>NC_081189.1:84528056-84898056 GCF_902713425.1 Acipenser ruthenus
TACCATGGTAAATAGGTTACCTATTTACCTATTTTTGTTTCGGCGAACGGTTTTGGTGAGCAATAATGCAGGAAAGCAGCGGGCGGGATGGCGAGCTTGTCCTGCTGCTCCAACACAAGCTACCTTAAGAGCCGGTACGATGCGGGCAATGGGTGAAGTTCGTCAGGAGTACTGCATAAAAAAACGAGTGTGTCGTCGTGGCAGTTGGTGATCAAAGAAATAAAACAAAATAAAATCAATAAATAATAATGTCATAGACCTAAAGCCATACCTTTGAAGTCATAATGCATTGCAAGTGTTATTCGGGAATGTTGTGCTGTGTTTTCAAGCGCTTCAATGTGCTGCTCTGCAAGGTTTGGAGACAGCGGGTGTGTTCACGGAGATCAAGAGCAGCCGGCGCAAAACAAAAGGCACCCAGGGGAGAGATACCATGGTAAATAGGTTACCTATTTACCTATTTTTGTTTCGGAGAAAGGTTTTGGTGAGCAATAATGCAGGAAAGCAGCGGGCGGGATGGCGAGCTTGTCTTGCTGCTCCCACACAAGCTACCTTAAGAGCCGGTACTATGCGGGCAATGGGTGAAGTTCGTCAGGAGTACTGCATAAAAAAACGAGTGTGTTGTCGTGGCAGTTGGTGATCAAAGAAATAAAACAAAATAAAATCAATAAATAATAATGTTATAGACCTAAATTCATACCTTTGAAGTCATAATGCATTGCAAGTGTTATTAGGGAATGTTGTGCTGTGTTTTCAAGCGCTTCAATGTGCTGCTCTGCAAGGTTTGGAGACAGCGGGTGCGTTCACGGAGATGAAGAGCAGCCTGCTCAAAACAAAAGGCACCCAGGGGAGAGATACCATGGTAAATAGGTTACCTATTTACCTATTTTTGTTTCGGCGAACGGTTTTGGTGAGCAATAATGCAGGAAAGCAGCGGGCGGTATGGCGAGCTTGTCCTGCTGCTCCAACACAAGCTACCTTAAGAGCCGGTACTATGCGGGCAATGGGTGAAGTTCGTCACGAGTACTGCATAAAAAAACGAGTGTGTTGTCGTGGCAGTTGGTGATCAAAGAAATAAAACACAATAAAATCAATAAATAATAATGTCTAGACTTAAAGTCATACCTTTGAAGTCATAATGCATTGCAAGTGTTATTAGGGAATGTTGTGCTGTGTTTTCAAGCGCTTCAATGTGCTGCTCTGCAAGGCTTGGAGACAGCGCGTGCGTTCACGGAGATCAAGAGCAGCCGGAGATCAAGAGCAGCCGCCGCAGGGGAGGGATACCATGGTAACTCTCCCCTGGGTGCGTTGTATTTTGGTGAGCAATAATGCAGGAAAGCAGCGGGCGGGATGGCGAGCTTGTCCTGCTGCTCCAACACAAGCTACCTTAAGAGCCGGTACGATGCGGGCAATGGGTGAAGTTCGTCAGGAGTACTGCATAAAAAAACGAGTGTGTTGTCGTGGCAGTTGGTGATCAAAGAAATAAAACAAAATAAAATCAATAAATAATAATGTCATAGACCTAAAGCCATACCTTTGAAGTCATAATGCATTGCAAGTGTTATTAGGGAATGTTGTGCTGTGTTTTCAAGCGCTTCAATGTGCTGCTCTGCAAGGTTTGGAGACAGCGGGTGCGTTCACGGAGATCAAGAGCAGCCGGCGCAAAACAAAAGGCACCAAGGGAAGAGAGATACCATGATAAATAGGTTACCTATTTACCTATTTTTGTTTCGGCGAACGGTTTTGGTGAGCAATAATGCAGGAAAGCAGCAGGCGGGATGGCGAGCTTGTCCTGCTGCTCCAACACAAGCTACCTTAAGAGCCGGTACGATGCGGGCAATGGGTGAAGTTCGTCAGGAGTACTGCATAAAAAAACGAGTGTGTTGTCGTGGCAGTTGGTGATCAAAGAAATAAAACACAATAAAATCAATAAATAATAATGTCATAGACTTAAAGTCATACCTTTGAAGTCATAATGCATTGCAAGTGTTATTAGGGAATGTTGTGCTGTGTTTTCAAGCGCTTCAATGTGCTGCTCTGCAAGGTTTGGAGACAGCGGGTGCGTTCACGGAGATCAAGAGCAGCCGGAGATCAAGAGCAGCCGCCGCAGGGGAGGGATACCATGGTAAATAGGTTACCTATTTACCATGGTATCTCTCCCCTGGGTGCGTTGTATTTTGGTGAGCAATAATGCAGGAAAGCAGCGGGCGGGATGGCGAGCTTGTCCTGCTGCTCCAACACAAGCTACCTTAAGAGCCGGTACGATGCGGGCAATGGGTGAAGTTCGTCACGAGTACTGCATAAAAAAAACGAGTGTGTTGTCGTGGCAGTTGGTGATCAAAGAAATAAAACAAAATAAAATCAATAAATAATAATGTCATAGACCTAAAGCCATACCTTTGAAGTCATAATGCATTGCAAGTGTTATTAGGGAATGTTGTTCTGTGTTTTCAAGCGCTTCAATGTGCTGCTCTGCAAGGTTTGGAGACAGCGGGTGCGTTCACGGAGATCAAGAGCAGCCGGCGCAAAACAAAAGGCACCCAGGGGAGAGATACCATGGTAAATAGGTTACCTATTTACCGATTTTTGTTTCGGCGAACGGTTTTGGTGAGCAATAATGCAGGAAAGCAGCGGGCGGGATGGCGAGCTTGTCCTGCTGCTCCAACACAAGCTACCTTAAGAGCCGGTACGATGCGGGCAATGGGTGAAGTTCGTCAGGAGTACTGCATAAAAAAACGAGTGTGTTGTCGTGGCAGTTGGTGATCAAAGAAATAAAACAAAATAAAATCAATAAATAATAATGTCATAGACCTAAAGCCATACCTTTGAAGTCATAATGCATTGCAAGTGTTATTAGGGAATGTTGTGCTGTGTTTTCAAGCGCTTCAATGTGCTGCTCTGCAAGGTTTGGAGACAGCGGGTGCGTTCACGGAGATCAAGAGCAGCCGGAGATCAAGAGCAGCCGCCGCAGGGGAGGGATACCATGGTAAATAGGTTACCTATTTACCTATTTTTGTTTCGGCGAACGGTTTTGGTGAGCAATAATGCAGGAAAGCAGCGGGCGGGATGGCGAGCTTATCCTGCTGCTCCAACACAAGCTACCTTAAGAGCCGGTACGATGCGGGCAATGGGTGAAGTTCATCAGGAGTACTGCATAAAAAATACGAGTGTGTTGTCGTGGCAGTTGGTGATCAAAGAAATAAAACAAAATAAAATCAATAAATAATAATGTCATAGACCTAAAGCCATACCTTTGAAGTCATAATGCATTGCAAGTGTTATTAGGGAATGTTGTGCTGTGTTTTCAAGCGCTTCAATGTGCTGCTCTGCAAGGTTTGGAGACAGCGGGTGCGTTCATGGAGATCAAGAGCAGCCGGAGATCAAGAGCAGCCGCCGCAGGGGAGGGATACCATGGTAAATAGGTTACCTATTTACCATGGTATCTCTCCCCTGGGTGCGTTGTATTTTGGTGAGCAATAATGCAGGAAAGCAGCGGGCGGGATGGCGAGCTTGTCCTGCTGCTCCAACACAAGCTACCTTAAGAGCCGGTACGATGCGGGCAATGGGTGAAGTTCGTCACGAGTACTGCATAAAAAAAACGAGTGTGTTGTCGTGGCAGTTGGTGATCAAAGAAATAAAACAAAATAAAATCAATAAATAATAATGTCATAGACCTAAAGCCATACCTTTGAAGTCATAATGCATTGCAAGTGTTATTAGGGAATGTTGTTCTGTGTTTTCAAGCGCTTCAATGTGCTGCTCTGCAAGGTTTGGAGACAGCGGGTGCGTTCACGGAGATCAAGAGCAGCCGGCGCAAAACAAAAGGCACCAAGGGAAGAGAGATACCATGATAAATAGGTTACCTATTTACCTATTTTTGTTTCGGCGAACGGTTTTGGTGAGCAATAATGCAGGAAAGCAGCAGGCGGGATGGCGAGCTTGTCCTGCTGCTCCAACACAAGCTACCTTAAGAGCCGGTACGATGCGGGCAATGGGTGAAGTTCGTCAGGAGTACTGCATAAAAAAACGAGTGTGTTGTCGTGGCAGTTGGTGATCAAAGAAATAAAACACAATAAAATCAATAAATAATAATGTCATAGACTTAAAGTCATACCTTTGAAGTCATAATGCATTGCAAGTGTTATTAGGGAATGTTGTGCTGTGTTTTCAAGCGCTTCAATGTGCTGCTCTGCAAGGTTTGGAGACAGCGGGTGCGTTCACGGAGATCAAGAGCAGCCGGAGATCAAGAGCAGCCGCCGCAGGGGAGGGATACCATGGTAAATAGGTTACCTATTTACCATGGTATCTCTCCCCTGGGTGCGTTGTATTTTGGTGAGCAATAATGCAGGAAAGCAGCGGGCGGGATGGCGAGCTTGTCCTGCTGCTCCAACACAAGCTACCTTAAGAGCCGGTACGATGCGGGCAATGGGTGAAGTTCGTCACGAGTACTGCATAAAAAAAACGAGTGTGTTGTCGTGGCAGTTGGTGATCAAAGAAATAAAACAAAATAAAATCAATAAATAATAATGTCATAGACCTAAAGCCATACCTTTGAAGTCATAATGCATTGCAAGTGTTATTAGGGAATGTTGTTCTGTGTTTTCAAGCGCTTCAATGTGCTGCTCTGCAAGGTTTGGAGACAGCGGGTGCGTTCACGGAGATCAAGAGCAGCCGGCGCAAAACAAAAGGCACCCAGGGGAGAGATACCATGGTAAATAGGTTACCTATTTACCGATTTTTGTTTCGGCGAACGGTTTTGGTGAGCAATAATGCAGGAAAGCAGCGGGCGGGATGGCGAGCTTGTCCTGCTGCTCCAACACAAGCTACCTTAAGAGCCGGTACGATGCGGGCAATGGGTGAAGTTCGTCAGGAGTACTGCATAAAAAAACGAGTGTGTTGTCGTGGCAGTTGGTGATCAAAGAAATAAAACAAAATAAAATCAATAAATAATAATGTCATAGACCTAAAGCCATACCTTTGAAGTCATAATGCATTGCAAGTGTTATTAGGGAATGTTGTGCTGTGTTTTCAAGCGCTTCAATGTGCTGCTCTGCAAGGTTTGGAGACAGCGGGTGCGTTCACGGAGATCAAGAGCAGCCGGAGATCAAGAGCAGCCGCCGCAGGGGAGGGATACCATGGTAAATAGGTTACCTATTTACCTATTTTTGTTTCGGCGAACGGTTTTGGTGAGCAATAATGCAGGAAAGCAGCGGGCGGGATGGCGAGCTTATCCTGCTGCTCCAACACAAGCTACCTTAAGAGCCGGTACGATGCGGGCAATGGGTGAAGTTCATCAGGAGTACTGCATAAAAAATACGAGTGTGTTGTCGTGGCAGTTGGTGATCAAAGAAATAAAACAAAATAAAATCAATAAATAATAATGTCATAGACCTAAAGCCATACCTTTGAAGTCATAATGCATTGCAAGTGTTATTAGGGAATGATGTGCTGTGTTTTCAAGCGCTTCAATGTGCTGCTCTGCAAGGTTTGGAGACAGCGCGTGCGTTCACGGAGATCAAGAGCAGCCGGAGATCAAGAGCAGCCGCCGCAGGGGAGGGATACCATGGTAAATAGGTTACCTATTTACCATGGTATCTCTCCCCTGGGTGCGTTGTGTTTTGGTGAGCAATAATGCAGGAAAGCAGCGGGCGGGATGGCGAGCTTGTCCTGCTGCTCCAACACAAGCTACCTTAAGAGCCGGTACGATGCGTGCAATGGGTGAAGTTCGTCAGGAGTACTGCATAAAAAAACGAGTGTGTTGTCGTGGCAGTTGGTGATCAAAGAAAAAAAAACAAAATAAAATCAATAAATAATAATGTCATAGACTTAAAGTCATACCTTTGAAGTCATAATGCATTGCAAGTGTTATTAGGGAATGTTGTGCTGTGTTTTCAAGCGCTTCAATGTGCTGCTCTGCAAGGCTTGGAGGCAGCGCGTGCGTTCACGGAGATCAAGAGCAACCGGAGATCAAGAGCAGCCGCCGCAGGGGAGGGATACCATGGTAAATAGGTTACCTATTTACCATGGTATCTCTCCCCTGGGTGCGTTGTGTTTTGGTGAGCAATAATGCAGGAAAGCAGCGGGCGGGATGGCGAGCTTGTCCTGCTGCTCCAACACAAGCTACCTTAAGAGCCGGTACGATGCGGGCAATGGGTGAAGTTCGTCAGGAGTACTGCATAAAAAATACGAGTGTGTTGTCGTGGCAGTTGGTGATCAAAGAAATAAAACAAAATAAAATCAATAAATAATAATGTCATAGACATAAAGCCATACCTTTGAAGTCATAATGCATTGCAAGTGTTATTAGGGAATGTTGTGCTGTGTTTTCAAGCGCTTCAATGTGCTGCTCTGCAAGGTTTGGAGACAGCGGGTGCATTCACGGAGATCAAGAGCAGCCGGAGATCAAGAGCAGCCGCCGCAGGGGAGGGATACCATGGTAAATAGGTTACCTATTTACCTATTTCTGTTTCGGCGAACGGTTTTGGTGAGCAGTAATGCAGGAAAGCAGCGGGCAGGATGGCGAGCTTGTCCTGCTGCTCCAACACAAGCTACCTTAAGAGCCGGTACTATGCGGGCAATGGGTGAAGTTCGTCAGGAGTACTGCATAAAAAAAACGAGTGTGTTGTCGTGGCAGTTGGTGATCAAAGAAATAAAACAAAATAAAATCAATAAATAATAATGTCATAGACATAAAGTCATACCTTTGAAGTCATAATGCATTGCAAGTGTTATTAGGGAATGTTGTGCTGTGTTTTCAAGCGCTTCAATGTGCTGCTCTGCAAGGTTTGGAGACAGCGGGTGCGTTCACGGAGATCATGAGCAGCCGGAGATCAAGAGCAGCCGCCGCAGGGGAGGTATATCTCTCCCCTGGGTGCGTTGTGTTTTCGTGAGCAATAATGCAGGAAAGCAGCGGGCGGGATGGCGAGCTTGTCCTGCTGCTCCAACACAAGCTACCTTAAGAGCCGGTACGATGCGGGCAATGGGTGAAGTTCGTCAGGAGAACTGCATAAAAAAAACGAGTGTGTTGTCGTGGCAGTTGGTGATCAAAGAAATAAAACAAAATAAAATCAATAAATAATAATGTCATAGACCTAAAGTCATACCTTTGAAGTCATAATGCATTACAAGTGTTATTAGGGAATGTTGTGCTGTGTTTTCAATCGCTTCAATGTGCTGCTCTGCAAGGTTTGGAGACAGCGGGTGCGTTCACGGAGATCAAGAGCAGCCGGAGATCAAGAGCAGCCGCCGCAGGGGAGGGATACCATGGTAAATAGGTTACCTATTTACCATGGTAACTCTCCCCTGGGTGCGTTGTATTTTGGTGAGCAATAATGCAAGAAAGCAGCGGGCGGGATGGCGAGCTTGTCCTGCTGCTCCATCACAAGCTACCTTAAGAGCCGGTACGATGCGGGCAATGGGTGAAGTTCGTAAGGAGTACTGCATAAAAAAACGAGTGTGTTGTCGTGGCAGTTGGTGATCAAAGAAATAAAACAAAATAAAATCAATAAATAATAATGTCATAGACCTAAAGCCATACCTTTGAAGTCATAATGCATTGCAAGTGTTATTAGGGAATGTTGTGCTGTGTTTTCAAGCGCTTCAATGTTCTGCTCTGCAAGGTTTGGAGACAGCGGGTGCGTTCACGGAGATCAAGAGCAGCCGGAGATCAAGAGCAGCCGCCGCAGGGGAGGGATACCATGGTAAATATGTTACCTATTTACCATGGTATCTCTCCCCTGGGTGCGTTGTGTTTTGGTGAGCAATAATGCAGGAAAGCAGCGGGCGGGATGGCGAGCTTGTCCTGCTGCTCCAACACAAGCTACCTTAAGAGCCGGTACGATGCGGGCAATGGGTGAAGTTCGTCAGGAGAACGGCATAAAAAAAAACGAGTGTGTTGTCATGGCAGTTGGTGATCAAAGAAATAAAACAAAATAAAATCAATAAATAATAATGTCATAGACCTAAAGTCATTCCTTTGAAGTCATAATGCATTGCAAGTGTTATTAGGGAATGTTGTGCTGTGTTTTCAAGCGCTTCAATGTGCTGCTCTGCAAGGTTTGGAGACAGCGGGTGCGTTCACGGAGATCAAGAGCAGCCGGAGATCAAGAGCAGCCGCCGCAGGGGAGGGATACCATGGTAAATAGGTTACCTATTTACCATGGTATCTCTCCCCTGGGTGCGTTGTGTTTTGGTGAGCAATAATGCAGGAAAGCAGCGGGCGGGATGGCGAGCTTGTCCTGCTGCTCCAACACAAGCTACCTTAAGAGCCGGTACGATGCGGGCATTGGGTAAAGTTCTTCAGGAGTACTGCATATAAAAAAACGAGAGTGTTGTCGTGGCAGTTGGTGATCAAAGAAATAAAACAAAATAAAATCAATAAATAATAATGTCATAGACCTAAAGCCATACCTTTGAAGTCATAATGCATTGCAAGTGTTATTAGGGAATGTTGTGCTGTGTTTTCAAGCGCTTCAATGTGCTGCTCTGCAAGGTTTGGAGACAGCGGGTGCGTTCACGGAGATCAAGAGCAGCCAGCGCAAAACAAAAGGCACCCAGGGGAGAGATACCATGGTTAATAGGTTACCTATTTACCTATTTTTGTTTCGGCGAACGGTTTTTGGTGAGCAATAATGCAGGAAAGCAGCGGGCGGGATGGCGAGCTTGTCCTGCTGCTCCAACACAAGCTATCTTAAGAGCCGATACGATGCGGGCAATGGGTGAAGTTCGTCAGGAGTACTGCATAAAAAATACGAGTGTGTTGTCGTGGCAGTTGGTGATCAAAGAAATAAAACAAAATAAAATCAATAAATAATAATGTCATAGACCTAAAGCCATACCTTTGAAGTCATAATGCATTGCAAGTGTTATTAGGGAATGTTGTGCTGTGTTTTCAAGCGCTTCAATGTGCTGCTCTGCAAGGTTTGGAGACAGCGGGTGCGTTCACGGAGATCAAGAGCAGCCGGAGATCAAGAGCAGCCGCCGCAGGGGAGGGATCTCTCCCCTGGGTGCGTTGTGTTTTGGTGAGCAATAATGCAATAATGCAGGAAAGCAGCGGGCGGGATGGCGAGCTTGTCCTGCTGCTCCAACACAAGCTACCTTAAGAGCCGGTACGATGCGGGCAATGGGTGAAGTTCGTCAGGAGTACTGCATAAAAAATACGGGTGTGTTGTCGTGGCAGTTGGTGATCAAAGAAATAAAACAAAATAAAATCAATAAATAATAATGTCATAGACCTAAAGCCATACCTTTGAAGTCATAATGCATTGCAAGTGTTATTAGGGAATGTTGTGCTGTTTTTTCAAGCGCTTCAATGTGCTGCTCTGCAAGGTTTGGAGACAGCGGGTGCGTTCACGGAGATCAAGAGCAGCCGGAGATCAAGAGCAGCCGCCGCAGGGGAGGGATACCATGGTAAATAGGTTACCTATTACCATGGTATCTCTCCCCTGGGTGCGTTGTGTTTTGGTGAGCAATAATGCAGGAAAGCAGCGGGCGGGATGGCGAGCTTGTCCTGCTGCTCCAACACAAGCTACCTTAAGAGCCGGTACGATGCGGGCAATGGGTGAAGTTCGTCAGGAGTACTGCATTAAAAAACGAGTGTGTTGTCGTGGCAGTTGGTGATCAAAGAAATAAAACAAAATAAAATCAATAAATAATAATGTCATAGACTTAAAGTCATACCTTTGAAGTCATAATGCATTACAAGTGTTATTAGGGAATGTTGTGCTGTGTTTTCATTCGCTTCAATGTGCTGCTCTGCAAGGTTTGGAGACAGCGGGTGCGTTCACGGAGATCAAGAGCAGCCGGAGATCAAGAGCAGCCGCCGCAGGGGAGGGATACCATGGTAAATAGGTTACCTATTTACCATGGTAACTCTCCCCTGGGTGCGTTGTATTTTGGTGAGCAATAATGCAAGAAAGCAGCGGGCGGGATGGCGAGCTTGTCCTGCTGCTCCAACACACGCTACCTTAAGAGCCGGTACGATGCGAGCAATGGGTGAAGTTCGTCATGAGTACTGCATAAAAAAACGAGTGTGTTGTCGTGGCAGTTGGTGATCAAAGAAATAAAACAAAATAAAATCAATAAATAATAATGTCATAGACCTAAAGCCATACCTTTGAAGTCATAATGCATTACAAGTGTTATTAGGGAATGTTGTGCTGTGTTTTCAAGCGCTTCAATGTGCTGCTCTGCAAGGTTTGGAGACAGCGGGTGCGTTCACGGAGATCAAGAGCAGCCGGCGCAAAACACAAGGCACCCAGGGGAGAGATACCATGGTAAATAGGTTACCTATTTACCTATTTCTGTTTCGGCGAACGGTTTTGGTGAGCAGTAATGCAGGAAAGCAGCGGGCAGGATGGCGAGCTTGTCCTGCTGCTCCAACACAAGCTACCTTGAGAGCCGGTACTATGCGGGCAATGGGTGAAGTTCGTCAGGAGTACTGCATAAAAAAACGAGTGTGTTGTCGTGGCAGTTGGTGATCAAAGAAATAAAACAAAATAAAATCAATAAATAATAATGTCATAGACCTAAAGTCATTCCTTTGAAGTCATAATGCATTGCAAGTGTTATTAGGGAATGTTGTGCTGTGTTTTCAAGCGCTTCAATGTGCTGCTCTGCAAGGTTTGGAGACAGCGGGTGCGTTCACGGAGATCAAGAGCAGCCGGAGATCAAGAGCAGCCGCCGCAGGGGAGGGATACCATGGTAAATAGGTTACCTATTTACCATGGTATCTCTCCCCTGGGTGCGTTGTGTTTTGGTGAGCAATAATGCAGGAAAGCAGCGGGCGGGATGGCGAGCTTGTCCTGCTGCTCCAACACAAGCTACCTTAAGAGCCGGTACGATGCGGGCATTGGGTAAAGTTCTTCAGGAGTACTGCATATAAAAAAACGAGAGTGTTGTCGTGGCAGTTGGTGATCAAAGAAATAAAACAAAATAAAATCAATAAATAATAATGTCATAGACCTAAAGCCATACCTTTGAAGTCATAATGCATTGCAAGTGTTATTAGGGAATGTTGTGCTGTGTTTTCAAGCGCTTCAATGTGCTGCTCTGCAAGGTTTGGAGACAGCGGGTGCGTTCACGGAGATCAAGAGCAGCCAGCGCAAAACAAAAGGCACCCAGGGGAGAGATACCATGGTTAATAGGTTACCTATTTACCTATTTTTGTTTCGGCGAACGGTTTTTGGTGAGCAATAATGCAGGAAAGCAGCGGGCGGGATGGCGAGCTTGTCCTGCTGCTCCAACACAAGCTATCTTAAGAGCCGGTACGATGCGGGCAATGGGTGAAGTTCGTCAGGAGTACTGCATAAAAAATACGAGTGTGTTGTCGTGGCAGTTGGTGATCAAAGAAATAAAACAAAATAAAATCAATAAATAATAATGTCATAGACCTAAAGCCATACCTTTGAAGTCATAATGCATTGCAAGTGTTATTAGGGAATGTTGTGCTGTGTTTTCAAGCGCTTCAATGTGCTGCTCTGCAAGGTTTGGAGACAGCGGGTGCGTTCACGGAGATCAAGAGCAGCCGGAGATCAAGAGCAGCCGCCGCAGGGGAGGGATCTCTCCCCTGGGTGCGTTGTGTTTTGGTGAGCAATAATGCAATAATGCAGGAAAGCAGCGGGCGGGATGGCGAGCTTGTCCTGCTGCTCCAACACAAGCTACCTTAAGAGCCGGTACGATGCGGGCAATGGGTGAAGTTCGTCAGGAGTACTGCATAAAAAATACGGGTGTGTTGTCGTGGCAGTTGGTGATCAAAGAAATAAAACAAAATAAAATCAATAAATAATAATGTCATAGACCTAAAGCCATACCTTTGAAGTCATAATGCATTGCAAGTGTTATTAGGGAATGTTGTGCTGTTTTTTCAAGCGCTTCAATGTGCTGCTCTGCAAGGTTTGGAGACAGCGGGTGCGTTCACGGAGATCAAGAGCAGCCGGAGATCAAGAGCAGCCGCCGCAGGGGAGGGATACCATGGTAAATAGGTTACCTATTACCATGGTATCTCTCCCCTGGGTGCGTTGTGTTTTGGTGAGCAATAATGCAGGAAAGCAGCGGGCGGGATGGCGAGCTTGTCCTGCTGCTCCAACACAAGCTACCTTAAGAGCCGGTACGATGCGGGCAATGGGTGAAGTTCGTCAGGAGTACTGCATTAAAAAACGAGTGTGTTGTCGTGGCAGTTGGTGATCAAAGAAATAAAACAAAATAAAATCAATAAATAATAATGTCATAGACTTAAAGTCATACCTTTGAAGTCATAATGCATTACAAGTGTTATTAGGGAATGTTGTGCTGTGTTTTCATTCGCTTCAATGTGCTGCTCTGCAAGGTTTGGAGACAGCGGGTGCGTTCACGGAGATCAAGAGCAGCCGGAGATCAAGAGCAGCCGCCGCAGGGGAGGGATACCATGGTAAATAGGTTACCTATTTACCATGGTAACTCTCCCCTGGGTGCGTTGTATTTTGGTGAGCAATAATGCAAGAAAGCAGCGGGCGGGATGGCGAGCTTGTCCTGCTGCTCCAACACACGCTACCTTAAGAGCCGGTACGATGCGAGCAATGGGTGAAGTTCGTCATGAGTACTGCATAAAAAAACGAGTGTGTTGTCGTGGCAGTTGGTGATCAAAGAAATAAAACAAAATAAAATCAATAAATAATAATGTCATAGACCTAAAGCCATACCTTTGAAGTCATAATGCATTACAAGTGTTATTAGGGAATGTTGTGCTGTGTTTTCAAGCGCTTCAATGTGCTGCTCTGCAAGGTTTGGAGACAGCGGGTGCGTTCACGGAGATCAAGAGCAGCCGGCGCAAAACACAAGGCACCCAGGGGAGAGATACCATGGTAAATAGGTTACCTATTTACCTATTTCTGTTTCGGCGAACGGTTTTGGTGAGCAGTAATGCAGGAAAGCAGCGGGCAGGATGGCGAGCTTGTCCTGCTGCTCCAACACAAGCTACCTTGAGAGCCGGTACTATGCGGGCAATGGGTGAAGTTCGTCAGGAGTACTGCATAAAAAAACGAGTGTGTTGTCGTGGCAGTTGGTGATCAAAGAAATAAAACAAAATAAAATCAATAAATAATAATGTCATAGACTTAAAGTCATACCTTTGAAGTCATAATGCATTGCAAGTGTTATTAGGGAATGTTGTGCTGTTTTTTCAAGCGCTTCAATGTGCTGCTCTGCAAGGTTTGGAGACAGCGGGTGCGTTCACGGAGATCAAGAGCAGCCGGAGATCAAGAGCAGCCGCCGCAGGGGAGGGATACCATGGTAAATAGGTTACCTATTACCATGGTATCTCTCCCCTGGGTGCGTTGTGTTTTGGTGAGCAATAATGCAGGAAAGCACCGGGCGGGATGGCGAGCTTGTCCTGCTGCTCCAACACAAGCTACCTTATGAGCCGTTACGATGCGGGCAATGGGTGAAGTTCGTCAGGAGTACTGCATAAAAAAACGAGTGTGTTGTCGTGGCAGTTGGTGATCAAAGAAATAAAACAAAATAAAATCAATAAATAATAATGTCATAGACTTAAAGTCATACCTTTGAAGTCATAATGCATTACAAGTGTTATTAGGGAATGTTGTGCTGTGTTTTCAAGCGCTTCAATGTGCTGCTCTGCAAGGTTTGGAGACAGCGGGTGCGTTCACGGAGATCAAGAGCAGCCGGAGATCAAGAGCAGCCGCCGCAGGGGAGGGATACCATGGTAAATAGGTTACCTATTTACCATGGTATCTCTCCCCTGGGTGCGTTGTGTTTTGGTGAGTAATAATGCAGGAAAGCAGCAGGCGGGATGGCGAGCTTGTCCTGCTGCTCCAACACAAGCTACCTTAAGAGCCGGTACGATGCGGGCAATGGGTGAAGTTCATCAGGAGTACTGCATAAAAAAAACGAGTGTGTTGTCGTGGCAGTTGGTGATCAAAGAAATAAAACAAAATAAAATCAATAAATAATAATGTCATAGACCTAAAGTCATACCTTTGAAGTCATAATGCATTGCAAGTGTTATTAGGGAATGTTGTGCTGTGTTTTAAAGCGCTTCAATGTGCTGCTCTGCAAGGTTTGGAGACAGCGGGTGCGTTCACGGAGATCAAGAGCAGCCGGAGATCAAGAGCAGCCGCCGCAGGGGAGGGATACCATGGTAAATATGTTACCTATTTACCATGGTATCTGTCCCCTGGGTGCGTTGTGTTTTCGTGAGCAATAATGCAGGAAAGCAGCGGGCGGGATGGCGAGCTTGTCCTGCTGCTCCAACACAAGCTACCTTAAGAGCCGGTACTATGCGGGCATTAGGTAAAGTTCTTCAGGATTACTGCATATAAAAAAACGAGAGTGTTGTCGTGGCAGTTGGTGATCAAAGAAATAAAACAAAATAAAATCAATAAATAATAATGTCATAGACCTAAAGCCATACCTTTGAAGTCATAATGCATTGCAAGTGTTATTAGGGAATGTTGTGCTGTGATTTCAAGCGCTTCAATGTGCTGCTCTGCAAGGTTTGGAGACAGCGGGTGCGTTCACGGAGATCAAGAGCAGCCGGTGATCAAGAGCAGCCGCCGCAGGGGAGGGATACCATGGTAAATAGGTTACCTATTTACCATGGTATCTCTCCCCTGGGTGCGTTGTGTTTTCGTGAGCAATAATGCAGGAAAGCAGCGGGCGGGATGGCGAGCTTGTCCTGCTGCTCCAACACAAGCTACCTTAAGAGCCGGTACGATGCGGGCAATGGGTGAAGTTCGTCAGGAGTACTGCATAAAAAAACGAGTGTGTTGTCGTGGCAGTTGGTGATCAAAGAAATAAAACAAAATAAAATCAATAAATAATAATGTCATAGACTTAAAGTCATACCTTTGAAGTCATAATGCATTGCAAGTGTTATTAGGGAATGTTGTGCTGTTTTTTCAAGCGCTTCAATGTGCTGCTCTGCAAGGTTTGGAGACAGCGGGTGCGTTCACGGAGATCAAGAGCAGCCGGAGATCAAGAGCAGCCGCCGCAGGGGAGGGATACCATGGTAAATAGGTTACCTATTACCATGGTATCTCTCCCCTGGGTGCGTTGTGTTTTGGTGAGCAATAATGCAGGAAAGCAGCGGGCGGGATGGCGAGCTTGTCCTGCTGCTCCAACACAAGCTACCTTAAGAGCCGGTACGATGCGGGCAATGGGTGAAGTTCGTCAGGAGTACTGCATTAAAAAACGAGTGTGTTGTCGTGGCAGTTGGTGATCAAAGAAATAAAACAAAATAAAATCAATAAATAATAATGTCATAGACTTAAAGTCATACCTTTGAAGTCATAATGCATTACAAGTGTTATTAGGGAATGTTGTGCTGTGTTTTCATTCGCTTCAATGTGCTGCTCTGCAAGGTTTGGAGACAGCGGGTGCGTTCACGGAGATCAAGAGCAGCCGGAGATCAAGAGCAGCCGCCGCAGGGGAGGGATACCATGGTAAATAGGTTACCTATTTACCATGGTAACTCTCCCCTGGGTGCGTTGTATTTTGGTGAGCAATAATGCAAGAAAGCAGCGGGCGGGATGGCGAGCTTGTCCTGCTGCTCCAACACACGCTACCTTAAGAGCCGGTACGATGCGAGCAATGGGTGAAGTTCGTCATGAGTACTGCATAAAAAAACGAGTGTGTTGTCGTGGCAGTTGGTGATCAAAGAAATAAAACAAAATAAAATCAATAAATAATAATGTCATAGACCTAAAGCCATACCTTTGAAGTCATAATGCATTACAAGTGTTATTAGGGAATGTTGTGCTGTGTTTTCAAGCGCTTCAATGTGCTGCTCTGCAAGGTTTGGAGACAGCGGGTGCGTTCACGGAGATCAAGAGCAGCCGGCGCAAAACACAAGGCACCCAGGGGAGAGATACCATGGTAAATAGGTTACCTATTTACCTATTTCTGTTTCGGCGAACGGTTTTGGTGAGCAGTAATGCAGGAAAGCAGCGGGCAGGATGGCGAGCTTGTCCTGCTGCTCCAACACAAGCTACCTTGAGAGCCGGTACTATGCGGGCAATGGGTGAAGTTCGTCAGGAGTACTGCATAAAAAAACGAGTGTGTTGTCGTGGCAGTTGGTGATCAAAGAAATAAAACAAAATAAAATCAATAAATAATAATGTCATAGACCTAAAGTCATTCCTTTGAAGTCATAATGCATTGCAAGTGTTATTAGGGAATGTTGTGCTGTGTTTTCAAGCGCTTCAATGTGCTGCTCTGCAAGGTTTGGAGACAGCGGGTGCGTTCACGGAGATCAAGAGCAGCCGGAGATCAAGAGCAGCCGCCGCAGGGGAGGGATACCATGGTAAATAGGTTACCTATTTACCATGGTATCTCTCCCCTGGGTGCGTTGTGTTTTGGTGAGCAATAATGCAGGAAAGCAGCGGGCGGGATGGCGAGCTTGTCCTGCTGCTCCAACACAAGCTACCTTAAGAGCCGGTACGATGCGGGCATTGGGTAAAGTTCTTCAGGAGTACTGCATATAAAAAAACGAGAGTGTTGTCGTGGCAGTTGGTGATCAAAGAAATAAAACAAAATAAAATCAATAAATAATAATGTCATAGACCTAAAGCCATACCTTTGAAGTCATAATGCATTGCAAGTGTTATTAGGGAATGTTGTGCTGTGTTTTCAAGCGCTTCAATGTGCTGCTCTGCAAGGTTTGGAGACAGCGGGTGCGTTCACGGAGATCAAGAGCAGCCAGCGCAAAACAAAAGGCACCCAGGGGAGAGATACCATGGTTAATAGGTTACCTATTTACCTATTTTTGTTTCGGCGAACGGTTTTTGGTGAGCAATAATGCAGGAAAGCAGCGGGCGGGATGGCGAGCTTGTCCTGCTGCTCCAACACAAGCTATCTTAAGAGCCGGTACGATGCGGGCAATGGGTGAAGTTCGTCAGGAGTACTGCATAAAAAATACGAGTGTGTTGTCGTGGCAGTTGGTGATCAAAGAAATAAAACAAAATAAAATCAATAAATAATAATGTCATAGACCTAAAGCCATACCTTTGAAGTCATAATGCATTGCAAGTGTTATTAGGGAATGTTGTGCTGTGTTTTCAAGCGCTTCAATGTGCTGCTCTGCAAGGTTTGGAGACAGCGGGTGCGTTCACGGAGATCAAGAGCAGCCGGAGATCAAGAGCAGCCGCCGCAGGGGAGGGATCTCTCCCCTGGGTGCGTTGTGTTTTGGTGAGCAATAATGCAATAATGCAGGAAAGCAGCGGGCGGGATGGCGAGCTTGTCCTGCTGCTCCAACACAAGCTACCTTAAGAGCCGGTACGATGCGGGCAATGGGTGAAGTTCGTCAGGAGTACTGCATAAAAAATACGGGTGTGTTGTCGTGGCAGTTGGTGATCAAAGAAATAAAACAAAATAAAATCAATAAATAATAATGTCATAGACCTAAAGCCATACCTTTGAAGTCATAATGCATTGCAAGTGTTATTAGGGAATGTTGTGCTGTTTTTTCAAGCGCTTCAATGTGCTGCTCTGCAAGGTTTGGAGACAGCGGGTGCGTTCACGGAGATCAAGAGCAGCCGGAGATCAAGAGCAGCCGCCGCAGGGGAGGGATACCATGGTAAATAGGTTACCTATTACCATGGTATCTCTCCCCTGGGTGCGTTGTGTTTTGGTGAGCAATAATGCAGGAAAGCAGCGGGCGGGATGGCGAGCTTGTCCTGCTGCTCCAACACAAGCTACCTTAAGAGCCGGTACGATGCGGGCAATGGGTGAAGTTCGTCAGGAGTACTGCATTAAAAAACGAGTGTGTTGTCGTGGCAGTTGGTGATCAAAGAAATAAAACAAAATAAAATCAATAAATAATAATGTCATAGACTTAAAGTCATACCTTTGAAGTCATAATGCATTACAAGTGTTATTAGGGAATGTTGTGCTGTGTTTTCATTCGCTTCAATGTGCTGCTCTGCAAGGTTTGGAGACAGCGGGTGCGTTCACGGAGATCAAGAGCAGCCGGAGATCAAGAGCAGCCGCCGCAGGGGAGGGATACCATGGTAAATAGGTTACCTATTTACCATGGTAACTCTCCCCTGGGTGCGTTGTATTTTGGTGAGCAATAATGCAAGAAAGCAGCGGGCGGGATGGCGAGCTTGTCCTGCTGCTCCAACACACGCTACCTTAAGAGCCGGTACGATGCGAGCAATGGGTGAAGTTCGTCATGAGTACTGCATAAAAAAACGAGTGTGTTGTCGTGGCAGTTGGTGATCAAAGAAATAAAACAAAATAAAATCAATAAATAATAATGTCATAGACCTAAAGCCATACCTTTGAAGTCATAATGCATTACAAGTGTTATTAGGGAATGTTGTGCTGTGTTTTCAAGCGCTTCAATGTGCTGCTCTGCAAGGTTTGGAGACAGCGGGTGCGTTCACGGAGATCAAGAGCAGCCGGCGCAAAACACAAGGCACCCAGGGGAGAGATACCATGGTAAATAGGTTACCTATTTACCTATTTCTGTTTCGGCGAACGGTTTTGGTGAGCAGTAATGCAGGAAAGCAGCGGGCAGGATGGCGAGCTTGTCCTGCTGCTCCAACACAAGCTACCTTGAGAGCCGGTACTATGCGGGCAATGGGTGAAGTTCGTCAGGAGTACTGCATAAAAAAACGAGTGTGTTGTCGTGGCAGTTGGTGATCAAAGAAATAAAACAAAATAAAATCAATAAATAATAATGTCATAGACTTAAAGTCATACCTTTGAAGTCATAATGCATTGCAAGTGTTATTAGGGAATGTTGTGCTGTTTTTTCAAGCGCTTCAATGTGCTGCTCTGCAAGGTTTGGAGACAGCGGGTGCGTTCACGGAGATCAAGAGCAGCCGGAGATCAAGAGCAGCCGCCGCAGGGGAGGGATACCATGGTAAATAGGTTACCTATTACCATGGTATCTCTCCCCTGGGTGCGTTGTGTTTTGGTGAGCAATAATGCAGGAAAGCACCGGGCGGGATGGCGAGCTTGTCCTGCTGCTCCAACACAAGCTACCTTATGAGCCGTTACGATGCGGGCAATGGGTGAAGTTCGTCAGGAGTACTGCATAAAAAAACGAGTGTGTTGTCGTGGCAGTTGGTGATCAAAGAAATAAAACAAAATAAAATCAATAAATAATAATGTCATAGACTTAAAGTCATACCTTTGAAGTCATAATGCATTACAAGTGTTATTAGGGAATGTTGTGCTGTGTTTTCAAGCGCTTCAATGTGCTGCTCTGCAAGGTTTGGAGACAGCGGGTGCGTTCACGGAGATCAAGAGCAGCCGGAGATCAAGAGCAGCCGCCGCAGGGGAGGGATACCATGGTAAATAGGTTACCTATTTACCATGGTATCTCTCCCCTGGGTGCGTTGTGTTTTGGTGAGTAATAATGCAGGAAAGCAGCAGGCGGGATGGCGAGCTTGTCCTGCTGCTCCAACACAAGCTACCTTAAGAGCCGGTACGATGCGGGCAATGGGTGAAGTTCATCAGGAGTACTGCATAAAAAAAACGAGTGTGTTGTCGTGGCAGTTGGTGATCAAAGAAATAAAACAAAATAAAATCAATAAATAATAATGTCATAGACCTAAAGTCATACCTTTGAAGTCATAATGCATTGCAAGTGTTATTAGGGAATGTTGTGCTGTGTTTTAAAGCGCTTCAATGTGCTGCTCTGCAAGGTTTGGAGACAGCGGGTGCGTTCACGGAGATCAAGAGCAGCCGGAGATCAAGAGCAGCCGCCGCAGGGGAGGGATACCATGGTAAATATGTTACCTATTTACCATGGTATCTGTCCCCTGGGTGCGTTGTGTTTTCGTGAGCAATAATGCAGGAAAGCAGCGGGCGGGATGGCGAGCTTGTCCTGCTGCTCCAACACAAGCTACCTTAAGAGCCGGTACTATGCGGGCATTAGGTAAAGTTCTTCAGGATTACTGCATATAAAAAAACGAGAGTGTTGTCGTGGCAGTTGGTGATCAAAGAAATAAAACAAAATAAAATCAATAAATAATAATGTCATAGACCTAAAGCCATACCTTTGAAGTCATAATGCATTGCAAGTGTTATTAGGGAATGTTGTGCTGTGATTTCAAGCGCTTCAATGTGCTGCTCTGCAAGGTTTGGAGACAGCGGGTGCGTTCACGGAGATCAAGAGCAGCCGGTGATCAAGAGCAGCCGCCGCAGGGGAGGGATACCATGGTAAATAGGTTACCTATTTACCATGGTATCTCTCCCCTGGGTGCGTTGTGTTTTCGTGAGCAATAATGCAGGAAAGCAGCGGGCGGGATGGCGAGCTTGTCCTGCTGCTCCAACACAAGCTACCTTAAGAGCCGGTACGATGCGGGCAATGGGTGAAGTTCGTCAGGAGTACTGCATAAAAAAACGAGTGTGTTGTCGTGGCAGTTGGTGATCAAAGAAATAAAACAAAATAAAATCAATAAATAATAATGTCATAGACTTAAAGTCATACCTTTGAAGTCATAATGCATTGCAAGTGTTATTAGGGAATGTTGTGCTGTGTTTTCAAGCGCTTCAATGTGCTGCTCTGCAAGGTTTGGAGACAGCGGGTGCGTTCACGGAGATCATGAGCAGCCGGAGATCAAGAGCAGCCGCCGCAGGGGAGGGATACCATGGTAAATAGGTTACCTATTTACCATGGTATCTCTCCCCTGGGTGCGTTGTGTTTTCGTGAGCAATAATGCAGGAAAGCAGCGGGCGGGATGGCGAGCTTGTCCTGCTGCTCCAACACAAGCTACCTTAAGAGCCGGTACGATGCGGGCAATGGGTGAAGTTCGTCAGGAGTACTGCATAAAAAAACGAGTGTGTTGTCGTGACAGTTGGTGATCAAAGAAATAAAACAAAATAAAATCAATAAATAATAATGTCATAGACTTAAAGTCATACCTTTGAAGTCATAATGCATTGCAAGTGTTATTAGGGAATGTTGTGCTGTGTTTTCAAGCGCTTCAATGTGCTGCTCTGCAAGGTTTGGAGACAGCGGGTGCGTTCACGGAGATCATGAGCAGCCGGAGATCAAGAGCAGCCGCCGCAGGGGAGGGATACCATGGTAAATAGGTTACCTATTTACCATGGTATCTCTCCCCTGGGTGCGTTGTGTTTTCGTGAGCAATAATGCAGGAAAGCAGCGGGCGGGATGGCGAGCTTGTCCTGCTGCTCCAACACAAGCTACCTTAAGAGCCGGTACGATGCGGGCAATGGGTGAAGTTCGTCAGGAGTACTGCATAAAAAAAAACGAGTGTGTTGTCGTGGCAGTTGGTGATCAAAGAAATAAAACAAAATAAAATTAATAAATAATAATGTCATAGACTTAAAGTCATACCTTTGAAGTCATAATGCATTGCAAGTGTTATTAGGGAATGTTGTGCTGTGTTTTCAAGCGCTTCAATGTGCTGCTCTGCAAGGTTTGGAGACAGCGGGTGCGTTCTAGGAGATCATGAGCAGCCGGAGATCAAGAGCAGCCGCCGCAGGGGAGGGATACCATGGTAAATAGGTTACCTATCTCCGTGAACGCAGATTACCTAATAGGTTACCTATTTACCATGGTATCTCTCCCCTGTGTGCGTTGTGTTTTCGTGAGCAATAATGCAGGAAAGCAGCGGGCGGGATGGCGAGCTTGTCCTGCTGCTCCAACACAAGCTACCTTAAGAGCCGGTACGATGCGGGCAATGGGTGAAGTTCGTCAGGAGTACTGCATAAAAAAACGAGTGTGTTGTCGTGGCAGTTGGTGATCAAAGAAATAAAACAAAATAAAATCAATAAATAATAATGTCATAGACTTAAAGTCATACCTTTGAAGTCATAATGCATTGCAAGTGTTATTAGGGAATGTTGTGCTGTGTTTTCAAGCGCTTCAGTGTGCTGCTCTGCAAGGTTTGGAGACAGCGGGTGCGTTCACGGAGATCATGAGCAGCCGGAGATCAAGAGCAGCCGCCGCAGGGGAGGGATACCATGGTAAATAGGTTACCTATTTACCATGGTATCTCTCCCCTGGGTGCGTTGTGTTTTCGTGAGCAATAATGCAGGAAAGCAGCGGGCGGGATGGCGAGCTTGTCCTGCTGCTCCAACACAAGCTACCTTAAGAGCCGGTACGATGCGGGCAATGGGTGAAGTTCGTCAGGAGTACTGCATAAAAAAAACGAATGTGTTGTCGTGGCAGTTGGTGATCAAAGAAATAAAACAAAATAAAATCAATAAATAATAATGTCATAGACTTAAAGTCATACCTTTGAAGTCATAATGCATTGCAAGTGTTATTAGGGAATGTTGTGCTGTGTTTTCAAGCGCTTCAATGTGCTGCTCTGCAAGGTTTGGAGACAGCGGGTGCGTTCACGGAGATCATGAGCAGCCGGAGATCAAGAGCAGCCGCCGCAGGGGAGGGATACCATGGTTAATAGGTTACCTATTTACCATGGTATCTCTCCCCTGGGTGCGTTGTGTTTTCGTGAGCAATAATGCAGGAAAGCAGCGGGCGGGATGGCGAGCTTGTCCTGCTGCTCCAACACAAGCTACCTTAAGAGCCGGTACGATGCGGGCAATGGGTGAAGTTCGTCAGGAGTACTGCATAAAAAAAACGAGTGTGTTGTCGTGGCAGTTGGTGATCAAAGAAATAAAACAAAATAAAATCAATAAATAATAATGTCATAGACTTAAAGTCATACCTTTGAAGTCATAATGCATTGCAAGTGTTATTAGGGAATGTTGTGCTGTGTTTTCAAGCGCTTCAATGTGCTGCTCTGCAAGGTTTGGAGACAGCGGGTGCGTTCACGGAGATCATGAGCAGCCGGAGATCAAGAGCAGCCGCCGCAGGGGAGGGATACCATGGTAAATAGGTTACCTATTTACCATGGTATCTCTCCCCTGGGTGCGTTGTGTTTTCGTGAGCAATAATGCAGGAAAGCAGCGGGCGGGATGGCGAGCTTGTCCTGCTGCTCCAACACAAGCTACCTTAAGAGCCGGTACGATGCGGGCAATGGGTGAAGTTCGTCAGGAGTACTGCATAAAAAAACGAGTGTGTTGTCGTGGCAGTTGGTGATCAAAGAAATAAAACAAAATAAAATCAATAAATAATAATGTCATAGACTTAAAGTCATACCTTTGAAGTCATAATGCATTGCAAGTGTTATTAGGGAATGTTGTGCTGTGTTTTCAAGCGCTTCAATGTGCTGCTCTGCAAGGTTTGGAGACAGCGGGTGCGTTCACGGAGATCATTAGCAGCCGGAGATCAAGAGCAGCCGCCGAAGGGGAGGGATACCTTGGTAAATAGGTTACCTATTTACCATGGTATCTCTCCCCTGGGTGCGTTGTGTTTTCGTGAGCAATAATGCAGGAAAGCAGCGGGCGGGATGGCGAGCTTGTCCTGCTGCTCCAACACAAGCTACCTTAAGAGCCGGTACGATGCGGGCAATGGGTGAAGTTCGTCAGGAGTACTGCATAAAAAAACGAGTGTGTTGTCGTGGCAGTTGGTGATCAAAGAAATAAAACAAAATAAAATCAATAAATAATAATGTCATAGACTTAAAGTCATACCTTTGAAGTCATAATGCATTGCAAGTGTTATTAGGGAATGTTGTGCTGTGTTTTCAAGCGCTTCAATGTGCTGCTCTGCAAGGTTTGGAGACAGCGGGTGCGTTCACGGAGATCATTAGCAGCCGGAGATCAAGAGCAGCCGCCGAAGGGGAGGGATACCTTGGTAAATAGGTTACCTATTTACCATGGTATCTCTCCCCTGGGTGCGTTGTGTTTTCGTGAGCAATAATGCAGGAAAGCAGCGGGCGGGATGGCGAGCTTGTCCTGCTGCTCCAACACAAGCTACCTTAGAGCCGGTACGATGCGGGCAATGGGTGAAGTTCGTCAGGAGTACTGCATAAAAAAACGAGTGTGTTGTCGTGGCAGTTGGTGATCAAAGAAATAAAACAAAATAAAATCAATAAATAATAATGTCATAGACTTAAAGTCATACCTTTGAAGTCATAATGCATTGCAAGTGTTATTAGGGAATGTTGTGCTGTGTTTTCAAGCGCTTCAATGTGCTGCTCTGCAAGGTTTGGAGACAGCGGGTGCGTTCACGGAGATCAAGAGCAGCCGGAGATCAAGAGCAGCCGCCGCAGGGGAGGGATACCATGGTAAATAGGTTACCTATTTACCTATTTTTGTTTCGGCGAACGGTTTTGGTGAGCAATAATGCAGGAAAGCAGCGGGCGGGATGGCGAGCTTGTCCTGCTGCTCCAACACAAGCTACCTTAAGAGCCGGTACGATGCGGGCAATGGGTGAAGTTCGTCAGGAGTACTGCATAAAAAAACGAGTGTGTTGTCGTGGCAGTTGGTGATCAAAGAAATAAAACAAAATAAAATCAATATATAATAATGTCATAGACCTAAAGCCATACCTTTGAAGTCATAATGCATTGCAAGTGTTATTAGGGAATGTTGTGCTGTGTTTTCAAGCGCTTCAGTGTGCTGCTCTGCAAGGTTTGGAGACAGAGGGAGCGTTCACGGAGATCAAGAGCAGCCGGAGATCAAGAGCAGCCGCCGCAGGGGACGGATACCATGGTAAATAGGTTACCTATTTACCTATTTTTGTTTCGGCGAACGGTTTTGGTGAGCAATAATGCAGGAAAGCAGCGGGCGGGATGGCGAGCTTGTCCTGCTGCTCCAACACAAGCTACCTTAAGAGCCGGTACGATGCGGGCAATGGGTGAAGTTCATCAGGAGTACTGCATAAAAAATACGAGTGTGTTGTCGTGGCAGTTGGTGATCAAAGAAATAAAACAAAATAAAATCAATAAATAATAATGTCATAGACCTAAAGCCATACCTTTGAAGTCATAATGCATTGCAAGTGTTATTAGGGAATGTTGTGCTGTGTTTTCAAGCGCTTCAATGTGCTGCTCTGCAAGGTTTGGAGACAGCGCGTGCATTCACGGAGATCAAGACCAGCCGGAGATCAAGAGCAGCCGCCGCAGGGGAGGGATACCATGGTAAATAGGTTACCTATTTACCATGGTATATCTCCCCTGGGTGCGTTGTGTTTTGGTGAGCAATAATGCAGGAAAGCAGCGGGCGGGATGGCGAGCTTGTCCTACTGCTCCAACACAAGCTACCTTAAGAGCCGGTACGATGCGGGCAATGGGTGAAGTTCGTCAGGAGTACTGCATAAAAAAACGAGTGTGTTGTCGTGGCAGTTGGTGATCAAAGAAAAAAAAACAAAATAAAATCAATAAATAATAATGTCATAGACTTAAAGTCATACCTTTGAAGTCATAATGCATTGCAAGTGTTATTAGGGAATGTTGTGCTGTGTTTTCAAGCGCTTCAATGTGCTGCTCTGCAAGGCTTGGAGGCAGCGCGTGCGTTCACGGAGATCAAGAGCAACCGGAGATCAAGAGCAGCCGCCGCAGGGGAGGGATACCATGGTAAATAGGTTACCTATTTACCATGGTATCTCTCCCCTGGGTGCGTTGTGTTTTGGTGAGCAATAATGCAGGAAAGCAGCGGGCGGGATGGCGAGCTTGTCCTGCTGCTCCAACACAAGCTACCTTAAGAGCCGGTACGATGCGGGCAATGGGTGAAGTTCGTCAGGAATACTGCATAAAAAATACGAGTGTGTTGTCGTGGCAGTTGGTGATCAAAGAAATAAAACAAAATAAAATCAATAAATAATAATGTCATAGACCTAAAGCCATACCTTTGAAGTCATAATGCATTGCAAGTGATATTAGGGAATGTTGTGCTGTGTTTTCAAGCGCTTCAATGTGCTGCTCTGCAAGGTTTGGAGACAGCGGGTGCATTCACGGAGATCAAGAGCAGCCGGAGATCAAGAGCAGCTGCCGCAGGGGAGGGATACCATGGTAAATAGGTTACCTATTTACCTATTTCTGTTTCGGCGAACGGTTTTGGTGAGCAGTAATGCAGGAAAGCAGCGGGCAGGATGGCGAGCTTGTCCTGCTGCTCCAACACAAGCTACCTTAAGAGCCGGTACTATGCGGGCAATGGGTGAAGTTCGTCAGGAGTACTGCATAAAAAAACGAGTGTGTTGTCGTGGCAGTTGGTGATCAAAGAAATAAAACAAAATAAAATCAATAAATAATAATGTCATAGACATAAAGTCATACCTTTGAAGTCATAATGCATTGCAAGTGTTATTAGGGAATGTTGTGCTGTGTTTTCAAGCGCTTCAATGTGCTGCTCTGCAAGGTTTGGAGACAGCGGGTGCGTTCACGGAGATCAAGAGCAGCCGGAGATCAAGAGCAGCCGCCGCAGGGGAGGGATACCATGGTAAATAGGTTACCTATTACCATGGTATCTCTCCCCTGGGTGTGTTGTGTTTTGGTGAGCAATAATGCAGGAAAGCAGCGGGCGGGATGGCGAGCTTGTCCTGCTGCTCCAACACAAGCTACCTTATGAGCCGGTACGATGCGGGCAATGGGTGAAGTTCGTCAGGAGTACTGCATAAAAAAACGAGTGTGTTGTCGTGGCAGTTGGTGATCAAAGAAATAAAACAAAATAAAATCAATAAATAATAATGTCATAGACTTAAAGTCATACCTTTGAAGTCATAATGCATTACAAGTGTTATTAGGGAATGTTGTGCTGTGTTTTCAAGCGCTTCAATGTGCTGCTCTGCAAGGTTTGGAGACAGCGGGTGCGTTCACAGAGATCAAGAGCAGCCGGAGATCAAGAGCAGCCGCCGCAGGGGAGGGATACCATGGTAAATAGGTTACCTATTTACCATGGTATCTCTCCCCTGGGTGCGTTGTGTTTTGGTGAGCAATAATGCAGGAAAGCAGCGGGCGGGATGGCGAGCTTGTCCTGCTGCTCCAACACAAGCTACCTTATGAGCCGGTACGATGCGGGCAATGGGTGAAGTTCGTCAGGAGTACTGCATAAAAAATACGAGTGTGTTGTCGTGGCAGTTGGTGATCAAAGAAATAAAACAAAATAAAATCAATAAATAATAATGTCATAGACCTAAAGTCATACCTTTGAAGTCATAATGCATTACAAGTGTTATTAGGGAATGTTGTGCTGTGTTTTCAATCGCTTCAATGTGCTGCTCTGCAAGGTTTGGAGACAGCGGGTGCGTTCACGGAGATCAAGAGCAGCTGGAGATCAAGAGCAGCCGCCGCAGGGGAGGGATACCATGTTAAATAGGTTACCTATTTACCATGGTAACTCTCCCCTGGGTGCGTTGTATTTTGGTGAGCAATAATGCAAGAAAGCAGCGGGCGGGATGGCGAGCTTGTCCTGCTGCTCCATCACAAGCTACCTTAAGAGCCGGTACGATGCGGGCAATGGGTGAAGTTCGTCAGGAGTACTGCATAAAAAAACGAGTGTGTTGTCGTGGCAGTTGGTGATCAAAGAAAAAAAAACAAAATAAAATCAATAAATAATAATGTCATAGACTTAAAGTCATACCTTTGAAGTCATAATGCATTGCAAGTGTTATTAGGGAATGTTGTGCTGTGTTTTCAAGCGCTTCAATGTGCTGCTCTGCAAGGCTTGGAGACAGCGCGTGCGTTCACGGAGATCAAGAGCAACCGGAGATCAAGAGCAGCCGCCGCAGGGGAGGGATACAATGGTACATAGGTTACCTATTTACCATGGTATCTCTCCCCTGGGTGCGTTGTGTTTTGGTGAGCAATAATTCAGGAAAGCAGCGGGCGGGATGGCGAGCTTGTCCTGCTGCTCCAACACAAGCTACCTTAAGAGCCGATACGATGCGGGCAATAGGTGAAGTTCGTCAGGAGAACTGCATAAAAAAAAACGAGTGTGTTGTCGTGGCAGTTGGTGATCAAAGAAATAAAACAAAATAAAATCAATAAATAATAATGTCATAGACCTAAAGTCATACCTTTGAAGTCATAATGCATTACAAGTGTTATTAGGGAATGTTGTGCTGTGTTTTCAATCGCTTCAATGTGCTGCTCTGCAAGGTTTGGAGACAGCGGGTGCGTTCACGGAGATCAAGAGCAGCCGGAGATCAAGAGCAGCCGCCGCAGGGGAGGGATACCATGGTAAATAGGTTACCTATTTACCATGGTATCTCTCCCCTGGGTGCGTTGTGTTTTGGTGAGCAATAATGCAGGAAAGCAGCGGGCGGGATGGCGAGCTTGTCCTGCTGCTCCAACACAAGCTACCTTAAGAGCCGGCACGATGCGGGCAATGGGTGAAGTTCGTCAGGAGAACTGCATAAAAAAAAACGAGTGTGTTGTCGTGGCAGTTGGTGATCAAAGAAATAAAACAAAATAAAATCAATAAATAATAATGTCATAGACCTAAAGTCATTCCTTTGAAGTCATAATGCATTGCAAGTGTTATTAGGGAATGTTGTGCTGTGTTTTCAAGCGCTTCAATGTGCTGCTCTGCAAGGTTTGGAGACAGCGGGCGCGTTCACGGAGATCAAGAGCAGCCGGAGATCAAGAGCAGCCGCCGCAGGGTAGGGATACCATGGTAAATAGGTTACCTATTTACCATGGTATCTCTCCCCTGGGTGCATTGTGTTTTGGTGAGCAATAATGCAGGAAAGCAGCGGGTGGGATGGTGAGCGTGTCCTGCTGCTCCAACACAAGCTACCTTAAGAGCCGGTACGATGCGGGCAATGGGTGAAGTTCGTCAGGAGTACTGCATAAAAAAAACGAGTGTGTTGTCGTGGCAGTTGGTGATCAAAGAAATAAAACAAAATAAAATCAATAAATAATAATGTCATTGACCTAAAGTCATACCTTTGAAGTCATAATGCATTGCAAGTGTTATTAGGGAATGTTGTGCTGTGTTTTCAAGCGCTTCAATGTGCTGCTCTGCAAGGTTTGGAGACAGCGGGTGCGAACACGGAGATCAAGAGCAGCCGGCGCAAAACAAAAGGCACCCAGGGGAGAGATACCATGGTAAATAGGTTACCTATTTACCTATTTTTGTTTCGGCGAACGGTTTTGGTGAGCAATAATGCAGTAAAGCAGCGGGCGGGATGGCGAGCTTGTCCTGCTGCTCCAACACAAGCTACCTTAAGAGCCGGTACGATGCGGGCAATGGGTGAAGTTCGTCAGGAGTACTGCATAAAAAAAACGAGTGTGTTGTCGTGGCAGTTGGTGATCAAAGAAAAAAAAAAACAAAATAAAATCAATAAATAATAATGTCATAGACTTAAAGTCATACCTTTGAAGTCATAATGCATTGCAAGTGTTATTAGGGAATGTTGTGCTGTGTTTTCAAGCGCTTCAATGTGCTGCTCTGCAAGGTTTGGAGACAGCGTGTGCGTTCACGGAGATCAAGAGCAGCCGGAGATCAAGAGCAGCCGCCGCAGGGGAGGGATACCATGGTAAATAGGTTGCAAGGTTTGGAGACAGCGGGTGCGTTCACGGAGATCATGAGCAGCCGGAGATCAAGAGCAGCCGCCGCAGGGGAGGGATACCATGGTAAATAGGTTACCTATTTACCATGGTATCTCTCCCCTGGGTGCGTTGTGTTTTCGTGAGCAATAATGCAGGAAAGCAGCGGGCGGGATGGCGAGCTTGTCCTGCTGCTCCAACACAAGCTACCTTAAGAGCCGGTACGATGCGGGCAATGGGTGAAGTTCGTCAGGAGTACTGCATAAAAAAACGAGTGTGTTGTCGTGGCAGTTGGTGATCAAAGAAATAAAATAAAATAAATAATAATGTCATAGACTTAAAGTCATACCTTTGAAGTCATAATGCATTGCAAGTGTTATTAGGGAATGTTGTGCTGTGTTTTCAAGCGCTTCAATGTGCTGCTCTGCAAGGTTTGGAGACAGCGGGTGCGTTCACGGAGATCATGAGCAGCCGGAGATCAAGAGCAGCCGCCGCAGGGGAGGTATATCTCTCCCCTGGGTGCGTTGTGTTTTCGTGAGCAATAATGCAGGAAAGCAGCGGGCGGGATGGCGAGCTTGTCCTGCTGCTCCAACACAAGCTACCTTAAGAGCCGGTACGATGCGGGCAATGGGTGAAGTTCGTCAGGAGTACTGCATAAAAAAAATGAGTGTGTTGTCGTGGCAGTTGGTGATCAAAGAAATAAAACAAAATAAAATCAATAAATAATAATGTCATAGACTTAAAGTCATACCTTTGAAGTCATAATGCATTGCAAGTGTTATTAGGGAATGTTGTGCTGTGTTTTCAAGCGCTTCAATGTGCTGCTCTGCAAGGTTTGGAGACAGCGGGTGCGTTCACGGAGATCATGAGCAGCCGGAGATCAAGAGCAGCCGCCGCAGGGGAGGGATACCATGGTAAATAGGTTACCTATTTACCATGGTATCTCTCCCCTGGGTGCGTTGTGTTTTCGTGAGCAATAATGCAGGAAAGCAGCGGGCGGGATGGCGAGCTTGTCCTGCTGCTCCAACACAAGCTACCTTAAGAGCCGGTACGATGCGGGCAATGGGTGAAGTTCGTCAGGAGTACTGCATAAAAAAACGAGTGTGTTGTCGTGGCAGTTGGTGATCAAAGAAATAAAACAAAATAAATAATAATGTCATAGACTTAAAGTCATACCTTTGAAGTCATAATGCATTGCAAGTGTTATTAGGGAATGTTGTGCTGTGTTTTCAAGCGCTTCAATGTGCTGCTCTGCAAGGTTTGGAGACAGCGGGTGCGTTCACGGAGATCATGAGCAGCCGGAGATCAAGAGCAGCCGCCGCAGGGGAGGTATATCTCTCCCCTGGGTGCGTTGTGTTTTCGTGAGCAATAATGCAGGAAAGCAGCGGGCGGGATGGCGAGCTTGTCCTGCTGCTCCATCACAAGCTACCTTAAGAGCCGGTACGATTCGGGCAATGGGTGAAGTTCGTCAGGAGTACTGCATAAAAAAAACGAGTGTGTTGTCGTGGCAGTTGGTGATCAAAGAAATAAAACAAAATAAAATCAATAAATAATAATGTCATAGACTTAAAGTCATACCTTTGAAGTCATAATGCATTGCAAGTGTTATTAGGGAATGTTGTGCTGTGTTTTCAAGCGCTTCAATGTGCTGCTCTGCAAGGTTTGGAGACAGCGGGTGCGTTCTAGGAGATCATGAGCAGCCGGAGATCAAGAGCAGCCGCCGCAGGGGAGGGATACCATGGTAAATAGGTTACCTATTTACCATGGTATCTCTCCCCTGGGTGCGTTGTGTTTTCGTGAGCAATAATGCAGGAAAGCAGCGGGCGGGATGGCGAGCTTGTCCTGCTGCTCCAACACAAGCTACCTTAAGAGCCGGTACGATGCGGGCAATGGGTGAAGTTCGTCAGGAGTACTGCATAAAAAAAACGAGTGTGTTGTCGTGGCAGTTGGTGGTCAAAGAAATAAAACAAAATAAAATCAATAAATAATAATGTCATAGACTTAAAGTCATACCTTTGAAGTCATAATGCATTGCAAGTGTTATTAGGGAATGTTGTGCTGTGTTTTCAAGCGCTTCAATGTGCTGCTCTGCAAGGTTTGGAGACAGCGGGTGCGTTCACGGAGATCATGAGCAGCCGGAGATCAAGAGCAGCCGCCGCAGGGGAGGGATACCATGGTAAATAGGTTACCATGGTAAATAGGTTACCTATTTACCATGGTATCTCTCCCCTGGGTGCGTTGTGTTTTCGTGAGCAATAATGCAGGAAAGCAGCGGGCGGGATGGCGAGCTTGTCCTGCTGCTCCAACACAAGCTACCTTAAGAGCCGGTACGATGCGGGCAATGGGTGAAGTTCGTCAGGAGTACTGCGTAAAAAAACGAGTGTGTTGTCGTGGCAGTTGGTGATCAAAGAAATAAAACAAAATAAAATCAATAAATAATAATGTCATAGACTTAAAGTCATACCTTTGAAGTCATAATGCATTGCAAGTGTTATTAGGGAATGTTGTGCTGTGTTTTCAAGCGCTTCAATGTGCTGCTCTGCAAGGTTTGGAGACAGCGGGTGCGTTCACGGAGATCATGAGCAGCCGGAGATCAAGAGCAGCCGCCGCAGGGGAGGGATACCATGGTAAATAGGTTACCTATTTACCATGGTATCTCTCCCCTGGGTGCGTTGTGTTTTCGTGAGCAATAATGCAGGAAAGCAGCGGGCGGGATGGCGAGCTTGTCCTGCTGCTCCAACACAAGCTACCTTAAGAGCCGGTACGATGCGGGCAATGGGTGAAGTTCGTCAGGAGTACTGCGTAAAAAAAACGAGTGTGTTGTCGTGGCAGTTGGTGATCAAAGAAATAAAACAAAATAAAATCAATAAATAATAATGTCATAGACTTAAAGTCATACCTTTGAAGTCATAATGCATTGCAAGTGTTATTAGGGAATGTTGTGCTGTGTTTTCAAGCGCTTCAATGTGCTGCTCTGCAAGGTTTGGAGACAGCGGGTGCGTTCACGGAGATCATGAGCAGCCGGAGATCAAGAGCAGCCGCCGCAGGGGAGGGATACCATGGTAAATAGGTTACCTATTTACCATGGTATCTCTCCCCTGGGTGCGTTGTGTTTTCGTGAGCAATAATGCAGGAAAGCAGCGGGCGGGATGGCGAGCTTGTCCTGCTGCTCCAACACAAGCTACCTTAAGAGCCGGTACGATGCGGGCAATGGGTGAAGTTCGTCAGGAGTACTGCATAAAAAAACGAGTGTGTTGTCGTGGCAGTTGGTGATCAAAGAAATAAAACAAAATAAATAATAATGTCATAGACTTAAAGTCATACCTTTGAAGTCATAATGCATTGCAAGTGTTATTAGGGAATGTTGTGCTGTGTTTTCAAGCGCTTCAATGTGCTGCTCTGCAAGGTTTGGAGACAGCGGGTGCGTTCACGGAGATCATGAGCAGCCGGAGATCAAGAGCAGCCGCCGCAGGGGAGGTATATCTCTCCCCTGGGTGCGTTGTGTTTTCGTGAGCAATAATGCAGGAAAGCAGCGGGCGGGATGGCGAGCTTGTCCTGCTGCTCCAACACAAGCTACCTTAAGAGCCGGTACGATGCGGGCAATGGGTGAAGTTCGTCAGGAGTACTGCATAAAAAAAATGAGTGTGTTGTCGTGGCAGTTGGTGATCAAAGAAATAAAACAAAATAAAATCAATAAATAATAATGTCATAGACTTAAAGTCATACCTTTGAAGTCATAATGCATTGCAAGTGTTATTAGGGAATGTTGTGCTGTGTTTTCAAGCGCTTCAATGTGCTGCTCTGCAAGGTTTGGAGACAGCGGGTGCGTTCACGGAGATCATGAGCAGCCGGAGATCAAGAGCAGCCGCCGCAGGGGAGGGATACCATGGTAAATAGGTTACCTATTTACCATGGTATCTCTCCCCTGGGTGCGTTGTGTTTTCGTGAGCAATAATGCAGGAAAGCAGCGGGCGGGATGGCGAGCTTGTCCTGCTGCTCCAACACAAGCTACCTTAAGAGCCGGTACGATGCGGGCAATGGGTGAAGTTCGTCAGGAGTACTGCATAAAAAAACGAGTGTGTTGTCGTGGCAGTTGGTGATCAAAGAAATAAAACAAAATAAATAATAATGTCATAGACTTAAAGTCATACCTTTGAAGTCATAATGCATTGCAAGTGTTATTAGGGAATGTTGTGCTGTGTTTTCAAGCGCTTCAATGTGCTGCTCTGCAAGGTTTGGAGACAGCGGGTGCGTTCACGGAGATCATGAGCAGCCGGAGATCAAGAGCAGCCGCCGCAGGGGAGGTATATCTCTCCCCTGGGTGCGTTGTGTTTTCGTGAGCAATAATGCAGGAAAGCAGCGGGCGGGATGGCGAGCTTGTCCTGCTGCTCCATCACAAGCTACCTTAAGAGCCGGTACGATTCGGGCAATGGGTGAAGTTCGTCAGGAGTACTGCATAAAAAAAACGAGTGTGTTGTCGTGGCAGTTGGTGATCAAAGAAATAAAACAAAATAAAATCAATAAATAATAATGTCATAGACTTAAAGTCATACCTTTGAAGTCATAATGCATTGCAAGTGTTATTAGGGAATGTTGTGCTGTGTTTTCAAGCGCTTCAATGTGCTGCTCTGCAAGGTTTGGAGACAGCGGGTGCGTTCTAGGAGATCATGAGCAGCCGGAGATCAAGAGCAGCCGCCGCAGGGGAGGGATACCATGGTAAATAGGTTACCTATTTACCATGGTATCTCTCCCCTGGGTGCGTTGTGTTTTCGTGAGCAATAATGCAGGAAAGCAGCGGGCGGGATGGCGAGCTTGTCCTGCTGCTCCAACACAAGCTACCTTAAGAGCCGGTACGATGCGGGCAATGGGTGAAGTTCGTCAGGAGTACTGCATAAAAAAAACGAGTGTGTTGTCGTGGCAGTTGGTGGTCAAAGAAATAAAACAAAATAAAATCAATAAATAATAATGTCATAGACTTAAAGTCATACCTTTGAAGTCATAATGCATTGCAAGTGTTATTAGGGAATGTTGTGCTGTGTTTTCAAGCGCTTCAATGTGCTGCTCTGCAAGGTTTGGAGACAGCGGGTGCGTTCACGGAGATCATGAGCAGCCGGAGATCAAGAGCAGCCGCCGCAGGGGAGGGATACCATGGTAAATAGGTTACCATGGTAAATAGGTTACCTATTTACCATGGTATCTCTCCCCTGGGTGCGTTGTGTTTTCGTGAGCAATAATGCAGGAAAGCAGCGGGCGGGATGGCGAGCTTGTCCTGCTGCTCCAACACAAGCTACCTTAAGAGCCGGTACGATGCGGGCAATGGGTGAAGTTCGTCAGGAGTACTGCGTAAAAAAACGAGTGTGTTGTCGTGGCAGTTGGTGATCAAAGAAATAAAACAAAATAAAATCAATAAATAATAATGTCATAGACTTAAAGTCATACCTTTGAAGTCATAATGCATTGCAAGTGTTATTAGGGAATGTTGTGCTGTGTTTTCAAGCGCTTCAATGTGCTGCTCTGCAAGGTTTGGAGACAGCGGGTGCGTTCACGGAGATCATGAGCAGCCGGAGATCAAGAGCAGCCGCCGCAGGGGAGGGATACCATGGTAAATAGGTTACATATTTACCATGGTATCTCTCCCCTGGGTGCGTTGTGTTTTCGTGAGCAATAATGCAGGAAAGCAGCGGGCGGGATGGCGAGCTTGTCCTGCTGCTCCAACACAAGCTACCTTAAGAGCCGGTACGATGCGGGCAATGGGTGAAGTTCGTCAGGAGTACTGCATAAAAAAACGAGTGTGTTGTCGTGGCAGTTGGTGATCAAAGAAATAAAACAAAATAAATAATAATGTCATAGACTTAAAGTCATACCTTTGAAGTCATAATGCATTGCAAGTGTTATTAGGGAATGTTTTGCTGTGTTTTCAAGCGCTTCAATGTGCTGCTCTGCAAGGTTTGGAGACAGCGGGTGCGTTCACGGAGATCATGAGCAGCCGGAGATCAAGAGTAGCCGCCGCAGGGGAGGTATATCTCTCCCCTGGGTGCGTTGTGTTTTCGTGAGCAATAATGCAGGAAAGCAGCGGGCGGGATGGCGAGCTTGTCCTGCTGCTCCAACACAAGCTACCTTAAGAGCCGGTACGATGCGGGCAATGGGTGAAGTTCGTCAGGAGTACTGCATAAAAAACGAGTGTGTTGTCGTGGCAGTTGGTGATCAAAGAAATAAAACAAAATAAATAATAATGTCATAGACTTAAAGTCATACCTTTGAAGTCATAATGCATTGCAAGTGTTATTAGGGAATGTTGTGCTGTGTTTTCAAGCGCTTCAATGTGCTGCTCTGCAAGGTTTGGAGACAGCGGGTTCGTTCACGGAGATCATGAGCAGCCGGAGATCAAGAGTAGCCGCCGCAGGGGAGGTATATCTCTCCCCTGGGTGCGTTGTGTTTTCGTGAGCAATAATGCAGGAAAGCAGCGGGCGGGATGGCGAGCTTGTCCTGCTGCTCCAACACAAGCTACCTTAAGAGCCGGTACGATGCGGGCAATGGGTGAAGTTCGTCAGGAGTACTGCATAAAAAAACGAGTGTGTTGTCGTGGCAGTTGGTGATCAAAGAAATAAAACAAAATAAAATCAATAAATAATAATAATGTCATAGACTTAAAGTCATACCTTTGAAGTCATAATGCATTGCAAGTGTTATTAGGGAATGTTGTGCTGTGTTTTCAAGCGCTTCAATGTGCTGCTCTGCAAGGTTTGGAGACAGCGGGTGCGTTCACGGAGATCATGAGCAGCCGGAGATCAAGAGCAGCCGCCGCAGGGGAGGGATACCATGGTAAATAGGTTACCTATTTACCATGGTATCTCTCCCCTGGGTGCGTTGTGTTTTCGTGAGCAATAATGCAGGAAAGCAGCGGGCGGGATGGCGAGCTTGTCCTGCTGCTCCAACACAAGCTATCTTAAGAGCCGGTACGATGCGGGCAATGGGTGAAGTTCGTCAGGAGTACTGCATAAAAAAACGAGTGTGTTGTCGTGGCAGTTGGTGATCAAAGAAATAAAACAAAATAAAATCAATAAATAATAATAATGTCATAGACTTAAAGTCATACCTTTGAAGTCATAATGCATTGCAAGTGTTATTAGGGAATGTTGTGCTGTGTTTTCAAGCGCTTCAATGTGCTGCTCTGCAAGGTTTGGAGACAGCGGGTGCGTTCACGGAGATCATGAGCAGCCGGAGATCAAGAGCAGCCGCCGCAGGGGAGGGATACCATGGTAAATAGGTTACCTATTGGTAAATAGGTTACCTATTTACCATGGTATCTCTCCCCTGGGTGCGTTGTGTTTTCGTGAGCAATAATGCAGGAAAGCAGCGGGCGGGATGGCGAGCTTGTCCTGCTGCTCCAACACAAGCTACCTTAGAGCCGGTACGATGCGGGCAATGGGTGAAGTTCGTCAGGAGTACTGCATAAAAAAACGAGTGTGTTGTCGTGGCAGTTGGTGATCAAAGAAATAAAACAAAATAAAATCAATAAATAATAATGTCATAGACTTAAAGTCATACCTTTGAAGTCATAATGCATTGCAAGTGTTATTAGGGAATGTTGTGCTGTGTTTTCAAGCGCTTCAATGTGCTGCTCTGCAAGGTTTGGAGACAGCGGGTGCGTTCACGGAGATCATGAGCAGCCGGAGATCAAGAGCAGCCGCCGCAGGGGAGGGATACCATGGTAAATAGGTTACCATGGTAAATAGGTTACCTATTTACCATGGTATCTCTCCCCTGGGTGCGTTGTGTTTTCGTGAGCAATAATGCAGGAAAGCAGCGGGCGGGATGGCGAGCTTGTCCTGCTGCTCCAACACAAGCTACCTTAAGAGCCGGTACGATGCGGGCAATGGGTGAAGTTCGTCAGGAGTACTGCGTAAAAAAAACGAGTGTGTTGTCGTGGCAGTTGGTGATCAAAGAAATAAAACAAAATAAAATCAATAAATAATAATGTCATAGACTTAAAGTCATACCTTTGAAGTCATAATGCATTGCAAGTGTTATTAGGGAATGTTGTGCTGTGTTTTCAAGCGCTTCAATGTGCTGCTCTGCAAGGTTTGGAGACAGCGGGTGCGTTCACGGAGATCATGAGCAGCCGGAGATCAAGAGCAGCCGCCGCAGGGGAGGGATACCATGGTAAATAGGTTACCATGGTAAATAGGTTACCTATTTACCATGGTATCTCTCCCCTGGGTGCGTTGTGTTTTCGTGAGCAATAATGCAGGAAAGCAGCGGGCGGGATGGCGAGCTTGTCCTGCTGCTCCAACACAAGCTACCTTAAGAGCCGGTACGATGCGGGCAATGGGTGAAGTTCGTCAGGAGTACTGCGTAAAAAAAACGAGTGTGTTGTCGTGGCAGTTGGTGATCAAAGAAATAAAACAAAATAAAATCAATAAATAATAATGTCATAGACTTAAAGTCATACCTTTGAAGTCATAATGCATTGCAAGTGTTATTAGGGAATGTTGTGCTGTGTTTTCAAGCGCTTCAATGTGCTGCTCTGCAAGGTTTGGAGACAGCGGGTGCGTTCACGGAGATCATGAGCAGCCGGAGATCAAGAGCAGCCGCCGCAGGGGAGGGATACCATGGTAAATAGGTTACATATTTACCATGGTATCTCTCCCTGGGTGCGTTGTGTTTTCGTGAGCAATAATGCAGGAAAGCAGCGGGCGGGATGGCGAGCTTGTCCTGCTGCTCCAACACAAGCTACCTTAAGAGCCGGTACGATGCGGGCAATGGGTGAAGTTCGTCAGGAGTACTGCATAAAAAAACGAGTGTGTTGTCGTGGCAGTTGGTGATCAAAGAAATAAAACAAAATAAATAATAATGTCATAGACTTAAAGTCATACCTTTGAAGTCATAATGCATTGCAAGTGTTATTAGGGAATGTTGTGCTGTGTTTTCAAGCGCTTCAATGTGCTGCTCTGCAAGGTTTGGAGACAGCGGGTGCGTTCACGGAGATCATGAGCAGCCGGAGATCAAGAGTAGCCGCCGCAGGGGAGGTATATCTCTCCCCTGGGTGCGTTGTGTTTTCGTGAGCAATAATGCAGGAAAGCAGCGGGCGGGATGGCGAGCTTGTCCTGCTGCTCCAACACAAGCTACCTTAAGAGCCGGTACGATGCGGGCAATGGGTGAAGTTCGTCAGGAGTACTGCATAAAAAAACGAGTGTGTTGTCGTGGCAGTTGGTGATCAAAGAAATAAAACAAAATAAAATCAATAAATAATAATAATGTCATAGACTTAAAGTCATACCTTTGAAGTCATAATGCATTGCAAGTGTTATTAGGGAATGTTGTGCTGTGTTTTCAAGCGCTTCAATGTGCTGCTCTGCAAGGTTTGGAGACAGCGGGTGCGTTCACGGAGATCATGAGCAGCCGGAGATCAAGAGCAGCCGCCGCAGGGGAGGGATACCATGGTAAATAGGTTACCTATTTACCATGGTATCTCTCCCCTGGGTGCGTTGTGTTTTCGTGAGCAATAATGCAGGAAAGCAGCGGGCGGGATGGCGAGCTTGTCCTGCTGCTTCAACACAAGCTACCTTAGAGCCGGTACGATGCGGGCAATGGGTGAAGTTCGTCAGGAGTACTGCATAAAAAAACGAGTGTGTTGTCGTGGCAGTTGGTGATCAAAGAAATAAAACAAAATAAAATCAATAAATAATAATAATGTCATAGACTTAAAGTCATACCTTTGAAGTCATAATGCATTGCAAGTGTTATTAGGGAATGTTGTGCTGTGTTTTCAAGCGCTTCAATGTGCTGCTCTGCAAGGTTTGGAGACAGCGGGTGCGTTCACGGAGATCATGAGCAGCCGGAGATCAAGAGCAGCCGCCGCAGGGGAGGGATACCATGGTAAATAGGTTACCTATTTACCATGGTAAATAGGTTACCTATTTACCATGGTATCTCTCCCCTGGGTGCGTTGTGTTTTCGTGAGCAATAATGCAGGAAAGCAGCGGGCGGGATGGCGAGCTTGTCCTGCTGCTCCAACACAAGCTACCTTAGAGCCGGTACGATGCGGGCAATGGGTGAAGTTCGTCAGGAGTACTGCATAAAAAAACGAGTGTGTTGTCGTGGCAGTTGGTGATCAAAGAAATAAAACAAAATAAAATCAATAAATAATAATAATGTCATAGACTTAAAGTCATACCTTTGAAGTCATAATGCATTGCAAGTGTTATTAGGGAATGTTGTGCTGTGTTTTCAAGCGCTTCAATGTGCTGCTCTGCAAGGTTTGGAGACAGCGGGTGCGTTCACGGAGATCGTGAGCAGCCGGAGATCAAGAGCAGCCGCCGCAGGGGAGGGATACCATGGTAAATAGGTTACCTATTTACCATGGTATCTCTCCCCTGGGTGCGTTGTGTTTTCGTGAGCAATAATGCAGGAAAGCAGCGGGCGGGATGGCGAGCTTGTCCTGCTGCTCCAACACAAGCTACCTTAAGAGCCGGTACGATGCGGGCAATGGGTGAAGTTCGTCAGGAGTACTGCATAAAAAAAACGAGTGTGTTGTCGTGGCAGTTGGTGATCAAAGAAATAAAACAAAATAAAATCAATAAATAATAATGTCATAGACTTAAAGTCATACCTTTGAAGTCATAATGCATTGCAAGTGTTATTAGGGAATGTTGTGCTGTGTTTTCAAGCGCTTCAATGTGCTGCTCTGCAAGGTTTGGAGACAGCGGGTGCGTTCACGGAGATCATGAGCAGCCGGAGATCAAGAGCAGCCGCCGCAGGGGAGGGATACCATGGTAAATAGGTTACCTATTTACCATGGTATCTCTCCCCTGGGTGCGTTGTGTTTTCGTGAGCAATAATGCAGGAAAGCAGCGGGCGGGATGGCGAGCTAGTCCTGCTGCTCCAACACAAGCTACCTTAAGAGCCGGTACGATGCGGGCAATGGGTGAAGTTCGTCAGGAGTACTGCATAAAAAAACGAGTGTGTTGTCGTGGCAGTTGGTGATCAAAGAAATAAAACAAAATAAAATCAATAAATAATAATGCCATAGACTTAAAGTCATACCTTTGAAGTCATAATGCATTGCAAGTGTTATTAGGGAATGTTGTGCTGTGTTTTCAAGCGCTTCAATGTGCTGCTCTGCACGGTTTGGAGACAGCGGGTGCGTTCACGGAGATCATGAGCAGCCGGAGATCAAGAGCAGCCGCCGCAAGGGAGGGATACCATGGTAAATAGGTTACCTATTTACCATGGTATCTCTCCCCTGGGTGCGTTGTGTTTTCGTGAGCAATAATGCAGGAAAGCAGCGGGCGGGATGGCGAGCTTGTCCTGCTGCTCCAACACAAGCTACCTTAAGAGCCGGTACGATGCGGGCAATGGGTGAAGTTCGTCAGGAGTACTGCATAAAAAAAAACGAGTGTGTTGTCGTGGCAGTTGGTGATCAAAGAAATAAAACAAAATAAAATCAATAAATAATAATGTCATAGACTTAAAGTCATACCTTTGAAGTCATAATGCATTGCAAGTGTTATTAGGGAATGTTGTGCTGTGTTTTCAAGCGCTTCAATGTGCTGCTCTGCAAGGTTTGGAGACAGCGGGTGCGTTCACGGAGATCATGAGCAGCCGGAGATCAAGAGCAGCCGCCGTAGGGGAGGGATACCATGGTAAATAGGTTACCTATTTACCATGGTATCTCTCCCCTGGGTGCGTTGTGTTTTCGTGAGCAATAATGCAGGAAAGCAGCGGGCGGGATGGCGAGCTTGTCCTGCTGCTCCAACACAAGCTACCTTAAGAGCCGGTACGATGCGGGCAATGGGTGAAGTTCGTCAGGAGTACTGCATAAAAAAACGAGTGTGTTGTCGTGGCAGTTGGTGATCAAAGAAATAAAACAAAATAAAATCAATAAATAATAATGTCATAGACTTAAAGTCATACCTTTGAAGTCATAATGCATTGCAAGTGTTATTAGGGAATGTTGTGCTGTGTTTTCAAGCGCTTCAATGTGCTGCTCTGCAAGGTTTGGAGACAGCGGGTGCGTTCACGGAGATCATGAGCAGCCGGAGATCATGAGCAGCCGCCGCAGGGGAGGGATACCATGGTAAATAGGTTACCTATTTACCATGGTATCTCTCCCCTGGGTGCGTTGTGTTTTCGTGAGCAATAATGCAGGAAAGCAGCGGGCGGGATGGCGAGCTTGTCCTGCTGCTCCAACTCAAGCTACCTTAAGAGCCGGTACGATGCGGGCAATGGGTGAAGTTCGTCAGGAGTACTGCATAAAAAAAACGAGTGTGTTGTCGTGGCAGTTGGTGATCAAAGAAATAAAACAAAATAAAATCAATAAATAATAATGTCATAGACTTAAAGTCAGACCTTTGAAGTCATAATGCATTGCAAGTGTTATTAGGGAATGTTGTGCTGTGTTTTCAAGCGCTTCAATGTGCTGCTCTGCAAGGTTTGGAGACAGCGGGTGCGTTCACGGAGATCATGAGCAGCCGGAGATCAAGAGCAGCCGCCGCAGGGGAGGGATACCATGGTAAATAGGTTACCTATTTACCATGGTATCTCTCCCCTGGGTGCGTTGTGTTTTCGTGAGCAATAATGCAGGAAAGCAGCGGGCGGGATGGCGAGCTTGTCCTGCTGCTCCAACACAAGCTACCTTAAGAGCCGGTACGATGCGGGCAATGGGTGAAGTTCGTCAGGAGTACTGCGTAAAAAAAACGAGTGTGTTGTCGTGGCAGTTGGTGATCAAAGAAATAAAACAAAATAAAATCAATAAATAATAATGCCATAGACTTAAAGTCATACCTTTGAAGTCATAATGCATTGCAAGTGTTATTAGGGAATGTTGTGCTGTGTTTTCAAGCGCTTCAATGTGCTGCTATGCAAGGTTTGGAGACAGCGGGTGCGTTCACGGAGATCATGAGCAGCCGGAGATCAAGAGCAGCCGCCGCAGGGGAGGGATACCATGGTAAATAGGTTACCTATTTACCATGGTATCTCTCCCCTGGGTGCGTTGTGTTTTCGTGAGCAATAATGCAGGAAAGCAGCGGGCGGGATGGCGAGCTTGTCCTTGTGCTCCAACACAAGCTACCTTAAGAGCCGGTACGATGCGGGCAATGGGTGAAGTTCGTCAGGAGTACTGCATAAAAAAACGAGTGTGTTGTCGTGGCAGTTGGTGATCAAAGAAATAAAACAAAATAAATAATAATGTCATAGACTTAAAGTCATACCTTTGAAGTCATAATGCATTGCAAGTGTTATTAGGGAATGTTGTGCTGTGTTTTCAAGCGCTTCAATGTGCTGCTCTGCAAGGTTTGGAGACAGCGGGTGCGTTCACGGAGATCATGAGCAGCCGGAGATCAAGAGCAGCCGCCGCAGGGGAGGGATACCATGGTAAATAGGTTACCTATTTACCATGGTATCTCTCCCCTGGGTGCGTTGTGTTTTCGTGAGCAATAATGCAGGAAAGCAGCGGGCGGGATGGCGAGCTTGTCCTGCTGCTCCAACACAAGCTACCTTAAGAGCCGGTACGATGCGGGCAATGGGTGAAGTTCGTCAGGAGTACTGCGTAAAAAAAACGAGTGTGTTGTCGTGGCAGTTGGTGATCAAAGAAATAAAACAAAATAAAATCAATAAATAATAATGTCATAGACTTAAAGTCATACCTTTGAAGTCATAATGCATTGCAAGTGTTATTAGGGAATGTTGTGCTGTGTTTTCAAGCGCTTCAATGTGCTGCTCTGCAAGGTTTGGAGACAGCGGGTGCGTTCACGGAGATCATGAGCAGCCGGAGATCAAGAGCAGCCGCCGCAGGGGAGGGATACCATGGTAAATAGGTTACATATTTACCATGGTATCTCTCCCCTGGGTGCGTTGTGTTTTCGTGAGCAATAATGCAGGAAAGCAGCGGGCGGGATGGCGAGCTTGTCCTGCTGCTCCAACACAAGCTACCTTAAGAGCCGGTACGATGCGGGCAATGGGTGAAGTTCGTCAGGAGTACTGCATAAAAAAACGAGTGTGTTGTCGTGGCAGTTGGTGATCAAAGAAATAAAACAAAATAAATAATAATGTCATAGACTTAAAGTCATACCTTTGAAGTCATAATGCATTGCAAGTGTTATTAGGGAATGTTGTGCTGTGTTTTCAAGCGCTTCAATGTGCTGCTCTGCAAGGTTTGGAGACAGCGGGTGCGTTCACGGAGATCATGAGCAGCCGGAGATCAAGAGTAGCCGCCGCAGGGGAGGTATATCTCTCCCCTGGGTGCGTTGTGTTTTCGTGAGCAATAATGCAGGAAAGCAGCGGGCGGGATGGCGAGCTTGTCCTGCTGCTCCAACACAAGCTACCTTAAGAGCCGGTACGATGCGGGCAATGGGTGAAGTTCGTCAGGAGTACTGCATAAAAAAACGAGTGTGTTGTCGTGGCAGTTGGTGATCAAAGAAATAAAACAAAATAAAATCAATAAATAATAATAATGTCATAGACTTAAAGTCATACCTTTGAAGTCATAATGCATTGCAAGTGTTATTAGGGAATGTTGTGCTGTGTTTTCAAGCGCTTCAATGTGCTGCTCTGCAAGGTTTGGAGACAGCGGGTGCGTTCACGGAGATCATGAGCAGCCGGAGATCAAGAGCAGCCGCCGCAGGGGAGGGATACCATGGTAAATAGGTTACCTATTTACCATGGTATCTCTCCCCTGGGTGCGTTGTGTTTTCGTGAGCAATAATGCAGGAAAGCAGCGGGCGGGATGGCGAGCTTGTCCTGCTGCTCCAACACAAGCTACCTTAGAGCCGGTACGATGCGGGCAATGGGTGAAGTTCGTCAGGAGTACTGCATAAAAAAACGAGTGTGTTGTCGTGGCAGTTGGTGATCAAAGAAATAAAACAAAATAAAATCAATAAATAATAATAATGTCATAGACTTAAAGTCATACCTTTGAAGTCATAATGCATTGCAAGTGTTATTAGGGAATGTTGTGCTGTGTTTTCAAGCGCTTCAATGTGCTGCTCTGCAAGGTTTGGAGACAGCGGGTGCGTTCACGGAGATCATGAGCAGCCGGAGATCAAGAGCAGCCGCCGCAGGGGAGGGATACCATGGTAAATAGGTTACCTATTTACCATGGTAAATAGGTTACCTATTTACCATGGTATCTCTCCCCTGGGTGCGTTGTGTTTTCGTGAGCAATAATGCAGGAAAGCAGCGGGCGGGATGGCGAGCTTGTCCTGCTGCTCCAACACAAGCTACCTTAAGAGCCGGTACGATGCGGGCAATGGGTGAAGTTCGTCAGGAGTACTGCATAAAAAAAAACGAGTGTGTTGTCGTGGCAGTTGGTGATCAAAGAAATAAAACAAAATAAAATCAATAAATAATAATAATGTCATAGACTTAAAGTCATACCTTTGAAGTCATAATGCATTGCAAGTGTTATTAGGGAATGTTGTGCTGTGTTTTCAAGCGCTTCAATGTGCTGCTCTGCAAGGTTTGGAGACAGCGGGTGCGTTCACGGAGATCGTGAGCAGCCGGAGATCAAGAGCAGCCGCCGCAGGGGAGGGATACCATGGTAAATAGGTTACCTATTTACCATGGTATCTCTCCCCTGGGTGCGTTGTGTTTTCGTGAGCAATAATGCAGGAAAGCAGCGGGCGGGATGGCGAGCTTGTCCTGCTGCTCCAACACAAGCTACCTTAAGAGCCGGTACGATGCGGGCAATGGGTGAAGTTCGTCAGGAGTACTGCATAAAAAAACGAGTGTGTTGTCGTGGCAGTTGGTGATCAAAGAAATAAAACAAAATAAAATCAATAAATAATAATGTCATAGACTTAAAGTCATACCTTTGAAGTCATAATGCATTGCAAGTGTTATTAGGGAATGTTGTGCTGTGTTTTCAAGCGCTTCAATGTGCTGCTCTGCAAGGTTTGGAGACAGCGGGTGCGTTCACGGAGATCATGAGCAGCCGGAGATCATGAGCAGCCGCCGCAGGGGAGGGATACCATGGTAAATAGGTTACCTATTTACCATGGTATCTCTCCCCTGGGTGCGTTGTGTTTTCGTGAGCAATAATGCAGGAAAGCAGCGGGCGGGATGGCGAGCTTGTCCTGCTGCTCCAACTCAAGCTACCTTAAGAGCCGGTACGATGCGGGCAATGGGTGAAGTTCGTCAGGAGTACTGCATAAAAAAACGAGTGTGTTGTCGTGGCAGTTGGTGATCAAAGAAATAAAACAAAATAAAATCAATAAATAATAATGTCATAGACTTAAAGTCATACCTTTGAAGTCATAATGCATTGCAAGTGTTATTAGGGAATGTTGTGCTGTGTTTTCAAGCGCTTCAATGTGCTGCTCTGCAAGGTTTGGAGACAGCGGGTGCGTTCACGGAGATCATGAGCAGCCGGAGATCAAGAGCAGCCGCCGCAGGGGAGGGATACCATGGTAAATAGGTTACCTATTTACCATGGTATCTCTCCCCTGGGTGCGTTGTGTTTTGGTGAGCAATAATGCAGGAAAGCAGCGGGCGGGATGGCGAGCTTGTCCTGCTGCTCCAACACAAGCTACCTTAAGAGCCGGTACGATGCGGGCAATGGGTGAAGTTCGTCAGGAGTACTGCGTAAAAAAAACGAGTGTGTTGTCGTGGCAGTTGGTGATCAAAGAAATAAAACAAAATAAAATCAATAAATAATAATGTCATAGACTTAAAGTCATACCTTTGAAGTCATAATGCATTGCAAGTGTTATTAGGGAATGTTGTGCTGTGTTTTCAAGCGCTTCAATGTGCTGCTATGCAAGGTTTGGAGACAGCGGGTGCGTTCACGGAGATCATGAGCAGCCGGAGATCAAGAGCAGCCGCCGCAGGGGAGGGATACCATGGTAAATAGGTTACCTATTTACCATGGTATCTCTCCCCTGGGTGCGTTGTGTTTTCGTGAGCAATAATGCAGGAAAGCAGCGGGCGGGATGGCGAGCTTGTCCTTGTGCTCCAACACAAGCTACCTTAAGAGCCGGTACGATGCGGGCAATGGGTGAAGTTCGTCAGGAGTACTGCATAAAAAAACGAGTGTGTTGTCGTGGCAGTTGGTGATCAAAGAAATAAAACAAAATAAATAATAATGTCATAGACTTAAAGTCATACCTTTGAAGTCATAATGCATTGCAAGTGTTATTAGGGAATGTTGTGCTGTGTTTTCAAGCGCTTCAATGTGCTGCTCTGCAAGGTTTGGAGACAGCGGGTGCGTTCACGGAGATCATGAGCAGCCGGAGATCAAGAGCAGCCGCCGCAGGGGAGGGATACCATGGTAAATAGGTTACCTATTTACCATGGTATCTCTCCCCTGGGTGCGTTGTGTTTTCGTGAGCAATAATGCAGGAAAGCAGCGGGCGGGATGGCGAGCTAGTCCTGCTGCTCCAACACAAGCTACCTTAAGAGCCGGTACGATGCGGGCAATGGGTGAAGTTCGTCAGGAGTACTGCATAAAAAAACGAGTGTGTTGTCGTGGCAGTTGGTGATCAAAGAAATAAAACAAAATAAAATCAATAAATAATAATGCCATAGACTTAAAGTCATACCTTTGAAGTCATAATGCATTGCAAGTGTTATTAGGGAATGTTGTGCTGTGTTTTCAAGCGCTTCAATGTGCTGCTCTGCACGGTTTGGAGACAGCGGGTGCGTTCACGGAGATCATGAGCAGCCGGAGATCAAGAGCAGCCGCCGCAAGGGAGGGATACCATGGTAAATAGGTTACCTATTTACCATGGTATCTCTCCCCTGGGTGCGTTGTGTTTTCGTGAGCAATAATGCAGGAAAGCAGCGGGCGGGATGGCGAGCTTGTCCTGCTGCTCCAACACAAGCTACCTTAAGAGCCGGTACGATGCTGGCAATGGGTGAAGTTCGTCAGGAGTACTGCATAAAAAAAACGAGTGTGTTGTCGTGGCAGTTGGTGATCAAAGAAATAAAACAAAATAAAATCAATAAATAATAATGTCATAGACTTAAAGTCATACCTTTGAAGTCATAATGCATTGCAAGTGTTATTAGGGAATGTTGTGCTGTGTTTTCAAGCGCTTCAATGTGCTGCTCTGCAAGGTTTGGAGACAGCGGGTGCGTTCACGGAGATCATGAGCAGCCGGAGATCAAGAGCAGCCGCCGCAGGGGAGGGATACCATGGTAAATAGGTTACCTATTTACCATGGTATCTCTCCCCTGGGTGCGTTGTGTTTTCGTGAGCAATAATGCAGGAAAGCAGCGGGCGGGATGGCGAGCTTGTCCTGCTGCTCCAACACAAGCTACCTTAAGAGCCGGTACGATGCGGGCAATGGGTGAAGTTCGTCAGGAGTACTGCATAAAAAAACGAGTGTGTTGTCGTGGCAGTTGGTGATCAAAGAAATAAAACAAAATAAAATCAATAAATAATAATGTCATAGACTTAAAGTCATACCTTTGAAGTCATAATGCATTGCAAGTGTTATTAGGGAATGTTGTGCTGTGTTTTCAAGCGCTTCAATGTGCTGCTCTGCAAGGTTTGGAGACAGCGGGTGCGTTCACGGAGATCATGAGCAGACGGAGATCAAGAGCAGCCGCCGCAGGGGAGGGATACCATGGTAAATAGGTTACCTATTTACCATGGTATCTCTCCCCTGGGTGCGTTGTGTTTTCGTGAGCAATAATGCAGGAAAGCAGCGGGCGGGATGGCGAGCTTGTCCTGCTGCTCCAACACAAGCTACCTTAAGAGCCGGTACGATGCGGGCAATGGGTGAAGTTCGTCAGGAGTACTGCATAAAAAAAACGAGTGTGTTGTCGTGGCAGTTGGTGATCAAAGAAATAAAACAAAATAAAATCAATAAATAATAATGTCATAGACTTAAAGTCAGACCTTTGAAGTCATAATGCATTGCAAGTGTTATTAGGGAATGTTGTGCTGTGTTTTCAAGCGCTTCAATGTGCTGCTCTGCAAGGTTTGGAGACAGCGGGTGCGTTCACGGAGATCATGAGCAGCCGGAGATCAAGAGCAGCCGCCGCAGGGGAGGGATACCATGGTAAATAGGTTACCTATTTACCATGGTATCTCTCCCCTGGGTGCGTTGTGTTTTCGTGAGCAATAATGCAGGAAAGCAGCGGGCGGGATGGCGAGCTTGTCCTGCTGCTCCAACACAAGCTACCTTAAGAGCCGGTACGATGCGGGCAATGGGTGAAGTTCGTCAGGAGTACTGCATAAAAAAAACGAGTGTGTTGTCGTGGCAGTTGGTGATCAAAGAAATAAAACAAAATAAAATCAATAAATAATAATGTCATAGACTTAAAGTCATACCTTTGAAGTCATAATGCATTGCAAGTGTTATTAGGGAATGTTGTGCTGTGTTTTCAAGCGCTTCAATGTGCTGCTATGCAAGGTTTGGAGACAGCGGGTGCGTTCACGGAGATCATGAGCAGCCGGAGATCAAGAGCAGCCGCCGCAGGTGAGGGATACCATGGTAAATAGGTTACCTATTTACCATGGTATCTCTCCCCTGGGTGCGTTGTGTTTTCGTGAGCAATAATGCAGGAAAGCAGCGGGCGGGATGGCGAGCTTGTCCTTGTGCTCCAACACAAGCTACCTTAAGAGCCGGTACGATGCGGGCAATGGGTGAAGTTCGTCAGGAGTACTGCATAAAAAAACGAGTGTGTTGTCGTGGCAGTTGGTGATCAAAGAAATAAAACAAAATAAATAATAATGTCATAGACTTAAAGTCATACCTTTGAAGTCATAATGCATTGCAAGTGTTATTAGGGAATGTTGTGCTGTGTTTTCAAGCGCTTCAATGTGCTGCTCTGCAAGGTTTGGAGACAGCGGGTGCGTTCACGGAGATCATGAGCAGCCGGAGATCAAGAGCAGCCGCCGCAGGGGAGGTATATCTCTCCCCTGGGTGCGTTGTGTTTTCGTGAGCAATAATGCAGGAAAGCAGCGGGCGGGATGGCGAGCTTGTCCTGCTGCTCCAACACAAGCTACCTTAAGAGCCGGTACTATGCGGGCAATGGGTGAAGTTCGTCAGGAGTACTGCATAAAAAAACGAGTGTGTTGTCGTGGCAGTTGGTGATCAAAGAAATAAAACACAATAAAATCAATAAATAATAATGTCATAGACTTAAAGTCATACCTTTGAAGTCATAATGCATTGCAAGTGTTATTAGGGAATGTTGTGCTGTGTTTTCAAGCGCTTCAATGTGCTGCTCTGCAAGGCTTGGAGACAGCGCGTGCGTTCACGGAGATCAAGAGCAGCCGGAGATCAAGAGCAGCCGCCGCAGGGGAGGGATACCATGGTAAATGGCAGTTGGTGATCAAAGAAATAAAACAAAATAAAATCAATAAATAATAATGTCATAGACTTAAAGTCATACCTTTGAAGTCATAATGCATTGCAAGTGTTATTAGGGAATGTTGTGCTGTGTTTTCAAGCGCTTCAATGTGCTGCTCTGCAAGGTTTGGAGACAGCGGGTGCGTTCACGGAGATCATGAGCAGCCGGAGATCAAGAGCAGCCGCCGCAGGGGAGGGATACCATGGTAAATAGGTTACCTATTTACCATGGTATCTCTCCCCTGGGTGCGTTGTGTTTTGGTGAGCAATAATGCAGGAAAGCAGCGGGCGGGATGGCGAGCTTGTCCTGCTGCTCCAACACAAGCTACCTTAAGAGCCGGTACGATGCGGGCAATGGGTGAAGTTCGTCAGGAGTACTGCATAAAAAAAAACGAGTGTGTTGTCGTGGCAGTTGGTGATCAAAGAAATAAAACAAAATAAAATCAATAAATAATAATGTCATAGACTTAAAGTCATACCTTTGAAGTCATAATGCATTGCAAGTGTTATTAGGGAATGTTGTGCTGTGTTTTCAAGCGCTTCAATGTGCTGCTCTGCAAGGTTTGGAGACAGCGGGTGCGTTCACGGAGATCATGAGCAGCCGGAGATCAAGAGCAGCCGCCGCAGGGGAGGGATACCATGGTAAATAGGTTACCTATTTAAAATGGTATCTCTCCCCTGGGTGCGTTGTGTTTTGGTGAGCAATAATGCAGGAATGCACGGGCGGGATGGCGAGCTTGTCCTGCTGCTCCAACACAAGCTACCTTAGAGCCGGTACGATGCGGGCAATGGGTGAAGTTCGTCAGGAGTACTGCATAAAAAAACGAGTGTGTTGTCGTGGCAGTTGGTGATCAAAGAAATAAAACAAAATAAAATCAATAAATAATAATGTCATAGACTTAAAGTCATACCTTTGAAGTCATAATGCATTGCAAGTGTTATTAGGGAATGTTGTGCTGTGTTTTCAAGCGCTTCAATGTGCTGCTCTGCAAGGTTTGGAGACAGCGGGTGCGTTCACGGAGATCATGAGCAGCCGGAGATCAAGAGCAGCCGCCGCAGGGGAGGGATACCATGGTAAATAGGTTACCTATTTACCATGGTATCTCTCCCCTGGGTGCGTTGTGTTTTCGTGAGCAATAATGCAGGAAAGCAGCGGGCGGGATGGCGAGCTTGTCCTGCTGCTCCAACACAAGCTACCTTAATAGCCGGTACGATGCGGGCAATGGGTGAAGTTCGTCAGGAGTACTGCATAAAAAACGAGTGTGTTGTCGTGGCAGTTGGTGATCAAAGAAATAAAACAAAATAAAATCAATAAATAATAATGTCATAGACTTAAAGTCATACCTTTGAAGTCATAATGCATTGCAAGTGTTATTAGGGAATGTTATGCTGTGTTTTCAAGCGCTTCAATGTGCTGCTCTGCAAGGTTTGGAGACAGCGGGTGCGTTCACGGAGATCATGAGCAGCCGGAGATCAAGAGCAGCCGCCGCAGGGGAGGGATACCATGGTAAATAGGTTACCTATTTACCATGGTATCTCTCCCCTGGGTGCGTTGTGTTTTCGTGAGCAATAATGCAGGAAAGCAGCGGGCGGGATGGCGAGCTTGTCCTGCTGCTCCAACACAAGCTACCTTAAGAGCCGGTACGATGCGGGCAATGGGTGAAGTTCGTCAGGAGTACTGCATAAAAAAAAACGAGTGTGTTGTCGTGGCAGTTGGTGATCAAAGAAATAAAACAAAATAAAATTAATAAATAATAATGTGATAGACTTAAAGTCATACCTTTGAAGTCATAATGCATTGCAAGTGTTATTAGGGAATGTTGTGCTGTGTTTTCAAGCGCTTCAATGTGCTGCTCTGCAAGGTTTGGAGACAGCGGGTGCCTTCTAGGAGATCATGAGCAGCCGGAGATCAAGAGCAGCCGCCGCAGGGGAGGGATACCATGGTAAATAGGTTACCTATCTCCGTGAACGCAGATTACCTAATAGGTTACCTATTTACCATGGTATCTCTCCCCTGTGTGCGTTGTGTTTTCGTGAGCAATAATGCAGGAAAGCAGCGGGCGGGATGGCGAGCTTGTCCTGCTGCTCCAACACAAGCTACCTTAAGAGCCGGTACGATGCGGGCAATGGGTGAAGTTCGTCAGGAGTACTGCATAAAAAAACGAGTGTGTTGTCGTGGCAGTTGGTGATCAAAGAAATAAAACTAAATAAAATCAATAAATAATAATGTCATAGACTTAAGTCATACCTTTGAAGTCATAATGCATTGCAAGTGTTATTAGGGAATGTTGTGCTGTGTTTTCAAGCGCTTCAATGTGCTGCTCTGCAAGGTTTGGAGACAGCGGGTGCGTTCACGGAGATCATGAGCAGCCGGAGATCAAGAGCAGCCGCCGCAGGGGAGGGATCTCTCCCCTGGGTGCGTTGTGTTTTGGTGAGCAATAATGCAGGAAAGCAGCGGGCGGGATGGCGAGCTTGTCCTGCTGCTCCAACACAAGCTACCTTAAGAGCCGGTACGATGCGGGCAATGGGTGAAGTTCGTCAGGAGTACTGCATAAAAAAACGAGTGTGTTGTCGTGGCAGTTGGTGATCAAAGAAATAAAACAAAATAAAATCAATAAATAATAATGCCATAGACTTAAAGTCATACCTTTGAAGTCATAATGCATTGCAAGTGTTATTAGGGAATGTTGTGCTGTGTTTTCAAGCGCTTCAATGTGCTGCTCTGCAAGGTTTGGAGACAGCGGGTGCGTTCACGGAGATCATGACCAGCCGGAGATCAAGAGCAGCCGCCGCAGGGGAGGGATACCATGGTAAATAGGTTACCTATTTACCATGGTATCTCTCCCCTGGGTGCGTTGTGTTTTCGTGAGCAATAATGCAGGAAAGCAGCGGGCGGGATGGCGAGCTTGTCCTGCTGCTCCAACACAAGCTACCTTATGAGCCGGTACGATGCGGGCAATGGGTGAAGTTCGTCAGGAGTACTGCATAAAAAAAACGAGTGTGTTGTCGTGGCAGTTGGTGATCAAAGAAATAAAACAAAATAAAATCAATAAATAATAATGTCATAGACTTAAAGTCATACCTTTGAAGTCATAATGCATTGCAAGTGTTATTAGGGAATGTTGTGCTGTGTTTTCAAGCGCTTCAATGTGCTGCTCTGCAAAGTTTGGAGACAGCGGGTGCGTTCACGGAGATCATGAGCAGCCGGAGATCAAGAGCAGCCGCCGCAGGGGAGGGATACCATGGTAAATAGGTTACCTATTTACCATGGTATCTCTCCCCTGGGTGCGTTGTGTTTTCGTGAGCAATAATGCAGGAAAGCAGCGGGCGGGATGGCGAGCTTGTCCTGCTGCTCCAACACAAGCTACCTTAAGAGCCGGTACGATGCGGGCAATGGGTGAAGTTCGTCAGGAGTACTGCATAAAAAAACGAGTGTGTTGTCGTGGCAGTTGGTGATCAAAGAAATAAAACAAAATAAAATCAATAAATAATAATGTCATAGACTTAAAGTCAGACCTTTGAAGTCATAATGCATTGCAAGTGTTATTAGGGAATGTTGTGCTGTGTTTTCAAGCGCTTCAATGTGCTGCTCTGCAAGGTTTGGAGACAGCGGGTGCGTTCACGGAGATCATGAGCAGCCGGAGATCAAGAGCAGCCGCCGCAGGGGAGGGATACCATGGTAAATAGGTTACCTATTTACCATGGTATCTCTCCCCTGGGTGCGTTGTGTTTTCGTGGGCAATAATGCAGGAAAGCAGCGGGCGGGATGGCGAGCTTGTCCTGCTGCTCCAACACAAGCTACCTTAAGAGCCGGTACGATGCGGGCAATGGGTGAAGTTCGTCAGGAGTACTGCGTAAAAAAAACGAGTGTGTTGTCGTGGCAGTTGGTGATCAAAGAAATAAAACAAAATAAAATCAATAAATAATAATGTCATAGACTTAAAGTCATACCTTTGAAGTCATAATGCATTGCAAGTGTTATTAGGGAATGTTGTGCTGTGTTTTCAAGCGCTTCAATGTGCTGCTATGCAAGGTTTGGAGACAGCGGGTGCGTTCACGGAGATCATGAGCAGCCGGAGATCAAGAGCAGCCGCCGCAGGGGAGGGATACCATGGTAAATAGGTTACCTATTTACCATGGTATCTCTCCCCTGGGTGCGTTGTGTTTTCGTGAGCAATAATGCAGGAAAGCAGCGGGCGGGATGGCGAGCTTGTCCTTGTGCTCCAACACAAGCTACCTTAAGAGCCGGTACGATGCGGGCAATGGGTGAAGTTCGTCAGGAGTACTGCATAAAAAAACGAGTGTGTTGTCGTCGCAGTTGGTGATCAAAGAAATAAAACAAAATAAATAATAATGTCATAGACTTAAAGTCATACCTTTGAAGTCATAATGCATTGCAAGTGTTATTAGGGAATGTTGTGCTGTGTTTTCAAGCGCTTCAATGTGCTGTTCTGCAAGGTTTGGAGACAGCGGGTGCGTTCACGGAGATCATGAGCAGCCGGAGATCAAGAGCAGCCGCCGCAGGGGAGGTATATCTCTCCCCTGGGTGCGTTGTGTTTTGGTGAGCAATAATGCAGGAAAGCAGCGGGCGGGATGGCGAGCTTGTCCTGCTGCTCCAACACAAGCTACCTTAAGAGCCGGTACTATGCGGGCAATGGGTGAAGTTCGTCAGGAGTACTGCATAAAAAACGAGTGTGTTGTCGTGGCAGTTGGTGATCAAAGAAATAAAACACAATAAAATCAATAAATAATAATGTCATAGACTTAAAGTCATACCTTTGAAGTCATAATGCATTGCAAGTGTTATTAGGGAATGTTGTGCTGTGTTTTCAAGCGCTTCAATGTGCTGCTCTGCAAGGCTTGGAGACAGCGCGTGCGTTCACGGAGATCAAGAGCAGCCGGAGATCAAGAGCAGCCGCCGCAGGGGAGGGATACCATGGTAAATGGCAGTTGGTGATCAAAGAAATAAAACAAAATAAAATCAATAAATAATAATGTCATAGACTTAAAGTCATACCTTTGAAGTCATAATGCATTGCAAGTGTTATTAGGGAATGTTGTGCTGTGTTTTCAAGCGCTTCAATGTGCTGCTCTGCAAGGTTTGGAGACAGCGGGTGCGTTCACGGAGATCATGAGCAGCCGGAGATCATGAGCAGCCGCCGCAGGGGAGGGATACCATGGTAAATAGGTTACCTATTTACCATGGTATCTCTCCCCTGGGTGCGTTGTGTTTTGGTGAGCAATAATGCAGGAAAGCAGCGGGCGGGATGGCGAGCTTGTCCTGCTGCTCCAACACAAGCTACCTTAAGAGCCGGTACGATGCGGGCAATGGGTGAAGTTCGTCAGGAGTACTGCATAAAAAAAAACGAGTGTGTTGTCGTGGCAGTTGGTGATCAAAGAAATAAAACAAAATAAAATCAATAAATAATAATGTCATAGACTTAAAGTCATTCCTTTGAAGTCATAATGCATTGCAAGTGTTATTAGGGAATGTTGTGCTGTGTTTTCAAGCGCTTCAATGTGCTGCTCTGCAAGGTTTGGAGACAGCGGGTGCGTTCACGGAGATCATGAGCAGCCGGAGATCAAGAGCAGCCGCCGCAGGGGAGGGATACCATGGTAAATAGGTTACCTATTTACCATGGTATCTCTCCCCTGGGTGCGTTGTGTTTTGGTGAGCAATAATGCAGGAAAGCAGCGGGCGGGATGGCGAGCTTGTCCTGCTGCTCCAACACAAGCTACCTTAGAGCCGGTACGATGCGGGCAATGGGTGAAGTTCGTCAGGAGTACTGCATAAAAAAAAACGAGTGTGTTGTCGTGGCAGTTGGTGATCAAAGAAATAAAACAAAATAAAATCAATAAATAATAATGTCATAGACTTAAAGTCATACCTTTGAAGTCATAATGCATTGCAAGTGTTATTAGGGAATGTTATGCTGTGTTTTCAAGCGCTTCAATGTGCTGCTCTGCAAGGTTTGGAGACAGCGGGTGCGTTCACGGAGATCATGAGCAGCCGGAGATCAAGAGCAGCCGCCGCAGGGGAGGGATACCATGGTAAATAGGTTACCTATTTACCATGGTATCTCTCCCCTGGGTGCGTTGTGTTTTCGTGAGCAATAATGCAGGAAAGCAGCGGGCGGGATGGCGAGCTTGTCCTGCTGCTCCAACACAAGCTACCTTAAGAGCCGGTACGATGCGGGCAATGGGTGAAGTTCGTCAGGAGTACTGCATAAAAAAAAACGAGTGTGTTGTCGTGGCAGTTGGTGATCAAAGAAATAAAACAAAATAAAATTAATGAATAATAATGTGATAGACTTAAAGTCATACCTTTGAAGTCATAATGCATTGCAAGTGTTATTAGGGAATGTTGTGCTGTGTTTTCAAGCGCTTCAATGTGCTGCTCTGCAAGGTTTGGAGACAGCGGGTGCGTTCTAGGAGATCATGAGCAGCCGGAGATCAAGAGCAGCCGCTGCAGGGGAGGGATACCATGGTAAATAGGTTACCTATCTCCGTGAACGCAGATTACCTAATAGGTTACCTATTTACCATGGTATCTCTCCCCTGGGTGCGTTGTGTTTTCGTGAGCAATAATGCAGGAAAGCAGCGGGCGGGATGGCGAGCTTGTCCTGCTGCTCCAACACAAGCTACCTTAAGAGCCGGTACGATGCGGGCAATGGGTGAAGTTCGTCAGGAGTACTGCATAAAAAAACGAGTGTGTTGTCGTGGCAGTTGGTGATCAAAGAAATAAAACAAAATAAAATCAATAAATAATAATGTCATAGACTTAAAGTCATACCTTTGAAGTCATAATGCATTGCAAGTGTTATTAGGGAATGTTGTGCTGTGTTTTCAAGCGCTTCAATGTGCTGCTCTGCAAGGTTTGGAGACAGCGGGTGCGTTCACGGAGATCATGAGCAGCCGGAGATCAAGAGCAGCCGCCGCAGGGGAGGGATACCATGGTAAATAGGTTACCTATTTACCATGGTATCTCTCCCCTGGGTGCGTTGTGTTTTCGTGAGCAATAATGCAGGAAAGCAGCGGGCGGGATGGCGAGCTTGTCCTGCTGCTCCAACACAAGCTACCTTAAGAGCCGGTACGATGCGGGCAATGGGTGAAGTTCGTCAGGAGTACTGCATAAAAAAACGAGTGTGTTGTCGTGGCAGTTGGTGATCAAAGAAATAAAACTAAATAAAATCAATAAATAATAATGTCATAGACTTAAAGTCATACCTTTGAAGTCATAATGCATTGCAAGTGTTATTAGGGAATGTTGTGCTGTGTTTTCAAGCGCTTCAATGTGCTGCTCTGCAAGGTTTGGAGACAGCGGGTGCGGTCACGGAGATCATGAGCAGCCGGAGATCAAGAGCAGCCGCCGCAGGGGAGGGATCTCTCCCCTGGGTGCGTTGTGTTTTGGTGAGCAATAATGCAGATAAGCAGCGGGCGGGATGGCGAGCTTGTCCTGCTGCTCCAACACAAGCTACCTTAAGAGCCGGTACGATGCGGGCAATGGGTGAAGTTAGTCAGGAGTACTGCGTAAAAAAAACGAGTGTGTTGTCGTGGCAGTTGGTGATCAAAGAAATAAAACAAAATAAAATCAATAAATAATAATGTCATAGACTTAAAGTCATACCTTTGAAGTCATAATGCATTGCAAGTGTTATTAGGGAATGTTGTGCTGTGTTTTCAAGCGCTTCAATGTGCTGCTCTGCAAGGTTTGGAGACAGCGGGTGCGTTCACGGAGATCATGAGCAGCCGGAGATCAAGAGCAGCCGCCGCAGGGGAGGGATACCATGGTAAATAGGTTACCTATTTACCATGGTATATCTCCCCTGGGTGCGTTGTGTTTTGGTGAGCAATAATGCAGGAAAGCAGCGGGCGGGATGGCGAGCTTGTCCTGCTGCTCCATCACAAGCTACCTTAAGAGCCGGTACGATTCGGGCAATGGGTGAAGTTCGTCAGGAGTACTGCATAAAAAAAAAACGAGTGTGTTGTCGTGGCAGTTGGTGATCAAAGAAATAAAACAAAATAAAATCAATAAATAATAATGTCATAGACTTAAAGTCATACCTTTGAAGTCATAATGCATTACAAGTGTTATTAGGGAATGTTGTGCTGTGTTTTCAAGCGCTTCAATGTGCTGCTCTGCAAGGTTTGGAGACAGCGGGTGCGTTCACGGAGATCAAGAGCAGCCGGAGATCAAGAGCAGCCGCCGCAGGGGAGGGATACCATGGTAAATAGGTTACCTATTTACCATGGTATCTCTCCCCTGGGTGCGTTGTGTTTTGGTGAGCAATAATGCAGGAAAGCAGCGGGCGGGATGGCGAGCTTGTCCTGCTGCTCCAACACAAGCTACCTTAAGAGCCGGTACGATGCGGGCAATGGGTGAAGTTCGTCAGGAGTACTGCATAAAAAAACGAGTGTGTTGTCGTGGCAGTTGGTGATCAAAGAAATAAAACAAAATAAAATCAATAAATAATAATGTCATAGACCTAAAGCCATACCTTTGAAGTCATAATGCATTGCAAGTGTTATTAGGGAATGTTGTGCTGTGTTTTCAAGCGCTTCAATGTGCTGCTCTGCAAGGTTTGGAGACAGAAGGTGCGTTCACGGAGATCAAGAGCAGCCGGCGCAAAACAAAAGGCACCCAGGGGAGATGCGTTGTGTTTTGGTGAGCAATAATGCAGGAAAGCAGCGGGCGGGATGGTGAGCTTGTCCTGCTGCTCCAACACAAGCTACCTTAAGAGCCGGTACGATGCGGGCAATGGGTGAAGTTCGTCAGGAGTACTGCATAAAAAATACGAGTGTGTTGTCGTGGCAGTTGGTGATCAAAGAAATAAAACAAAATAAAATCAATAAATAATAATAATGTCATAGACTTAAAGTCAGGGGAGGGATACCATGGTAAATAGGTTACCTATCTCCGTGAACGCAGATTACCTAATAGGTTACCTATTTACCATGGTATCTCTCCCCTGTGTGCGTTGTGTTTTCGTGAGCAATAATGCAGGAAAGCAGGGGGCGGGATGGCGAGCTTGTCCTGCTGCTCCAACACAAGCTACCTTAAGAGCCGGTACGATGCGGGCAATGGGTGAAGTTCGTCAGGAGTACTGCATAAAAAAACGAGTGTGTTGTCGTGGCAGTTGGTGATCAAAGAAATAAAACAAAATAAAATCAATAAATAATAATGTCATAGACTTAAAGTCATACCTTTGAAGTCATAATGCATTGCAAGTGTTATTAGGGAATGTTGTGCTGTGTTTTCAAGCGCTTCAATGTGCTGCTCTGCAAGGTTTGGAGACAGCGGGTGCGTTCACGGAGATCATGAGCAGCCGGAGATCAAGAGCAGCCGCCGCAGGGGAGGGATACCATGGTAAATAGGTTACCTATTTACCATGGTATCTCTCCCCTGGGTGCGTTGTGTTTTCGTGAGCAATAATGCAGGAAAGCAGCGGGCGGGATGGCGAGCTTGTCCTGCTGCTCCAACACAAGCTACCTTATGAGCCGGTACGATGCGGGCAATGGGTGAAGTTCGTCAGGAGTACTGCATAAAAAAAACGAGTGTGTTGTCGTGGCAGTTGGTGATCAAAGAAATAAAACAAAATAAAATCAATAAATAATAATGTCATAGACTTAAAGTCATACCTTTGAAGTCATAATGCATTGCAAGTGTTATTAGGGAATGTTGTGCTGTGTTTTCAAGCGCTTCAATGTGCTGCTCTGCAAGGTTTGGAGACAGCGGGTGCGTTCACGGAGATCATGACCAGCCGGAGATCAAGAGCAGCCGCCGCAGGGGAGGGATACCATGGTAAATAGGTTACCTATTTACCATGGTATCTCTCCCCTGGGTGCGTTGTGTTTTCGTGAGCAATAATGCAGGAAAGCAGCGGGCGGGATGGCGAGCTTGTCCTGCTGCTCCAACACAAGCTACCTTAAGAGCCGGTACGATGCGGGCAATGGGTGAAGTTAGTCAGGAGTACTGCGTAAAAAAAACGAGTGTGTTGTCGTGGCAGTTGGTGATCAAAGAAATAAAACAAAATAAAATCAATAAATAATAATGTCATAGACTTAAAGTCATACCTTTGAAGTCATAATGCATTGCAAGTGTTATTAGGGAATGTTGTGCTGTGTTTTCAAGCGCTTCAATGTGCTGCTCTGCAAGGTTTGGAGACAGCGGGTGCGTTCACGGAGATCATGAGCAGCCGGAGATCAAGAGCAGCCGCCGCAGGGGAGGGATACCATGGTAAATAGGTTACCTATTTACCATGGTATATCTCCCCTGGGTGCGTTGTGTTTTGGTGAGCAATAATGCAGGAAAGCAGCGGGCGGGATGGCGAGCTTGTCCTGCTGCTCCATCACAAGCTACCTTAAGAGCCGGTACGATTCGGGCAATGGGTGAAGTTCGTCAGGAGTACTGCATAAAAAAAAACGAGTGTGTTGTCGTGGCAGTTGGTGATCAAAGAAATAAAACAAAATAAAATCAATAAATAATAATGTCATAGACTTAAAGTCATACCTTTGAAGTCATAATGCATTACAAGTGTTATTAGGGAGTGTTGTGCTGTGTTTTCAAGCGCTTCAATGTGCTGCTCTGCAAGGTTTGGAGACAGCGGGTGCGTTCACGGAGATCATGACCAGCCGGAGATCAAGAGCAGCCGCCGCAGGGGAGGGATACCATGGTAAATAGGTTACCTATTTACCATGGTATCTCTCCCCTGGGTGCGTTGTGTTTTCGTGAGCAATAATGCAGGAAAGCAGCGGGCGGGATGGCGAGCTTGTCCTGCTGCTCCAACACAAGCTACCTTAAGAGCCGGTACGATGCGGGCAATGGGTGAAGTTAGTCAGGAGTACTGCGTAAAAAAAACGAGTGTGTTGTCGTGGCAGTTGGTGATCAAAGAAATAAAACAAAATAAAATCAATAAATAATAATGTCATAGACTTAAAGTCATACCTTTGAAGTCATAATGCATTGCAAGTGTTATTAGGGAATGTTGTGCTGTGTTTTCAAGCGCTTCAATGTGCTGCTCTGCAAGGTTTGGAGACAGCGGGTGCGTTCACGGAGATCAAGAGCAGCCGGCGCAAAACAAAAGGCACCCAGGGGAGAGATACCATGGTAAATAGGTAACCTATTTACCATGGTATCCCTCCCCTGCGGCGGCTGCTCTTGATCTCCGGCTGCTCTTGATCTCCGTGAACGCACCCGCTGTCTACAAACCTTGCAGAGCAGCACATTGAAGCGCTTGAAAACACAGCACAACATTCCCTAATAACACTTGTAATGCATTATGACTTCAAAGGTATGACTTTAAGTCTATGACATTATTATTCATTGATTTTATTTTGTTTTATTTCTTTGATCACCAACTGCCACGACAACACACTCGTTTTTTATGCAGTACTCCTGACGAACTTCACCCATTGCCTGCATCGTACCGGCTCTTAAGGTAGCTTGTGTTGGAGCAGCAGGACAAGCTCGACATCCCGCCCGCTGCTTTCCTGCATTATTGCTCACCAAAACCGTTCGCTGAAACAAAAATAGGTAAATAGGTAACCTATTTACCATGGTATCTCTCCCCTGGGTGCCTTTTGTTTTGCGCCGGCTGCTCTTGATCTCCGTGAACGCACTCGCTGTCTCCAAACCTTGCAGAGCAGCACATTGAAGCGCTTGAAAACACAGCACAACATTCCCTAATAACACTTGCAATGCATTATGACTTCAAAGGTATGGCTTTAGGTCTATGACATTATTATTTATTGATTTTATTTTGTTTTATTTCTTTGATCACCAACTGCCACGACAACACACTCGTTTTTTTTTTATGCAGTACTCCTGACGAACTTCACCCATTGCCCGAATCGTACCGGCTCTTAAGGTAGCTTGTGATGGAGCAGCAGGACAAGCTCGCCATCCCGCCCGCTGCTTTCCTGCATTATTGCTCACCAAAACACAACGCACCCAGGGGAGATATACCATGGTAAATAGGTAACCTATTTACCATGGTATCCCTCCCCTGCGGCGGCTGCTCTTGATCTCCGGCTGCTCTTGATCTCCGTGAACGCACCCGCTGTCTCCAAACCTTGCAGAGCAGCACATTGAAGCGCTTGAAAACACAGCACAACATTCCCTAATAACACTTGCAATGCATTATGACTTCAAAGGTATGACTTTAAGTCTATGACATTATTATTTATTGATTTTATTTTGTTTTTTTTTTCTTTGATCACCAACTGCCACGACAACACACTCGTATTTTTTATGCAGTACTCCTGATGAACTTCACCCATTGCCCGCATAGTACCGGCTCTTAAGGTAGCTTGTGTTGGAGCAGCAGGACAAGCTCGCCATCCCGCCCGCTGCTTTCCTGCATTATTGCTCACCAAAACACAACGCACCCAGGGGAGAGATACCATGGTAAATAGATAACCTATTTACCATGGTATCCCTCCCCTGCGGCGGCTGCTCTTGATCTCCGGCTGCTCTTGATCTCCGTGAACGCACCCGCTGTCTCCAAACCTTGCAGAGCAGCACATTGAAGCGCTTGAAAACACAGCACAACATTCCCTAATAACACTTGTAATGCATTATGACTTCAAAGGTATGACTTTAAGTCTATGACATTATTATTTATTGATTTTATTTTGTTTTATTTCTTTGATCACCAACTGCCACGACAACACACTCGTTTTTTTTTTATGCAGTACTCCTGACGAACTTCACCCATTGCCCGAATCGTACCGGCTCTTAAGGTAGCTTGTGATGGAGCAGCAGGACAAGCTCGCCATCCCGCCCGCTGCTTTCCTGCATTATTGCTCACCAAAACACAACGCACCCAGGGGAGATATACCATGGTAAATAGGTAACCTATTTACCATGGTATCCCTCCCCTGCGGCGGCTGCTCTTGATCTCCGGCTGCTCTTGATCTCCGTGAACGCACCCGCTGTCTCCAAACCTTGCAGAGCAGCACATTGACGCGCTTGAAAACATAGCACAACATTCCCTAATAACACTTGCAATGCATTATGACTTCAAAGGTATGACTTTAAGTCTATGACATTATTATTTATTGATTTTATTTTGTTTTTTTTTCTTTGATCACCAACTGCCACGACAACACACTCGTATTTTTTATGCAGTACTCCTGATGAACTTCACCCATTGCCCGCATAGTTCCGGCTCTTAAGGTAGCTTGTGTTGGAACAGCAGGACAAGCTCGCCATCCCGCCCGCTGCTTTCCTGCATTATTGCTCACCAAAACACAACGCACCCAGGGGAGAGATACCATGGTAAATAGATAACCTATTTACCATGGTATCCCTCCCCTGCGGCGGCTGCTCTTGATCTCCGGCTGCTCTTGATCTCCGTGAACGCACGCGCTGTCTCCAAGCCTTGCAGAGCAGCACATTGAAGCGCTTGAAAACACAGCACAACATTCCCTAATAACACTTGCAATGCATTATGACTTCAAAGGTATGACTTTAAGTCTATGACATTATTATTCATTGATTTTATTGTGTTTTATTTCTTTGATCACCAACTGCCACGACAACACACTCGTTTTTTTATGCAGTACTCCTGACGAACTTCACCCATTGCCCGCATAGTACCGGCTCTTAAGGTAGCTTGTGTTGGAGCAGCAGGACAAGCTCGCCATCCCGCCCGCTGCTTTCCTGCATTATTGCTCACGAAAACACAACGCACCCAGGGGAGAGATATACCTCCCCTGCGGCGGCTGCTCTTGATCTCCGGCTGCTCATGATCTCCGTGAACGCACCCGCTGTCTCCAAACCTTGCAGAGCAGCACATTGAAGCGCTTGAAAACACAGCACAACATTCCCTAATAACACTTGCAATGCATTATGACTTCAAAGGTATGACTTTAAGTCTATGACATTATTATTTATTTTGTTTTATTTCTTTGATCACCAACTGCCACGACAACACACTCGTTTTTTTATGCAGTACTCCTGACGAACTTCACCCATTGCCCGCATCGTACCGGCTCTTAAGGTAGCTTGTGTTGGAGCAGCAGGACAAGCTCGCCATCCCGCCCGCTGCTTTCCTGCATTATTGCTCACGAAAACACAACGCACCCAGGGGAGAGATACCATGGTAAATAGGTAACCTATTTAGGTAACCTATTTACCATGGTATCCCTCCCCTGCGGCGGCTGCTCTTGATCTCCGGCTGCTCATGATCTCCGTGAACGCACCCGCTGTCTCCAAACCTTGCAGAGCAGCACATTGAAGCGCTTGAAAACACAGCACAACATTCCCTAATAACACTTGCAATGCATTATGACTTCAAAGGTATGACTTTAAGTCTATGACATTATTATTTATTGATTTTATTTTGTTTTATTTCTTTGATCACCAACTGCCACGACAACACACTCGTTTTTTTTATGCAGTACTCCTGACGAACTTCACCCATTGCCCGCATCGTACCGGCTCATAAGGTAGCTTGTGTTGGAGCAGCAGGACAAGCTCGCCATCCCGCCCGCTGCTTTCCTGCATTATTGCTCACGAAAACACAACGCACCCAGAGGAGAGATACCATGGTAAATAGGTAACCTATTTACCATGGTATCCCTCCCCTGCGGCGGCTGCTCTTGATCTCCGGCTGCTCATGATCTCCGTGAACGCACCCGCTGTCTCCAAACCTTGCAGAGCAGCACATTGAAGCGCTTGAAAACACAGCACAACATTCCCTAATAACACTTGCAATGCATTATGACTTCAAAGGTATGACTTTAAGTCTATGGCATTATTATTTATTGATTTTATTTTGTTTTATTTCTTTGATCACCAACTGCCACGACAACACACTCGTTTTTTTATGCAGTACTCCTGACGAACTTCACCCATTGCCCGCATCGTACCGGCTCTTAAGGTAGCTTGTGTTGGAGCAGCAGGACAAGCTCGCCATCCCGCCCGCTGCTTTCCTGCATTATTGCTCACCAAAACACAACGCACCCAGGGGAGAGATCCCTCCCCTGCGGCGGCTGCTCTTGATCTCCGGCTGCTCATGATCTCCGTGAACGCACCCGCTGTCTCCAAACCTTGCAGAGCAGCACATTGAAGCGCTTGAAAACACAGCACAACATTCCCTAATAACACTTGCAATGCATTATGACTTCAAAGGTATGACTTTAAGTCTATGACATTATTATTTATTGATTGTATTTTGTTTTATTTCTTTGATCACCAACTGCCACGACAACACACTCGTTTTTTTTACGCAGTACTCCTGACGAACTTCACCCATTGCCCGCATCGTACCGGCTCTTAAGGTAGCTTGTGTTGGAGCAGCAGGACAAGCTCGCCATCCCGCCCGCTGCTTTCCTGCATTATTGCTCACGAAAACACAACGCACCCAGGGGAGAGATACCATGGTAAATAGGTAACCTATTTACCATGGTATCCCTCCCCTGCGGCGGCTGCTCTTGATCTCCGGCTGCTCATGATCTCCGTGAACGCACCCGCAGTCTCCAAACCTTGCAGAGCAGCACATTGAAGCGCTTGAAAACACAGCACAACATTCCCTAATAACACTTGCAATGCATTATGACTTCAAAGGTATGACTTTAAGTCTATGACATTATTATTTATTGATTTTATTTTGTTTTATTTCTTTGATCACCAACTGCCACGACAACACACTCGTTTTTTTATGCAGTACTCCTGACGAACTTCACCCATTGCCCGCATCGTACCGGCTCTTAAGGTAGCTTGTGTTGGAGCAGCAGGACAAGCTCGCCATCCCGCCCGCTGCTTTCCTGCATTATTGCTCACGAAAACACAACGCACCCAGGGGAGAGATACCATGGTAAATAGGTAACCTATTTACCATGGTATCCCTCCCCTGCGGCGGCTGCTCTTGATCTCCGGCTGCTCATGATCTCCGTGAACGCACCCGCTGTCTCCAAACCTTGCAGAGCAGCACATTGAAGCGCTTGAAAACACAGCACAACATTCCCTAATAACACTTGCAATGCATTATGACTTCAAAGGTATGACTTTAAGTCTATGACATTATTATTTATTGATTTTATTTTGTTTTATTTCTTTGATCACCAACTGCCACGACAACACACTCGTTTTTTTTACGCAGTACTCCTGACTAACTTCACCCATTGCCCGCATCGTACCGGCTCTTAAGGTAGCTTGTGTTGGAGCAGCAGGACAAGCTCGCCATCCCGCCCGCTGCTTTCCTGCATTATTGCTCACGAAAACACAACGCACCCAGGGGAGAGATACCATGGTAAATAGGTAACCTATTAGGTAATCTGCGTTCACGGAGATAGGTAACCTATTTACCATGGTATCCCTCCCCTGCGGCGGCTGCTCTTGATCTCCGGCTGCTCATGATCTCCTAGAACGCACCCGCTGTCTCCAAACCTTGCAGAGCAGCACATTGAAGCGCTTGAAAACACAGCACAACATTCCCTAATAACACTTGCAATGCATTATGACTTCAAAGGTATGACTTTAAGTCTATCACATTATTATTTATTAATTTTATTTTGTTTTATTTCTTTGATCACCAACTGCCACGACAACTCACTCGTTTTTTTTTATGCAGTACTCCTGACGAACTTCACCCATTGCCCGCATCGTACCGGCTCTTAAGGTAGCTTGTGTTGGAGCAGCAGGACAAGCTCGCCATCCCGCCCGCTGCTTTCCTGCATTATTGCTCACGAAAACACAACGCACCCAGGGGAGAGATACCATGGTAAATAGGTAACCTATTTACCATGGTATCCCTCCCCTGCGGCGGCTGCTCTTGATCTCCGGCTGCTCATGATCTCCGTGAACGCACCCGCTGTCTCCAAACCTTGCAGAGCAGCACATTGAAGCGCTTGAAAACACAGCATAACATTCCCTAATAACACTTGCAATGCATTATGACTTCAAAGGTATGACTTTAAGTCTATGACATTATTATTTATTGATTTTATTTTGTTTTATTTCTTTGATCACCAACTGCCACGACAACACACTCGTTTTTTATGCAGTACTCCTGACGAACTTCACCCATTGCCCGCATCGTACCGGCTCTTAAGGTAGCTTGTGTTGGAGCAGCAGGACAAGCTCGCCATCCCGCCCGCTGCTTTCCTGCATTATTGCTCACGAAAACACAACGCACCCAGGGGAGAGATACCATGGTAAATAGGTAACCTATTTACCATGGTATCCCTCCCCTGCGGCGGCTGCTCTTGATCTCCGGCTGCTCTTGATCTCCGTGAACGCACGCGCTGTCTCCAAGCCTTGCAGAGCAGCACATTGAAGCGCTTGAAAACACAGCACAACATTCCCTAATAACACTTGCAATTCATTATGACTTCAAAGGTATGACTTTAAGTCTATGACATTATTATTTATTGATTTTATTTTGTTTTATTTCTTTGATCACCAACTGCCACGACAACACACTCGTTTTTTTTTATGCAGTACTCCTGACGAACTTCACCCATTGCCCGCATCGTACCGGCTCTTAAGGTAGCTTGTGTTGGAGCAGCAGGACAAGCTCGCCATCCCGCCCGCTGCTTTCCTGCATTATTGCTCACCAAAACACAACGCACCCAGGGGAGAGATCCCTCCCCTTGGAGCAGCAGGACAAGCTCGCCATCCCGCCCGCTGCTTTCCTGCATTATTGCTCACGAAAACACAACGCACCCAGGGGAGAGATATACCTCCCCTGCGGCGGCTGCTCTTGATCTCCGGCTGCTCATGATCTCCGTGAACGCACCCGCTGTCTCCAAACCTTGCAGAGCAGCACATTGAAGCGCTTGAAAACACAGCACAACATTCCCTAATAACACTTGCAATGCATTATGACTTCAAAGGTATGACTTTAAGTCTATGACATTATTATTTATTGATTTTATTTTGTTTTATTTCTTTGATCACCAACTGCCACGACAACACACTCGTTTTTTTTATGCAGTACTCCTGACGAACTTCACCCATTGCCCGCATCGTACCGGCTCATAAGGTAGCTTGTGTTGGAGCAGCAGGACAAGCTCGCCATCCCGCCCGCTGCTTTCCTGCATTATTGCTCACCAAAACACAACGCACCCAGGGGAGAGATCCCTCCCCTGCGGCGGCTGCTCTTGATCTCCGGCTGCTCATGATCTCCGTGAACGCACCCGCTGTCTCCAAACCTTGCAGAGCAGCACATTGAAGCGCTTGAAAACACAGCACAACATTCCCTAATAACACTTGCAATGCATTATGACTTCAAAGGTATGACTTTAAGTCTATGACATTATTATTTATTGATTTTATTTAGTTTTATTTCTTTGATCACCAACTGCCACGACAACACACTCGTTTTTTTATGCAGTACTCCTGACGAACTTCACCCATTGCCCGCATCGTACCGGCTCTTAAGGTAGCTTGTGTTGGAGCAGCAGGACAAGCTCGCCATCCCGCCCGCTGCTTTCCTGCATTATTGCTCACGAAAACACAACGCACCCAGGGGAGAGATACCATGGTAAATAGGTAACCTATTTACCATGGTATCCCTCCCCTGCGGCGGCTGCTCTTGATCTCCGGCTGCTCATGATCTCCGTGAACGCACCCGCTGTCTCCAAACCTTGCAGAGCAGCACATTGAAGCGCTTGAAAACACAGCACAACATTCCCTAATAACACTTGCAATGCATTATGACTTCAAAGGTATGACTTTAAGTCTATGACATTATTATTTATTGATTTTATTTTGTTTTATTTCTTTGATCACCAACTGCCACGACAACACACTCGTTTTTTTATGCAGTACTCCTGACGAACTTCACCCATTGCCCGCATCGTACCGGCTCTTAAGGTAGCTTGTGTTGGAGCAGCAGGACAAGCTCGCCATCCCGCCCGCTGCTTTCCTGCATTATTGCTCACGAAAACACAACGCACCCAGGGGAGAGATACCATGGTAAATAGGTAACCTATTTACCATGGTATCCCTCCCCTGCGGCGGCTGCTCTTGATCTCCGGCTGCTCATGATCTCCGTGAACGCACCCGCTGTCTCCAAACCTTGCAGAGCAGCACATTGAAGCGCTTGAAAACACAGCACAACATTCCCTAATAACACTTGCAATGCATTATGACTTCAAAGGTATGACTTTAAGTCTATGACATTATTATTTATTTTGTTTTATATCTTTGATCACCAACTGCCACGACAACACACTCGTTTTTTTATGCAGTACTCCTGACGAACTTCAACCATTGCCCGCATCGTACCGGCTCTTAAGGTAGCTTGTGTTGGAGCACAAGGACAAGCTCGCCATCCCGCCCGCTGCTTTCCTGCATTATTGCTCACGAAAACACAACGCACCCAGGGGAGAGATACCATGGTAAATAGGTAACCTATTTACCATGGTATCCCTCCCCTGCGGCGGCTGCTCTTGATCTCCGGCTGCTCATGATCTCCGTGAACGCACCCGCTGTCTCCAAACCTTGCATAGCAGCACATTGAAGCGCTTGAAAACACAGCACAACATTCCCTAATAACACTTGCAATGCATTATGACTTCAAAGGTATGACTTTAAGTCTATGACATTATTATTTATTGATTTTATTTTGTTTTATTTCTTTGATCACCAACTGCCACGACAACACACTCGTTTTTTTTTACGCAGTACTCCTGACGAACTTCACCCATTGCCCGCATCGTACCGGCTCTTAAGGTAGCTTGTGTTGGAGCAGCAGGACAAGCTCGCCATCCCGCCCGCTGCTTTCCTGCATTATTGCTCACGAAAACACAACGCACCCAGGGGAGAGATACCATGGTAAATAGGTAACCTATTTACCATGGTATCCCTCCCCTGCGGTGGCTGCTCTTGATCTCCGGCTGCTCATGATCTCCGTGAACGCACCCGCTGTCTCCAAACCTTGCAGAGCAGCACATTGAAGCGCTTGAAAACACAGCACAACATTCCCTAATAACACTTGCAATGCATTATGACTTCAAAGGTATGACTTTAAGTCTATGACATTATTATTTATTGATTTTATTGTGTTTTATTTCTTTGATCACCAACTGCCACGACAACACACTCGTTTTTTTATGCAGTACTCCTGACGAACTTCACCCATTGCCCGCATCGTACCGGCTCTTAAGGTAGCTTGTGTTGGAGCAGCAGGACAAGCTCGCCATCCCGCCCGCTGCTTTCCTGCATTATTGCTCACGAAAACACAACGCACCCAGGGGAGAGATACCATGGTAAATAGGTAACCTATTTACCATGGTATCCCTCCCCTGCGGCGGCTGCTCTTGATCTCCGGCTGCTCTTGATCTCCGTGAACGCACCCGCTGTCTCCAAACCTTGCAGAGCAGCACATTGAAGCGCTTGAAAACACAGCACAACATTCCCTAATAACACTTGCAATGCATTATGACTTCAAAGGTATGACTTTAAGTCTATGACATTATTATTTATTGATTTTATTTTGTTTTTTTTTTCTTTGATCACCAACTGCCACGACAACACACTCGTATTTTTTATGCAGTACTCCTGATGAAGTTCACCCATTGCCCGCATCGTACCGGCTCTTAAGGTAGCTTGTGTTGGAGCAGCAGGACAAGCTCGCCATCCCGCCCGCTGCTTTCCTGCATTATTGCTCACCAAAACACAACGCACCCAGGGGAGAGATACCATGGTAAATAGGTAACCTATTTACCATGGTATCCCTCCCCTGCGGCGGCTGCTCTTGATCTCCGGCTGCTCTTGATCTCCGTGAACGCACGCGCTGTCTCCAAGCCTTGCAGAGCAGCACATTGAAGCGCTTGAAAACACAGCACAACATTCCCTAATAACACTTGCAATGCATTATGACTTCAAAGGTATGACTTTAAGTCTATGACATTATTATTTATTTTGTTTTATTTCTTTGATCACCAACTGCCACGACAACACACTCGTTTTTTTATGCAGTACTCCTGACGAACTTCACCCATTGCCCGCATCGTACCGGCTCTTAAGGTAGCTTGTGTTGGAGCAGCAGGACAAGCTCGCCATCCCGCCCGCTGCTTTCCTGCATTATTGCTCACGAAAACACAACGCACCCAGGGGAGAGATACCATGGTAAATAGGTAACCTATTTACCATGGTATCCCTCCCCTGCGGCGGCTGCTCTTGATCTCCGGCTGCTCATGATCTCCGTGAACGCACCCGCTGTCTCCAAACCTTGCAGAGCAGCACATTGAAGCGCTTGAAAACACAGCACAACATTCCCTAATAACACTTGCAATGCATTATGACTTCAAAGGTATGACTTTAAGTCTATGACATTATTATTTATTGATTTTATTTTGTTTTATTTCTTTGATCACCAACTGCCACGACAACACACTCGTTTTTTTTACGCAGTACTCCTGACGAACTTCACCCATTGCCCGCATCGTACCGGCTCTTAAGGTAGCTTGTGTTGGAGCAGCAGGACAAGCTCGCCATCCCGCCCGCTGCTTTCCTGCATTATTGCTCACGAAAACACAACGCACCCAGGGGAGAGATACCATGGTAAATAGGTAACCTATTTACCATGGTATCCCTCCCCTGCGGCGGCTGCTCTTGATCTCCGGCTGCTCATGATCTCCGTGAACGCACCCGCTGTCTCCAAACCTTGCAGAGCAGCACATTGAAGCGCTTGAAAACACAGCACAACATTCCCTAATAACACTTGCAATGCATTATGACTTCAAAGGTATGACTTTAAGTCTATGACATTATTATTTATTGATTTTATTTTGTTTTATTTCTTTGATCACCAACTGCCACGACAACACACTCGTTTTTTTTATGCAGTACTCCTGACGAACTTCACCCATTGCCCGCATCGTACCGGCTCATAAGGTAGCTTGTGTTGGAGCAGCAGGACAAGCTCGCCATCCCGCCCGCTGCTTTCCTGCATTATTGCTCACGAAAACACAACGCACCCAGGGGAGAGATACCATGGTAAATAGGTAACCTATTTACCATGGTATCCCTCCCCTGCGGCGGCTGCTCTTGATCTCCGGCTGCTCATGATCTCCGTGAACGCACCCGCTGTCTCCAAACCTTGCAGAGCAGCACATTGAAGCGCTTGAAAACACAGCACAACATTCCCTAATAACACTTGCAATGCATTATGACTTCAAAGGTATGACTTTAAGTCTATGACATTATTATTTATTAATTTTATTTTGTTTTATTTCTTTGATCACCAACTGCCACGACAACACACTCGTTTTTTTTATGTAGTACTCCTGACGAACTTCACCCATTGCCCGCATCGTACCGGCTCTTAAGGTAGCTTGCGTTGGAGCAGCAGGACAAGCTCGCCATCCCGCCCGCTGCTTTCCTGCATTATTGCTCACGAAAACACAACGCACCCAGGGGAGAGATACCATGGTAAATAGGTAACCTATTTACCATGGTATCCCTCCCCTGCGGCGGCTGCTCTTGATCTCCGGCTGCTCATGATCTCCGTGAACGCACCCGCTGTCTCCAAACCTTGCAGAGCAGCACATTGAAGCGCTTGAAAACACAGCACAACATTCCCTAATAACACTTGCAATGCATTATGACTTCAAAGGTATGACTTTAAGTCTATGACATTATTATTTATTGATTTTATTTTGTTTTATTTCTTTGATCACCAACTGCCACGACAACACACTCGTTTTTTTATGCAGTACTCCTGACGAACTTCACCCATTGCCCGCATCGTACCGGCTCTAAGGTAGCTTGTGTTGGAGCAGCAGGACAAGCTCGCCATCCCGCCCGCTGCTTTCCTGCATTATTGCTCACGAAAACACAACGCACCCAGGGGAGAGATACCATGGTAAATAGGTAACCTATTTACCATGGTATCCCTCCCCTGCGGCGGCTGCTCTTGATCTCCGGCTGCTCATGATCTCCGTGAACGCACCCGGTGTCTCCAAACCTTGCAGAGCAGCACATTGAAGCGCTTGAAAACACAGCACAACAATCCCTAATAACACTTGCAATGCATTATGACTTCAAAGGTATGACTTTAAGTCTATGACATTATTATTTATTGATTTTATTTTGTTTTATTTCTATGATCACCAACTGCCACGACAACACACTCGTTTTTTTATGCAGTACTCCTGACGAACTTCACCCATTGCCCGCATCGTACCGGCTCTAAGGTAGCTTGTGTTGGAGCAGCAGGACAAGCTCGCCATCCCGCCCGCTGCTTTCCTGCATTATTGCTCACGAAAACACAACGCACCCAGGGGAGAGATACCATGGTAAATAGGTAACCTATTTACCATGGTATCCCTCCCCTGCGGCGGCTGCTCTTGATCTCCGGCTGCTCATGATCTCCGTGAACGCACCCGCTGTCTCCAAACCTTGCAGAGCAGCACATTGAAGCGCTTGAAAACACAGCACAACATTCCCTAATAACACTTGCAATGCATTATGACTTCAAAGGTATGACTTTAAGTCTATGACATTATTATTTATTGATTTTATTTTGTTTTATTTCTTTGATCACCAACTGCCACGACAACACACTCGTTTTTTTATGCAGTACTCCTGACGAACTTCACCCATTGCCCGCATCGTACCGGCTCTTAAGGTAGCTTGTGTTGGAGCAGCAGGACAAGCTCGCCATCCCGCCCGCTGCTTTCCTGCATTATTGCTCACGAAAACACAACGCACCCAGGGGAGAGATACCATGGTAAATAGGTAACCTATTTACCATGGTATCCCTCCCCTGCGGCGGCTGCTCTTGATCTCCGGCTGCTCATGATCTCCGTGAACGCACCCGCTGTCTCCAAACCTTGCAGAGCAGCACATTGAAGCGCTTGAAAACACAGCACAACATTCCCTAATAACACTTGCAATGCATTATGACTTCAAAGGTATGACTTTAAGTCTATGACATTATTATTTATTGATTTTATTTTGTTTTATTTCTTTGATCACCAACTGCCACGACAACACACTCGTTTTTTTTATGCAGTACTCCTGACGAACTTCACCCATTGCCCGCATCGTACCGGCTCTTAAGGTAGCTTGTGTTGGAGCAGCAGGACAAGCTCGCCATCCCGCCCGCTGCTTTCCTGCATTATTGCTCACCAAAACCGTTCGCCGAAACAAAAATAGGTAAATAGGTAACCTATTTACCATGGTATCTCTCCCCTGGGTGCCTTTTGTTTCGCGCCGGCTGCTCTTGATCTCCGTGAACGCACCCGCTGTCTCCAAACCTTGCAGAGCAGCACATTGAAGCGCTTGAAAACACAGCACAACATTCCCTAATAACACTTGCAATGCATTATGACTTCAAAGGTATGACTTTAAGTCTATGACATTATTATTTATTGATTTTATTTTGTTTTATTTCTTTGATCACCAACTGCCACGACAACACACTCGTTTTTTTATGCAGTACTCCTGACGAACTTCACCCATTGCCCGCATCGTACCGGCTCTTAAGGTAGCTTGTGTTGGAGCAGCAGGACAAGCTCGCCATCCCGCCCGCTGCTTTCCTGCATTATTGCTCACCAAAACACAACGCACCCGGTATCCCTCCCCTGCGACGGCTGCTCTTGATCTCCGGTTGCTCTTGATCTCCGTGAACGCACGCGCTGTCTCCAAACCTTGTAGAGCAGCACATTGAAGCGCTTGAAAACACAGCACAACATTCCCTAATAACACTTGCAATGCATTATGACTTCAAAGGTATGGCTTTAGGTCTATGACATTATTATTTATTGATTTTATTTTGTTTTATTTCTTTGATCACCAATTGCCACGACAACACACTCGTATTTTTTATGCAGTACTCCTGATGAACTTCACCCATTGCCCGCATCGTACCGGCTCTTAAGGTAGCTTGTGTTGGAGCAGCAGGATAAGCTCGCCATCCCGCCCGCTGCTTTCCTGCATTATTGCTCACCAAAACCGTTCGCCGAAACAAAAATAGGTAAATAGGTAACCTATTTACCATGGTATCCCTACCCTGCTGCGGCTGCTCTTGATCTCCGGCTGCTCTTGATCTCCGTGAACGCACCCGCTGTCACCAAACCTTGCAGAGCAGCACATTGAAGCGCTTGAAAACACAGCACAACATTCCCTAATAACACTTGCAATGCATTATGACTTCAAAGGTATGGCTTTAGGTCTATGACATTATTATTTATTGATTTTATTTTGTTTTATTTCTTTGATCACCAACTGCCACGACAACACACTCGTATTTTTTATGCAGTACTCCTGACGAACTTCACCCATTGCCCGCATCGTACCGGCTCTTAAGGTAGCTTGTGTTGGAGCAGCAGGACAAGCTCGCCATCCCGCCCGCTGCTTTCCTGCATTATTGCTCACCAAAACACAACGCACCCAGGGGAGAGATACCATGGTAAATAGGTAACCTATTTACCATGGTATCCCTCCCCTGCGGCGGCTGCTCTTGATCTCCGGCTGCTCATGATCTCCGTGAACGCACCCGCTGTCTCCAAACCTTGCAGAGCAGCACATTGAAGCGCTTGAAAACACAGCACAACATTCCCTAATAACACTTGCAATGCATTATGACTTCAAAGGTATGACTTTAAGTCTATGACATTATTATTTATTGATTTTATTTTGTTTTATTTCTTTGATCACCAACTGCCACAACAACACACTCGTTTTTTTATGCAGTACTCCTGACGAACTTCACCCATTGCCCGCATCGTACCGGCTCTTAAGGTAGCTTGTGTTGGAGCAGCAGGACAAGCTCGCCATCCCGCCCGCTGCTTTCCTGCATTATTGCTCACGAAAACACAACGCACCCAGGGGAGAGATACCATGGTAAATAGGTAACCTAAATAGGTAACCTATTTACCATGGTATCCCTCCCCTGCTCTTGATCTCCGGCTGCTCATGATCTCCGTGAACGCACCCGCTGTCTCCAAACCTTGCAGAGCAGCACATTGAAGCGCTTGAAAACACAGCACAACATTCCCTAATAACACTTGCAATGCATTATGACTTCAAAGGTATGACTTTAAGTCTATGACATTATTATTTATTGATTTTATTTTGTTTTATTTCTTTGATCACCAACTGCCACGACAACACACTCGTTTTTTTATGCAGTACTCCTGACGAACTTCACCCATTGCCCGCATCGTACCGGCTCTTAAGGTAGCTTGTGTTGGAGCAGCAGGACAAGCTCGCCATCCCGCCCGCTGCTTTCCTGCATTATTGCTCACGAAAACACAACGCACCCAGGGGAGAGATACCATGGTAAATTATTATAAGGTAACCTATTTACCATGGTATCCCTCCCCTGCGGCGGCTGCTCTTGATCTCCGGCTGCTCATGATCTCCGTGAACGCACCCGCTGTCTCCAAACCTTGCAGAGCAGCACATTGAAGCGCTTGAAAACACAGCACAACATTCCCTAATAACACTTGCAATGCATTATGACTTCAAAGGTATGGCTTTAGGTCTATGACATTATTATTTATTGATTTTATTTTGTTTTATTTCTTTGATCACCAACTGCCACGACAACACACTCGTTTTTTTATGCAGTACTCCTGACGAACTTCACCCATTGCCCGCATCGTACCGGCTCTTAAGGTAGCTTGTGTTGGAGCAGCAGGACAAGCTCGCCATCCCGCCCGCTGCTTTCCTGCATTATTGCTCACCAAAACACAACGCACCCAGGGGAGAGATACCATGGTAAATAGGTAACCTATTTACCATGGTATCCCTCCCCTGCGGCGGCTGCTCTTGATCTCCGGCTGCTCTTGATCTCCGTGAACGCACACGCTGTCTCCAAACCTTGCAGAGCAGCACATTGAAGCGCTTGAAAACACAGCACAACATTCCCTAATAACACTTGCAATGCATTATGACTTCAAAGGTATGGCTTTAGGTCTATGACATTATTATTTATTGATTTTATTTTGTTTTATTTCTTTGATCACCAACTGCCACGACAACACACTCGTATTTTTTATGCAGTACTCCTGACGAACTTCACCCATTGCCCGCATCGTACCGGCTCTTAAGGTAGCTTGTGTTGGAGCAGCAGGACAAGCTCGCCATCCCGCCCGCTGCTTTCCTGCATTATTGCTCACCAAAACCGTTCGCCGAAACAAAAATAGGTAAATAGGTAACCTATTTACCATGGTATCTCTCCCCTGGGTGCCTTTTGTTTTGCGCCGGCTGCTCTTGATCTCCGTGAACGCACACGCTGTCTCCAAACCTTGCAGAGCAGCACATTGAAGCGCTTGAAAACACAGCACAACATTCCCTAATAACACTTGCAATGCATTATGACTTCAAAGGTATGGCTTTAGGTCTATGACATTATTATTTATTGATTTTATTTTGTTTTATTTCTTTGATCACCAACTGCCACGACAACACACTCGTATTTTTTATGCAGTACTCCTGACGAACTTCACCCATTGCCCGCATCGTACCGGCTCTTAAGGTAGCTTGTGTTGGAGCAGCAGGACAAGCTCGCCATCCCGCCCGCTGCTTTCCTGCATTATTGCTCACCAAAACACAACGCACCCAGGGGAGAGATACCATGGTAAATAGGTAACCTATTTACCATGGTATCCCTCCCCTGCGGCGGCTGCTCTTGATCTCCGGCTGCTCTTGATCTCCGTGAACGCACACGCTGTCTCCAAACCTTGCAGAGCAGCACATTGAAGCGCTTGAAAACACAGCACAACATTCCCTAATAACACTTGCAATGCATTATGACTTCAAAGGTATGGCTTTAGGTCTATGACATTATTATTTATTGATTTTATTTTGTTTTATTTCTTTGATCACCAACTGCCACGACAACACACTCGTTTTTTTATGCAGTACTCCTGACGAACTTCACCCATTGCCCGCATCGTACCGGCTCTTAAGGTAGCTTGTGTTGGAGCAGCAGGACAAGCTCGCCATCCCGCCCGCTGCTTTCCTGCATTATTGCTCACGAAAACACAACGCACCCAGGGGAGAGATACCATGGTAAATTATTATAAGGTAACCTATTTACCATGGTATCCCTCCCCTGCGGCGGCTGCTCTTGATCTCCGGCTGCTCATGATCTCCGTGAACGCACCCGCTGTCTCCAAACCTTGCAGAGCAGCACATTGAAGCGCTTGAAAACACAGCACAACATTCCCTAATAACACTTGCAATGCATTATGACTTCAAAGGTATGGCTTTAGGTCTATGACATTATTATTTATTGATTTTATTTTGTTTTATTTCTTTGATCACCAACTGCCACGACAACACACTCGTTTTTTTATGCAGTACTCCTGACGAACTTCACCCATTGCCCGCATCGTACCGGCTCTTAAGGTAGCTTGTGTTGGAGCAGCAGGACAAGCTCGCCATCCCGCCCGCTGCTTTCCTGCATTATTGCTCACCAAAACACAACGCACCCAGGGGAGAGATACCATGGTAAATAGGTAAATAGGTAACCTTTGATCACCAACTGCCACTTGCAATGCAAATAGGTAACCTATTTACCATGGTATCCCTCCCCTGCGGCGGCTGCTCTTGATCTCCGGCTGCTCTTGATCTCCGTGAACGCACCCGCTGTCTCCAAACCTTGCAGAGCAGCACATTGAAGCGCTTGAAAACACAGCACAACATTCCCTAATAACACTTGCAATGCATTATGACTTCAAAGGTATGGCTTTAGGTCTATGACATTATTATTTATTGATTTTATTTTGTTTTATTTCTTTGATCACCAACTGCCACGACAACACACTCGTATTTTTTATGCAGTACTCCTGACGAACTTCACCCATTGCCCGCATCGTACCGGCTCTTAAGGTAGCTTGTGTTGGAGCAGCAGGACAAGCTCGCCATCCCGCCCGCTGCTTTCCTGCATTATTGCTCACCAAAACCGTTCGCCGAAACAAAAATAGGTAAATAGGTAACCTATTTACCATGGTATCTCTCCCCTGGGTGCCTTTTGTTTTGCGCCGGCTGCTCTTGATCTCAGTGAACGCACCCGCTGTCTCCAAACCTTGCAGAGCAGCACATTGAAGCGCTTGAAAACACAGCACAACATTCCCTAATAACACTTGCAATGCATTATGACTTCAAAGGTATGGCTTTAGGTCTATGACATTATTATTTATTGATTTTATTTTGTTTTATTTCTTTGATCACCAACTGCCACGACAACACACTCGTATTTTTTATGCAGTACTCCTGACGAACTTCACCCATTGCCCGCATCGTACCGGCTCTTAAGGTAGCTTGTGTTGGAGCAGCAGGACAAGCTCGCCATCCCGCCCGCTGCTTTCCTGCATTATTGCTCACCAAAACACAACGCACCCGGTATCCCTCCCCTGCGGCGGCTGCTCTTGATCTCCGGTTGCTCTTGATCTCCGTGAACGCACGCGCTGTCTCCAAACCTTGCAGAGCAGCACATTGAAGCGCTTGAAAACACAGCACAACATTCCCTAATAACACTTGCAATGCATTATGACTTCAAAGGTATGGCTTTAGGTCTATGACATTATTATTTATTGATTTTATTTTGTTTTATTTCTTTGATCACCAACTGCCACGACAACACACTTGTATTTTTTATGCAGTACTCCTGATGAACTTCACCCATTGCCCGCATCGTACCGGCTCTTAAGGTAGCTTGTGTTGGAGCAGCAGGACAAGCTCGCCATCCCGCCCGCTGCTTTCCTGCATTATTGCTCACCAAAACCGTTCGCCGAAACAAAAATAGGTAAATAGGTAACCTATTTACCATGGTATCCCTACCCTGCTGCGGCTGCTCTTGATCTCCGGCTGCTCTTGATCTCCGTGAACGCACCCGCTGTCTCCAAACCTTGCAGAGCAGCACATTGAAGTGCTTGAAAACACAGCACAACATTCCCTAATAACACTTGCAATGCATTATGACTTCAAAGGTATGGCTTTAGGTCTATGACATTATTATTTATTGATTTTATTTTGTTTTATTTCTTTGATCACCAACTGCCACGACAACACACTCGTATTTTTTATGCAGTACTCCTGACGAACTTCACCCATTGCCCGCATCGTACTGGCTCTTAAGGTAGCTTGTGTAGGAGCAGCAGGACAAGCTCGCCATCCCGCCCGCTGCTTTCCTGCATTATTGCTCACCAAAATACAACGCACCCAGGGGAGAGTTACCATGGTAAATAGGTAACCTATTTACCATGGTATCCCTCCCCTGCGGCGGCTGCTCTTGATCTCCGGCTGCTCTTGATCTCCGTGAACGCACCCGCTGTCTCCAAACCTTGCAGAGCAGCACATTGAAGCGCTTGAAAACACAGCACAACATTCCCTAATAACACTTGCAATGCATTATGACTTCAAAGGTATGACTTTAGGTCTATGACTGTATTATTTATTGATTTTTTTTTTTTTTTTTTTTTCTTTGATCACCAACTGCCACGACAACACACTCGTTTTTTTTATGCAGTACTCCTGACGAACTTCACCCATTGCCCGCATCGTACCGGCTCTAAGGTAGCTTGTGTTGGAGCAGCAGGACAAGGTCGCCATCCCGCCCGCTGCTTTCCTGCATTATTGCTCACCAAAACACAACGCACCCAGGGGAGAGATACCATGGTAAATAGGTAACCTATTTACCATGGTATCCCTCCCCTGCGGCGGCTGCTCTTGATCTCCGGCTGCTCTTGATCTCCGTGAACGCACGCGCTGTCTCCAAACCTTGCAGAGCAGCACATTGAAGCGCTTGAAAACACAGCACAACATTCCCTAAAAACACTTGCAATGCATTATGACTTCAAAGGTATGGCTTTAGGTCTATGACATTATTATTTATTGATTTTATTTTGTTTTATTTCTTTGATCACCAACTGCCAAGACAACACACTCGTATTTTTTATGCAGTACTCCTGATGAACTTCACCCATTGCCCGCATCGTACCGGCTCTTAAGGTAGCTTGTGTTGGAGCAGCAGGACAAGCTCGCCATCCCGCCCGCTGCTTTCCTGCATTATTGCTCACCAAAACCGTTCGCCGAAACAAAAATAGGTAAATAGGTAACCTATTTACCATGGTATCCCTACCCTGCTGCGGCTGCTCTTGATCTCCGGCTGCTCTTGATCTCCGTGAACGCACCCGCTGTCTCCAAACCTTGCAGAGCAGCACATTGAAGTGCTTGAAAACACAGCACAACATTCCCTAATAACACTTGCAATGCATTATGACTTCAAAGGTATGGCTTTAGGTCTATGACATTATTATTTATTGATTTTATTTTGTTTTATTTCTTAGATCACCAACTGCCACGACAACACACTCGTATTTTTTATGCAGTACTCCTGACGAACTTCACCCATTGCCCGCATCGTACCGGCTCTTAAGGTAGCTTGTGTTGGAGCAGCAGGACAAGCTCGCCATCCCGCCCGCTGCTTTCCTGCATTATTGCTCACCAAAACACAACGCACCCAGGGGAGAGATACCATGGTAAATAGGTAACCTATTTACCATGGTATCCCTCCCCTGCGGCGGCTGCTCTTGATCTCCGGCTGCTCTTGATCTCCGTGAACGCACCCGCTGTCTCCAAACCTTGCAGAGCAGCACATTGAAGCGCTTGAAAACACAGCACAACATTCCCTAATAACACTTGCAATGCATTATGACTTCAAAGGTATGACTTTAAGTCTATGACATTATTATTTATTGATTTTATTTTGTTTTTTTTTCTTTGATCACCAACTGCCACGACAACACACTCGTATTTTTTATGCAGTACTCCTGACGAACTTCACCCATTGCCCGCATGGTACCGGCTCTTAAGGTAGCTTGTTTTGGAGCAGCAGGACAAGCTCGCCATCCCGCCCGCTGCTTTCCTGCATTATTGCTCACGAAAACACAACGCACCCAGGGGAGAGATACCATGGTAAATTATTATAAGGTAACCTATTTACCATGGTATCCCTCCCCTGCGGCGGCTGCTCTTGATCTCCGGCTGCTCATGATCTCCGTGAACGCACCCGCTGTCTCCAAACCTTGCAGAGCAGCACATTGAAGCGCTTGAAAACACAGCACAACATTCCCTAATAACACTTGCAATGCATTATGACTTCAAAGGTATGGCTTTAGGTCTATGACATTATTATTTATTGATTTTATTTTGTTTTATTTCTTTGATCACCAACTGCCACGACAACACACTCGTTTTTTTATGCAGTACTCCTGACGAACTTCACCCATTGCCCGCATCGTACCGGCTCTTAAGGTAGCTTGTGTTGGAGCAGCAGGACAAGCTCGCCATCCCGCCCGCTGCTTTCCTGCATTATTGCTCACCAAAACACAACGCACCCAGGGGAGAGATACCATGGTAAATAGGTAACCTATTTACCATGGTATCCCTCCCCTGCGGCGGCTGCTCTTGATCTCCGGCTGCTCTTGATCTCCGTGAACGCACACGCTGTCTCCAAACCTTGCAGAGCAGCACATTGAAGCGCTTGAAAACACAGCACAACATTCCCTAATAACACTTGCAATGCATTATGACTTCAAAGGTATGGCTTTAGGTCTATGACATTATTATTTATTGATTTTATTTTGTTTTATTTCTTTGATCACCAACTGCCACGACAACACACTCGTATTTTTTATGCAGTACTCCTGACGAACTTCACCCATTGCCCGCATCGTACCGGCTCTTAAGGTAGCTTGTGTTGGAGCAGCAGGACAAGCTCGCCATCCCGCCCGCTGCTTTCCTGCATTATTGCTCACCAAAACCGTTCGCCGAAACAAAAATAGGTAAATAGGTAACCTATTTACCATAGTATCTCTCCCCTGGGTGCCTTTTGTTTTGCGCCGGCTGCTCTTGATCTCAGTGAACGCACCCGCTGTCTCCAAACCTTGCAGAGCAGCACATTGAAGCGCTTGAAAACACAGCACAACATTCCCTAATAACACTTGCAATGCATTATGACTTCAAAGGTATGGCTTTAGGTCTATGACATTATTATTTATTGATTTTATTTTGTTTTATTTCTTTGATCACCAACTGCCACGACAACACACTCGTATTTTTTATGCAGTACTCCTGACGAACTTCACCCATTGCCCGCATCGTACCGGCTCTTAAGGTAGCTTGTGTTGGAGCAGCAGGACAAGCTCGCCATCCCGCCCGCTGCTTTCCTGCATTATTGCTCACCAAAACCGTTCGCCGAAACAAAAATAGGTAAATAGGTAACCTATTTACCATGGTATCTCTCCCCTGGGTGCCTTTTGTTTTGCGCCGGCTGCTCTTGATCTCAGTGAACGCACCCGCTGTCTCCAAACCTTGCAGAGCAGCACATTGAAGCGCTTGAAAACACAGCACAACATTCCCTAATAACACTTGCAATGCATTATGACTTCAAAGGTATGGCTTTAGGTCTATGACATTATTATTTATTGATTTTATTTTGTTTTATTTCTTTGATCACCAACTGCCACGACAACACACTCGTATTTTTTATGCAGTACTCCTGACGAACTTCACCCATTGCCCGCATCGTAACGGCTCTTAAGGTAGCTTGTGTTGGAGCAGCAGGACAAGCTCGCCATCCCGCCCGCTGCTTTCCTGCATTATTGCTCACCAAAACACAACGCACCCAGGGGAGAGATACCATGGTAAATAGGTAACCTATTTACCATGGTATCCCTCCCCTGCGGCGGCTGCTCTTGATCTCCGGCTGCTCTTGATCTCCGTGAACGCACACGCTGTCTCCAAACCTTGCAGAGCAGCACATTGAAGCGCTTGAAAACACAGCACAACATTCCCTAATAACACTTGCAATGCATTATGACTTCAAAGGTATGGCTTTAGGTCTATGACATTATTATTTATTGATTTTATTTTGTTTTATTTCTTTGATCACCAACTGCCACGACAACACACTCGTATTTTTTATGCAGTACTCCTGACGAACTTCACCCATTGCCCGCATCGTACCGGCTCTTAAGGTAGCTTGTGTTGGAGCAGCAGGACAAGCTCGCCATCCCGCCCGCTGCTTTCCTGCATTATTGCTCACCAAAACACAACGCACCCAGGGGAGAGATACCATGGTAAATAGGTAACCTATTTACCATGGTATCCCTCCCCTGCGGCGGCTGCTCTTGATCTCCGGCTGCTCTTGATCTCCGTGAACGCACACGCTGTCTCCAAACCTTGCAGAGCAGCACATTGAAGCGCTTGAAAACACAGCACAACATTCCCTAATAACACTTGCAATGCATTATGACTTCAAAGGTATGGCTTTAGGTCTATGACATTATTATTTATTGATTTTATTTTGTTTTATTTCTTTGATCACCAACTGCCACGACAACACACTCGTTTTTTTATGCAGTACTCCTGACGAACTTCACCCATTGCCCGCATCGTACCGGCTCTTAAGGTAGCTTGTGTTGGAGCAGCAGGACAAGCTCGCCATCCCGCCCGCTGCTTTCCTGCATTATTGCTCACGAAAACACAACGCACCCAGGGGAGAGATACCATGGTAAATTATTATAAGGTAACCTATTTACCATGGTATCCCTCCCCTGCGGCGGCTGCTCTTGATCTCCGGCTGCTCATGATCTCCGTGAACGCACCCGCTGTCTCCAAACCTTGCAGAGCAGCACATTGAAGCGCTTGAAAACACAGCACAACATTCCCTAATAACACTTGCAATGCATTATGACTTCAAAGGTATGGCTTTAGGTCTATGACATTATTATTTATTGATTTTATTTTGTTTTATTTCTTTGATCACCAACTGCCACGACAACACACTCGTTTTTTTATGCAGTACTCCTGACGAACTTCACCCATTGCCCGCATCGTACCGGCTCTTAAGGTAGCTTGTGTTGGAGCAGCAGGACAAGCTCGCCATCCCGCCCGCTGCTTTCCTGCATTATTGCTCACCAAAACACAACGCACCCAGGGGAGAGATACCATGGTAAATAGGTAAATAGGTAACCTTTGATCACCAACTGCCACTTGCAATGCAAATAGGTAACCTATTTACCATGGTATCCCTCCCCTGCGGCGGCTGCTCTTGATCTCCGGCTGCTCTTGATCTCCGTGAACGCACCCGCTGTCTCCAAACCTTGCAGAGCAGCACATTGAAGCGCTTGAAAACACAGCACAACATTCCCTAATAACACTTGCAATGCATTATGACTTCAAAGGTATGACTTTAAGTCTATGACATTATTATTTATTGATTTTATTTTGTTTTATTTCTTTGATCACCAACTGCCACGACAACACACTCGTTTTTTTATGCAGTACTCCTGACGAACTTCACCCATTGCCCGCATCGTACCGGCTCTTAAGGTAGCTTGTGTTGGAGCAGCAGGACAAGCTCGCCATCCCGCCCGCTGCTTTCCTGCATTATTGCTCACCAAAACACAACGCACCCAGGGGAGAGATACCATGGTAAATAGGTAAATAGGTAACCTTTGATCACCAACTGCCACTTGCAATGCAAATAGGTAACCTATTTACCATGGTATCCCTCCCCTGCGGTGGCTGCTCTTGATCTCCGGCTGCTCTTGATCTCCGTGAACGCACCCGCTGTCTCCAAACCTTGCAGAGCAGCACATTGAAGCGCTTGAAAACACAGCACAACATTCCCTAATAACACTTGCAATGCATTATGACTTCAAAGGTATGGCTTTAGGTCTATGACATTATTATTTATTGATTTTATTTTGTTTTATTTCTTTGATCACCAACTGCCACGACAACACACTCGTATTTTTTATGCAGTACTCCTGACGAACTTCACCCATTGCCCGCATCGTACCGGCTCTTAAGGTAGCTTGTGTTGGAGCAGCAGGACAAGCTCGCCATCCCGCCCGCTGCTTTCCTGCATTGTTGCTCACCAAAACCGTTCGCCGAAACAAAAATAGGTAAATAGGTAACCTATTTACCATGGTATCTCTCCCCTGGGTGCCTTTTGTTTCGCGCCGGCTGCTCTTGATCTCAGTGAACGCACCCGCTGTCTCCAAACCTTGCAGAGCAGCACATTGAAGCGCTTGAAAACACAGCACAACATTCCCTAATAACACTTGCAATGCATTATGACTTCAAAGGTATGGCTTTAGGTCTATGACATTATTATTTATTGATTTTATTTTGTTTTATTTCTTTGATCACCAACTGCCACGACAACACACTCGTATTTTTTATGCAGTACTCCTGACGAACTTCACCCATTGCCCGCATCGTAACGGCTCTTAAGGTAGCTTGTGTTGGAGCAGCAGGACAAGCTCGCCATCCCGCCCGCTGCTTTCCTGCATTATTGCTCACCAAAACACAACGCACCCAGGGGAGAGATACCATGGTAAATAGGTAACCTATTTACCATGGTATCCCTCCCCTGCGGCGGCTGCTCTTGATCTCCGGCTGCTCTTGATCTCCGTGAACGCACACGCTGTCTCCAAACCTTGCAGAGCAGCACATTGAAGCGCTTGAAAACACAGCACAACATTCCCTAATAACACTTGCAATGCATTATGACTTCAAAGGTATGGCTTTAGGTCTATGACATTATTATTTATTGATTTTATTTTGTTTTATTTCTTTGATCACCAACTGCCACGACAACACACTCGTATTTTTTATGCAGTACTCCTGACGAACTTCACCCATTGCCCGCATCGTACCGGCTCTTAAGGTAGCTTGTGTTGGAGCAGCAGGACAAGCTCGCCATCCCGCCCGCTGCTTTCCTGCATTATTGCTCACCAAAACCGTTCGCCGAAACAAAAATAGGTAAATAGGTAACCTATTTACCATGGTATCTCTCCCCTGGGTGCCTTTTGTTTTGCGCCGGCTGCTCTTGATCTCAGTGAACGCACCCGCTGTCTCCAAACCTTGCAGAGCAGCACATTGAAGCGCTTGAAAACACAGCACAACATTCCCTAATAACACTTGCAATGCATTATGACTTCAAAGGTATGGCTTTAGGTCTATGACATTATTATTTATTGATTTTATTTTGTTTTATTTCTTTGATCACCAACTGCCACGACAACACACTCGTATTTTTTATGCAGTACTCCTGACGAACTTCACCCATTGCCCGCATCGTACCGGCTCTTAAGGTAGCTTGTGTTGGAGCAGCAGGACAAGCTCGCCATCCCGCCCGCTGCTTTCCTGCATTATTGCTCACCAAAACACAACGCACCCGGTATCCCTCCCCTGCGGCGGCTGCTCTTGATCTCCGGTTGCTCTTGATCTCCGTGAACGAACGCGCTGTCTCCAAACCTTGCAGAGCAGCACATTGAAGCGCTTGAAAACACAGCACAACATTCCCTAATAACACTTGCAATGCATTATGACTTCAAAGGTATGGCTTTAGGTCTATGACATTATTATTTATTGATTTTATTTTGTTTTATTTCTTTGATCACCAACTGCCACGACAACACACTTGTATTTTTTATGCAGTACTCCTGATGAACTTCACCCATTGCCCGCATCGTACCGGCTCTTAAGGTAGCTTGTGTTGGAGCAGCAGGACAAGCTCGCCATCCCGCCCGCTGCTTTCCTGCATTATTGCTCACCAAAACCGTTCGCCGAAACAAAAATAGGTAAATAGGTAACCTATTTACCATGGTATCCCTACCCTGCTGCGGCTGCTCTTGATCTCCGGCTGCTCTTGATCTCCGTGAACGCACCCGCTGTCTCCAAACCTTGCAGAGCAGCACATTGAAGTGCTTGAAAACACAGCACAACATTCCCTAATAACACTTGCAATGCATTATGACTTCAAAGGTATGGCTTTAGGTCTATGACATTATTATTTATTGATTTTATTTTGTTTTATTTCTTTGATCACCAACTGCCACGACAACACACTCGTATTTTTTATGCAGTACTCCTGACGAACTTCACCCATTGCCCGCATCGTACTGGCTCTTAAGGTAGCTTGTGTAGGAGCAGCAGGACAAGCTCGCCATCCCGCCCGCTGCTTTCCTGCATTATTGCTCACCAAAATACAACGCACCCAGGGGAGAGTTACCATGGTAAATAGGTAACCTATTTACCATGGTATCCCTCCCCTGCGGCGGCTGCTCTTGATCTCCGGCTGCTCTTGATCTCCGTGAACGCACCCGCTGTCTCCAAACCTTGCAGAGCAGCACATTGAAGCGCTTGAAAACACAGCACAACATTCCCTAATAACACTTGCAATGCATTATGACTTCAAAGGTATGACTTTAAGTCTATGACTGTATTATTTATTGATTTTTTTTTTTTTTTTTTTTTTCTTTGATCACCAACTGCCACGACAACACACTCGTTTTTTTTATGCAGTACTCCTGACGAACTTCACCCATTGCCCGCATCGTACTGGCTCTTAAGGTAGCTTGTGTAGGAGCAGCAGGACAAGCTCGCCATCCCGCCCGCTGCTTTCCTGCATTATTGCTCACCAAAACACAACGCACCCAGGGGAGAGATACCATGGTAAATAGGTAACCTATTTACCATGGTATCCCTCCCCTGCGGCGGCTGCTCTTGATCTCCGGCTGCTCTTGATCTCCGTGAACGCACGCGCTGTCTCCAAACCTTGCAGAGCAGCACATTGAAGCGCTTGAAAACACAGCACAACATTCCCTAATAACACTTGCAATGCATTATGACTTCAAAGGTATGGCTTTAGGTCTATGACATTATTATTTATTGATTTTATTTTGTTTTATTTCTTTGATCACCAACTGCCAAGACAACACACTCGTATTTTTTATGCAGTACTCCTGATGAACTTCACCCATTGCCCGCATCGTACCGGCTCTTAAGGTAGCTTGTGTTGGAGCAGCAGGACAAGCTCGCCATCCCGCCCGCTGCTTTCCTGCATTATTGCTCACCAAAACCGTTCGCCGAAACAAAAATAGGTAAATAGGTAACCTATTTACCATGGTATCCCTACCCTGCTGCGGCTGCTCTTGATCTCCGGCTGCTCTTGATCTCCGTGAACGCACCCGCTGTCTCCAAACCTTGCAGAGCAGCACATTGAAGTGCTTGAAAACACAGCACAACATTCCCTAATAACACTTGCAATGCATTATGACTTCAAAGGTATGGCTTTAGGTCTATGACATTATTATTTATTGATTTTATTTTGTTTTATTTCTTAGATCACCAACTGCCACGACAACACACTCGTATTTTTTATGCAGTACTCCTGACGAACTTCACCCATTGCCCGCATCGTACTGGCTCTTAAGGTAGCTTGTGTAGGAGCAGCAGGACAAGCTCGCCATCCCGCCCGCTGCTTTCCTGCATTATTGCTCACCAAAATACAACGCACCCAGGGGAGAGTTACCATGGTAAATAGGTAACCTATTTACCATGGTATCCCTCCCCTGCGGCGGCTGCTCTTGATCTCCGGCTGCTCTTGATCTCCGTGAACGCACCCGCTGTCTCCAAACCTTGCAGAGCAGCACATTGAAGCGCTTGAAAACACAGCACAACATTCCCTAATAACACTTGCAATGCATTATGACTTCAAAGGTATGACTTTAAGTCTATGACTGTATTATTTATTGATTTTTTTTTTTTTTTTTTTTTTCTTTGATCACCAACTGCCACGACAACACACTCGTTTTTTTTATGCAGTACTCCTGACGAACTTCACCCATTGCCCGCATCGTACCGGCTCTTAAGGTAGCTTGTGTTGGAGCAGCAGGATAAGCTCGCCATCCCGCCCGCTGCTTTCCTGCATTATTGCTCACCAAAACACAACGCACCCAGGGGAGAGATACCATGGTAAATAGGTAACCTATTTACCATGGTATCCCTCCCCTGCGGCGGCTGCTCTTGATCTCCGGCTGCTCTTGATCTCCGTGAACGCACCCGCTGTCTCCAAACCTTGCAGAGCAGCACATTGAAGCGCTTGAAAACACAGCACAACATTCCCTAATAACACTTGCAATGCATTATGACTTCAAAGGTATGGCTTTAGGTCTATGACATTATTATTTATTGATTTTATTTTGTTTTATTTCTTTGATCACCAACTGCCACGACAACACACTCGTATTTTTTATGCAGTACTCCTGACGAACTTCACCCATTGCCCGCATCGTACCGGCTCTTAAGGTAGCTTGTGTTGGAGCAGCAGGACAAGCTCGCCATCCCGCCCGCTGCTTTACTGCATTATTGCTCACCAAAACCGTTCGCCGAAACAAAAATAGGTAAATAGGTAACCTATTTACCATGGTATCTCTCCCCTGGGTGCCTTTTGTTTTGCGCCGGCTGCTCTTGATCTCCGTGTTCGCACCCGCTGTCTCCAAACCTTGCAGAGCAGCACATTGAAGCGCTTGAAAACACAGCACAACATTCCCTAATAACACTTGCAATGCATTATGACTTCAAAGGTATGGCTTTAGGTCTATGACATTATTATTTATTGATTTTATTTTGTTTTATTTCTTTGATCACCAACTGCCACGACAACACACTCGTTTTTTTATGCAGTACTCCTTACGAACTTCACCCATTGCCCGCATCGTACCGGCTCTTAAGGTAGCTTGTGATGGAGCAGCAGGACAAGCTCGCCATCCCGCCCGCTGCTTTCTTGCATTATTGCTCACCAAAATACAACGCACCCAGGGGAGAGTTACCATGGTAAATAGGTAACCTATTTACCATGGTATCCCTCCCCTGCGGCGGCTGCTCTTGATCTCCGGCTGCTCTTGATCTCCGTGAACGCACCCGCTGTCTCCAAACCTTGCAGAGCAGCACATTGAAGCGATTGAAAACACAGCACAACATTCCCTAATAACACTTGTAATGCATTATGACTTCAAAGGTATGACTTTAGGTCTATGACATTATTATTTATTGATTTTATTTTGTTTTATTTCTTTGATCACCAACTGCCACGACAACACACTCGTTTTTTTTTATGCAGTTCTCCTGACGAACTTCACCTATTGCCCGCATCGTACCGGCTCTTAAGGTAGCTTGTGTTGGAGCACCAGGACAAGCTCGCCATCCCGCCCGCTGCTTTCCTGCATTATTGCTCACCAAAACACAACGCACCCAGGGGAGAGATACCATGGTAAATAGGTAACCTATTTACCATGGTATCCCTCCCCTGCGGCGGCTGCTCTTGATCTCCGGCTGCTCTTGATCTCCGTGAACGCACCCGCTGTCTCCAAACCTTGCAGAGCAGCACATTGAAGCGATTGAAAACACAGCACAACATTCCCTAATAACACTTGTAATGCATTATGACTTCAAAGGTATGACTTTAGGTCTATGACATTATTATTTATTGATTTTATTTTGTTTTATTTCTTTGATCACCAACTGCCACGACAACACACTTGTATTTTTTATGCAGTACTCCTGACGAACTTCACCCATTGCCCGCATCGTACCGGCTCTTAAGGTAGCTTGTGTTGGAGCAGCAGGACAAGCTCGCCATCCCGCCCGCTGCTTTCCTGAATTATTGCTCACCAAAACACAACGCACCCAGGGGAGAGATACCATGGTAAATAGGTAACCTATTTAACATGGTATCCCTCATCTGCGACGGCTGCTCTTGATCTCCGGCTGCTCTTGATCTCCGTGAACGCACCCGCTGTCTCCAAACCTTGCAGAGCAGCACATTGAAGCGATTGAAAACACAGCACAACATTCCCTAATAACACTTGTAATGCATTATGACTTCAAAGGTATGACTTTAGGTCTATGACATTATTATTTATTGATTTTATTTTGTTTTATTTCTTTGATCACCAACTGCCACGACAACACACTCGTATTTTTTATGCAGTACTCCTGACGAACTTCACCCATTGCCCGCATCGTACCGGCTCATAAGGTAGCTTGTGTTGGAGCAGCAGGACAAGCTCGCCATCCCGCCCGCTGCTTTCCTGCATTATTGCTCACCAAAACACAACGCACCCAGGGGAGAGATACCATGGTAAATAGGTAACCTATTTACCATGGTATCCCTCCCCTGCGGCGGCTGCTCTTGATCTCCGGCTGCTCTTGATCTCTGTGAACGCACCCGCTGTCTCCAAACCTTGCAGAGCAGCACATTGAAGCGCTTGAAAACACAGCACAACATTCCCTAATAACACTTGTAATGCATTATGACTTCAAAGGTATGACTTTAAGTCTATGACATTATTATTTATTGATTTTATTTTGTTTTATTTCTTTGATCAACAACTGCCACGACAACACACTCGTTTTTTTATGCAGTACTCCTGACGAACTTCACCCATTGCCCGCATCGTACCGGCTCATAAGGTAGCTTGTGTTGGAGCAGCAGGACAAGCTCGCCATCCCGCCCGCTGCTTTCCTGCATTATTGCTCACCAAAACACAACGCACCCAGGGGAGAGATACCATGGTAATAGGTAACCTATTTACCATGGTATCTCTCCCCTGCGGCGGCTGCTCTTGATCTCCGGCTGCTCTTGATCTCCGTGAACGCACCCGCTGTCTCCAAACCTTGCAGAGCAGCACATTGAAGCGCTTGAAAACACAGCACAACATTCCCTAATAACACTTGCAATGCATTATGACTTCAAAGGTATGACTTTATGTCTATGACATTATTATTTATTGATTTTATTTTGTTTTATTTCTTTGATCACCAACTGCCACGACAACACACTCGTTTTTTTATGCAGTACTCCTGACGAACTTCACCCATTGCCCGCATAGTACCGGCTCTTAAGGTAGCTTGTGTTGGAGCAGCAGGACAAGCTCGCCATCCTGCCCGCTGCTTTCCTGCATTACTGCTCACCAAAACCGTTCGCCGAAACAGAAATAGGTAAATAGGTAACCTATTTACCATGGTATCCCTCCCCTGCGGCGGCTGCTCTTGATCTCCGGCTGCTCTTGATCTCCGTGAATGCACCCGCTGTCTCCAAACCTTGCAGAGCAGCACATTGAAGCGCTTGAAAACACAGCACAACATTCCCTAATAACACTTGCAATGCATTATGACTTCAAAGGTATGGCTTTAGGTCTATGACATTATTATTTATTGATTTTATTTAGTTTTATTTCTTTGATCACCAACTGCCACGACAACACACTCGTATTTTTTATGCAGTATTCCTGACGAACTTCACCCATTGCCCGCATCGTACCGGCTCTTAAGGTAGCTTGTGTTGGAGCAGCAGGACAAGCTCGCCATCCCGCCCGCTGCTTTCCTGCATTATTGCTCACCAAAACACAACGCACCCAGGGGAGAGATACCATGGTAAATAGGTAACCTATTTACCATGGTATCCCTCCCCTGCGGCGGCTGCTCTTGATCTCCGGTTGCTCTTGATCTCCGTGAACGCACGCGCTGCCTCCAAGCCTTGCAGAGCAGCACATTGAAGCGCTTGAAAACACAGCACAACATTCCCTAATAACACTTGCAATGCATTATGACTTCAAAGGTATGACTTTAAGTCTATGACATTATTATTTATTGATTTTATTTTGTTTTTTTTTCTTTGATCACCAACTGCCACGACAACACACTCGTTTTTTTATGCAGTACTCCTGACGAACTTCACCCATTGCCCGCATCGTACCGGCTCTTAAGGTAGCTTGTGTTGGAGCAGCAGGACAAGCTCGCCATCCCGCCCGCTGCTTTCCTGCATTATTGCTCACCATAACACAACGCACCCAGGGGAGAGATACCATGGTAAATAGGTAACCTATTTACCATGGTATCCCTCCCCTGCGGCGGCTGCTCTTGATCTCCGGCTGGTCTTGATCTCCGTGAACGCACCCGCTGTCTCCAAACCTTGCAGAGCAGCACATTGAAGCGCTTGAAAAAACAGCACAACATTCCCTAATAACACTTGCAATGCATTATGACTTCAAAGGTATGGCTTTAGGTCTATGACATTATTATTTATTGATTTTATTTTGTTTTTTTTTCTTTGATCACCAACTGCCACGACAACACACTCGTTTTTTTATGCAGTACTCCTGACGAACTTCACCCATTGCCCGCATCGTACCGGCTCTTAAGGTAGCTTGTGTTGGAGCAGCAGGACAAGCTCGCCATCCCGCCCGCTGCTTTCCTGCATTATTGCTCACCAAAACACAACGCACCCAGGGGAGAGATACCATGGTAAATAGGTAACCTATTTACCATGGTATCCCTCCCCTGCGGCTTCTGCTCTTGATCTCCGGCTGCTCTTGATCTCCGTGAACGCACCCGCTGTCTCCAAACCTTGCAGAGCAGCACATTGAAGCGATTGAAAACACAGCACAACATTCCCTAATAACACTTGTAATGCATTATGACTTCAAAGGTATGACTTTAGGTCTATGACATTATTATTTATTGATTTTATTTTGTTTTATTTCTTTGATCACCAACTGCCACGACAACACACTTGTATTTTTTATGCAGTACTCCTGACGAACTTCACCCATTGCCCGCATCGTACCGGCTCTTAAGGTAGCTTGTGTTGGAGCAGCAGGACAAGCTCGCCATCCCGCCCGCTGCTTTCCTGAATTATTGCTCACCAAAACACAACGCACCCAGGGGAGAGATACCATGGTAAATAGGTAACCTATTTAACATGGTATCCCTCATCTGCGGCGGCTGCTCTTGATCTCCGGCTGCTCTTGATCTCCGTGAACGCACCCGCTGTCTCCAAACCTTGCAGAGCAGCACATTGAAGCGATTGAAAACACAGCACAACATTCCCTAATAACACTTGTAATGCATTATGACTTCAAAGGTATGACTTTAGGTCTATGACATTATTATTTATTGATTTTATTTTGTTTTATTTCTTTGATCACCAACTGCCACGACAACACACTCGTATTTTTTATGCAGTACTCCTGACGAACTTCACCCATTGCCCGCATCGTACCGGCTCATAAGGTAGCTTGTGTTGGAGCAGCAGGACAAGCTCGCCATCCCGCCCGCTGCTTTCCTGCATTATTGCTCACCAAAACACAACGCACCCAGGGGAGAGATACCATGGTAAATAGGTAACCTATTTACCATGGTATCCCTCCCCTGCGGCGGCTGCTCTTGATCTCCGGCTGCTCTTGATCTCTGTGAACGCACCCGCTGTCTCCAAACCTTGCAGAGCAGCACATTGAAGCGCTTGAAAACACAGCACAACATTCCCTAATAACACTTGTAATGCATTATAACTTCAAAGGTATGACTTTAAGTCTATGACATTATTATTTATTGATTTTATTTTGTTTTATTTCTTTGATCAACAACTGCCACGACAACACACTCGTTTTTTTATGCAGTACTCCTGACGAACTTCACCCATTGCCCGCATCGTACCGGCTCATAAGGTAGCTTGTGTTGGAGCAGCAGGACAAGCTCGCCATCCCGCCCGCTGCTTTCCTGCATTATTGCTCACCAAAACACAACGCACCCAGGGGAGAGATACCATGGTAATAGGTAACCTATTTACCATGGTATCCCTCCCCTGCGGCGGCTGCTCTTGATCTCCGGCTGCTCTTGATCTCCGTGAACGCACCCGCTGTCTCCAAACCTTGCAGAGCAGCACATTGAAGCGCTTGAAAACACAGCACAACATTCCCTAATAACACTTGCAATGCATTATGACTTCAAAGGTATGACTTTATGTCTATGACATTATTATTTATTGATTTTATTTTGTTTTATTTCTTTGATCACCAACTGCCACGACAACACACTCGTTTTTTTATGCAGTACTCCTGACGAACTTCACCCATTGCCCGCATAGTACCGGCTCTTAAGGTAGCTTGTGTTGGAGCAGCAGGACAAGCTCGCCATCCTGCCCGCTGCTTTCCTGCATTACTGCTCACCAAAACCGTTCGCCGAAACAGAAATAGGTAAATAGGTAACCTATTTACCATGGTATCCCTCCCCTGCGGCGGCTGCTCTTGATCTCCGGCTGCTCTTGATCTCCGTGAACGCACCCGCTGTCTCCAAACCTTGCAGAGCAGCACATTGAAGCGCTTGAAAACACAGCACAACATTCCCTAATAACACTTGCAATGCATTATGACTTCAAAGGTATGGCTTTAGGTCTATGACATTATTATTTATTGATTTTATTTTGTTTTATTTCTTTGATCACCAACTGCCACGACAACACACTCGTTTTTTTATGCAGTACTCCTGACGAACTTCACCCATTGCCCGCATCGTACCGGCTCTTAAGGTAGCTTGTGTTGGAGCAGCAGGACAAGCTCGCCATCCCGCCCGCTGCTTTCCTGCATTATTGCTCACCAAAACACAACGCACCCAGGGGAGAGATACCATGGTAAATAGGTAACCTATTTACCATGGTATCCCTCCCCTGCGGCGGCTGCTCTTGATCTCCGGTTGCTCTTGATCTCCGTGAACGAACGCGCTGTTTCCAAGCCTTGCAGAGCAGCACATTGAAGCGCTTGAAAACACAGCACAACATTCCCTAATAACACTTGCAATGCATTATGACTTCAAAGGTATGACTTTAAGTCTATGACATTATTATTTATTGATTTTATTTTGTTTTTTTTTCTTTGATCACCAACTGCCACGACAACACACTCGTTTTTTTATGCAGTACTCCTGACGAACTTCACCCATTGCCCGCATCGTACCGGCTCTTAAGGTAGCTTGTGTTGGAGCAGCAGGACAAGCTCGCCATCATGCCCGCTGCTTTCCTGCATTATTGCTCACCAAAACACAACGCACCCAGGGGAGAGATACCATGGTAAATAGGTAACCTATTTACCATGGTATCCCTCCCCTGCGGCGGCTGCTCTTGATCTCCAGCTGCTCTTGATCTCCGTGAACGCACGCGCTGTCTCCAAACCTTGCAGAGCAGCACATTGAAGCGCTTGAAAACACAGCACAACCTTCCCTAATAACACTTGCAATGCATTATGACTTCAAAGGTATGGCTTTAGGTCTATGACATTATTATTTATTGATTTTATTTTGTTTTATTTCTTTGATCACCAACTGCCACGACAACACACTCGTTTTTTTATGCAGTACTCGTGACGAACTTCACCCATTGCCCGCATCGTACCGGCTCTTAAGGTAGCTTGTGTTGGAGCAGCAGGACAAGCTCGCCATCCCGCCCGCTGCTTTCCTGCATTATTGCTCACCAAAATACAACGCACCCAGGGGAGAGTTACCATGGTAAATAGGTTACCTATTTACCATGGTATCCCTCCCCTGCGGCGGCTGCTCTTGATCTCCGGCTGCTCTTGATCTCCGTGAACGCACCCGCTGTCTCCAAACCTTGCAGAGCAGCACATTGAAGCGCTTGAAAACACAGCACAACATTCAATAATAACACTTGTAATGCATAATGACTTGAAAGGTATGACTTTAAGTCTATGACATTATTATTTATTGATTTTATTTTGTTTTATTTCTTTGATCACCAACTGCCACGACAACACACTCGTTTTTTTTATGCAGTACTCCTGACGAACTTCACCCATTGCCCGCATCGTACCGGCTCTTAAGGTAGCTTGTGATGGAGCAGCAGGACAAGCTCGCCATCCCGCCCGCTGCTTTCCTGCATTATTGCTCACCAAAACCGTTCGCCGAAACAAAAATAGGTAAATAGGTAACCTATTTACCATGGTATCTCTCCCCTGGGTGCCTTTTGTTTTGCGCCGGCTGCTCTTGATCTCCGTGAACGCACCCGCTGTCTCCAAACCTTGCAGAGCAGCACATTGAAGCGCTTGAAAACACAGCACAACATTCCCTAATAACACTTGCAATGCATTATGACTTCAAAGGTATGGCTTTAGGTCTATGACATTATTATTTATTGATTTTATTTTGTTTTATTTCTTTGATCACCAACTGCCACGACAACACACTCGTTTTTTTATGCAGTACTCCTGACGAACTTCACCCATTGCCCGCATCGTACCGGCTCTTAAGGTAGCTTGTGTTGGAGCAGCAGGACAAGCTCGCCATCCCGCCCGCTGCTTTCCTGCATTATTGCTCACCAAAACACAACGCACCCAGGGGAGAGATACCATGGTAAATAGGTAACCTATTTACCATGGTATCCCTCCCCTGCGGCGGCTGCTCTTGATCTCCGGCTGCTCTTGATCTCCGTGAACGCACCCGCTGTCTCCAAACCTTGCAGAGCAGCACATTGAAGCGCTTGAAAACACAGCACAACATTCCATAATAACACTTGCAATGCATTATGACTTCAAAGGTATGACTTTAAGTCTATGACATTATTATTTATTGATTTTATTTTGTTTTATTTCTTTGATCACCAACTGCCACGACAACACACTCGTTTTTTTATGCAGTACTCCTGACGAACTTCACCCATTGCCCGCATCGTACCGGCTCTTAAGGTAGCTTGTGTTGGAGCAGCAGGACAAGCTCGCCATCCCGCCCGCTGCTTTCCTGCATTACTGCTCACCAAAACCGTTCGCCGAAACAAAAATAGATAAATAGGTAACCTATTTACCATGGTATCTCTCCCCTGGGTGCCTTGTGTTTTGCGCCGGCTGCTCTTGATCTCCGTGAACGCACCCGCTGTCTCCAAGCCTTGCAGAGCAGCACATTGAAGCGCTTGAAAACACAGCACAACATTCCCTAATAACACTTGTAATGCATTATGACTTCAAAGGTATGACTTTAAGTCTATGACATTATTATTTATTGATTTTATTTTGTTTTATTTCTTTGATCACCAACTGCCACGACAACACACACGTTTTTTTATGCAGTACTCCTGACGAACATCACCCATTGCCAGCATCGTACCGGCTCTTAAGGTAGCTTGTGTTGGAGCAGCAGGACAAGCTCGCCATCCCACCCGCTGCTTTCCTGCATTACTGCTCACCAAAACCGTTCGCCGAAACAAAAATAGATAAATAGGTAACCTATTCACCATGGTATCCCTCCCCTGCGGCGGCTGCTCTTGATCTCCGGCTGCTCTTGATCTCCGTGAACGCACCCGCTGTCTCCAAACCTTGCAGAGCAGCACATTGAAGCGCTTGAAAACACAGCACAACATTCCCTAATAACACTTGCAATGCATTATGACTTCAAAGGTATGGCTTTTGGTCTATAACATTATTATTTATTGATTTTATTTTGTTTTATTTCTTTGATCACCAACTGCCACGACAACACACTCGTTTTTTTATGCAGTACTCCTGACGAACTTCACCCATTGCCCGCATCGTACCGGCTCTTAAGGTAGCTTGTGTTGGAGCAGCAGGACAAGCTCGCCATCCCGCCCGCTGCTTTCCTGCATTATTGCTCACCAAAACACAACGCACCCAGGGGAGAGATACCATGGTAAATAGGTAACCTATTTACCATGGTATCCCTCCCCTGCGGCGGCTGCTCTTGCTCTACGGCTGCTCTTGATCTCCGTGAACGCACCCGCTGTCTCCAAACGTTGCAGAGCAGCACATTGAAGCGCTTGAAAACACAGCACAACCTTCCCTAATAACACTTGCAATGCATTATGACTTCAAAGGTATGGCTTTAGGTCTATGACATTATTATTTATTGATTTTATTTTGTTTTATTTCTTTGATCACCAACTGCCACGACAACACACTCGTTTTTTTATGCAGTACTCGTGACGAACTTCACCCATTGCCCGCATCGTACCGGCTCTTAAGGTAGCTTGTGTTGGAGCAGCAGGACAAGCTCGCCATCCCGCCCGCTGCTTTCCTGCATTATTGCTCACCAAAATACAACGCACCCAGGGGAGAGTTACCATGGTAAATAGGTTACCTATTTACCATGGTATCCCTCCCCTGCGGCGGCTGCTCTTGATCTCCGGCTGCTCTTGATCTCCGTGAACGCACCCGCTGTCTCCAAACCTTGCAGAGCAGCACATTGAAGCGCTTGAAAACACAGCACAACATTCAATAATAACACTTGTAATGCATAATGACTTCAAAGGTATGACTTTAAGTCTATGACATTATTATTTATTGATTTTATTTTGTTTTATTTCTTTGATCACCAACTGCCACGACAACACACTCGTTTTTTTTATGCAGTACTCCTGACGAACTTCACCCATTGCCCGCATCGTACCGGCTCTTAAGGTAGCTTGTGATGGAGCAGCAGGACAAGCTCGCCATCCCGCCCGCTGCTTTCCTGCATTATTGCTCACCAAAACCGTTCGCCGAAACAAAAATAGGTAAATAGGTAACCTATTTAACTTGGTATCTCTCCCCTGGGTGCCTTTTGTTTTGCGCCGGCTGCTCTTGATCTCCGTGAACGCACCCGCTGTCTCCAAACCTTGCAGAGCAGCACATTGAAGCGCTTGAAAACACAGCACAACATTCCCTAATAACACTTGCAATGCATTATGACTTCAAAGGTATGGCTTTAGGTCTATGACATTATTATTTATTGATTTTATTTTGTTTTATTTCTTTGATCACCAACTGCCACGACAACACACTCGTTTTTTTATGCAGTACTCCTGACGAACTTCACCCATTGCCCGCATCGTACCGGCTCTTAAGGTAGCTTGTGTTGGAGCAGCAGGACAAGCTCGCCATCCCGCCCGCTGCTTTCCTGCATTATTGCTCACCAAAACACAACGCACCCAGGGGAGAGATACCATGGTAAATAGGTAACCTATTTACCATGGTATCCCTCCCCTGCGGCGGCTGCTCTTGATCTCCGGCTGCTCTTGATCTCCGTGAACGCACCCGCTGTCTCCAAACCTTGCAGAGCAGCACATTGAAGCGCTTGAAAACACAGCACAACATTCCATAATAACACTTGCAATGCATTATGACTTCAAAGGTATGACTTTAAGTCTATGACATTATTATTTATTGATTTTATTTTGTTTAATTTCTTTGATCACCAACTGCCACGACAACACACTCGTTTTTTTATGCAGTACTCCTGACGAACTTCACCCATTGCCCGCATCGTACCGGCTCTTAAGGTAGCTTGTGTTGGAGCAGCAGGACAAGCTCGCCATCCCGCCCGCTGCTTTCCTGCATTACTGCTCACCAAAACCGTTCGCCGAAACAAAAATAGATAAATAGGTAACCTATTTACCATGGTATCTCTCCCCTGGGTGCCTTGTGTTTTGCACCGGCTGCTCTTGATCTCCGTGAACGCACCCGCTGTCTCCAAGCCTTGCAGAGCAGCACATTGAAGCGCTTGAAAACACAGCACAACATTCCATAATAACACTTGTAATGCATTATGACTTCAAAGGTATGACTTTAAGTCTATGACATTATTATTTATTGATTTTATTTTGTTTTATTTCTTTGATCACCAACTGCCACGACAACACACTCGTTTTTTTATGCAGTACTCCTGACGAACATCACCCATTGCCAGCATCGTACCGGCTCTTAAGGTAGCTTGTGTTGGAGCAGCAGGACAAGCTCGCCATCCCACCCGCTGCTTTCCTGCATTACTGCTCACCAAAACCGTTCGCCGAAACAAAAATAGATAAAGAGGTAACCTATTCACCATGGTATCCCTCCCCTGCGGCGGCTGCTCTTGATCTCCGGCTGCTCTTGATCTCCGTGAACGCACCCGCTGTCTCCAAACCTTGCAGAGCAGCACATTGAAGCGCTTGAAAACACAGCACAACATTCCCTAATAACACTTGCAATGCATTATGACTTCAAAGGTATGGCTTTTGGTCTATAACATTATTATTTATTGATTTTATTTTGTTTTATTTCTTTGATCACCAACTGCCACGACAACACACTCGTTTTTTTATGCAGTACTCCTGACGAACTTCACCCATTGCCCGCATCGTACCGGCTCTTAAGGTAGCTTGTGTTGGAGCAGCAGGACAAGCTCGCCATCCCGCCCGTTGCTTTCCTGCATTATTGCTCACCAAAACACAACGCACCCAGGGGAGAGATACCATGGTAAATAGGTAACCTATTTACCATGGTATCCCTCCCCTGCGGCGGCTGCTCTTGCTCTCCGGCTGCTCTTGATCTCCGTGAACGCACCCGCTGTCTCCAAACCTTGCAGAGCAGCACATTGAAGCGCTTGAAAACACAGCACAACATTCCATAATAACACTTGCAATGCATTATGACTTCAAAGGTATGAATTTAAGTCTATGACATTATTATTTATTGATTTTATTTTGTTTTATTTCTTTGATCACCAACTGCCACGACAACACACTCGTTTTTTTTATGCAGTACTCCTGACGAACTTCACCCATTGCCCGCATCGTACCGGCTCTTAAGGTAGCTTGTGTTGGAGCAGCAGGACAAGCTCGCCATCCCGCCCGCTGCTTTCCTGCATTACTGCTCACCAAATCCGTTCGCCGAAACAAAAATAGATAAATAGGTAACCTATTTACCATGGTATCTCTCCCCTGGGTGCCTTGTGTTTTGTGCCGGTTGCTCTTGATCTCCGCCGAAACAAAAATAGATAAATAGGTAACCTATTTACCATGGTATCTCTCCCCTGGGTGCCTTGTGTGTTGCGCCGGCTGCTCTTGATCTCCGTGAACGCACCCGCTGTCTCCAAACCTTGAAGAGCAGCACATTGAAGCGCTTGAAAACACAGCACAACATTCCCTAATAACACTTGTAATGCATTATGACTTCAAAGGTATGACTTTAAGTCTATGACATTATTATTTATTGATTTTATTTTGTTTTATTTCTTTGATCACCAACTGCCACGACAACACACTCGTTTTTTTATGCAGTACTCCTGACGAACTTCACCCATTGCCCGCATCGTACCGGCTCTTAAGGTAGCTTGTGTTGGAGCAGCAGGACAAGCTCGCCATCCCGCCCACTGCTTTCCTGCATTACTGCTCACCAAAACCGTTCGCCGAAACAAAAATAGGTAAATAGGTAACCTATTTACCATGGTATCTCTCCCCTGGGTGCCTTGTGTTTTGCGCCGGCTGCTCTTGATCTCCGTGAACGCACCCGCTGTCTCCAAACCTTGCAGAGCAGCACATTGAAGCGCTTGAAAACACAGCACAACATTCCCTTATAACACTTGTAATGCATTATGACTTCAAAGGTATGACTTTAAGTCTATGACATTATTATTTATTGATTTTATTTTGTTTTATTTCTTTGATCACCAACTGCCACGACAACACACTTGTTTTTTTATGTAGTACTCCTGACGAACTTCACCCATTGCCCGCATCGTACCGGCTCTTAAGGTAGCTTGTGTTGGAGCAGCAGGACAAGCTCGCCATCCCGCCCTCTGCTTTCCTGCATTGCTGCTCACCAAAACCGTTCGCCGAAACAAAAATAGGTAAATAGGTAACCTATTTACCATGGTATCTCTCCCCTGGGTGCCTTGTGTTTTGCGCCGGCTGCTCTTGATCTCCGTGAACGCACCCGCTGTCTCCAAACCTTGCAGAGCAGCACATTGAAGCGCTTGAAAACACAGCACAACATTCCCTAATAACACTTGTAATGCATTATGACTTCAAAGGTATGACTTTAAGTCTATGACATTATTATTTATTGATTTTATTTTGTTTTATTTCTTTGATCACCAACTGCCACGACAACACACTCGTTTTTTTATGCAGTACTCCTGACGAACTTCACCCATTGCCCGCATCGTACCGGCTCTTAAGGTAGCTTGTGTTGGAGCAGCAGGACAAGCTCGCCATCCCGCCCGCTGCTTTCCTGCATTATTGCTCACCAAAACACAACGCACCCAGGGGAGAGATACCATGGTAAATAGGTAACCTATTTACCATGGTATCCCTCCGCTGCGGCGGCTGCACTTGATCTCCGGCTGCTCTTGATCTCCGTGAACGCACGCGCTGTCTCCAAACCTTGCAGAGCAGCTCATTGAAGCGCTTGAAAACACAGCACAACATTCCCTAATAACACTTGCAATGCATTATGACTTCAAAGGTATGGCTTTAAGTCTATGACATTATTATTTATTGATTTTATTTTGTTTTATTTCTTTGATCACCAACTGCCACGACAACACACTCGTATTTTTATGCAGTACTCCTGACGAACTTCACCCATTGCCCGCATCGTACCGGCTCTTAAGGTAGCTTGTGTTGGAGCAGCAGGACAAGCTCGCCATCCCGCCCGCTGCTTTCCTGCATTATTGCTCACCAAAACACAACGCACCCAGGGGAGAGATCCCTCCCCTGCGGCGGCTGATCTTGATCTCCGGCTGCTCTTGATCTCCGTGAACGCACCCGCTGTCTCCAAACCTTGCAGAGCAGCACATTGAAGCGCTTGAAATCACAGCACAACATTCCCTAATAACACTTGCAATGCATTATGACTTCAAAGGTATGGCTTTAGGTCTATGACATTATTATTTATTGATTTTATTTTGTTTTATTTCTTTGATCACCAACTGCCACGACAACACTCTCGTTTTTTTATATGCAGTAATCCTGAAGAACTTTACCTAATGCCCGCATCGTACCGGCTCTTAAGGTAGCTTGTGTTGGAGCAGCAGGACAAGCTCGCCATCCCGCCCGCTGCTTTCCTGCATTATTGCTCACCAAAACACAACGCACCCAGGGGAGAGATACCATGGTAAATAGGTAACCTATTTACCATGGTATCCCTCCCCTGCGGCGGCTGCTCTTGCTCTCCGGCTGCTCTTGATCTCCGTGAACGCACCCGCTGTCTCCAAACCTTGCAGAGCAGCACATTGAAGCGCTTGAAAACACAGCACAACCTTCCCTAATAACACTTGCAATGCATTATGACTTCAAAGGTATGGCTTTAGGTCTATGACATTATTATTTATTGATTTTATTTTGTTTTATTTCTTTGATCACCAACTGCCACGACAACACACTCGTTTTTTTATGCAGTACTCGTGACGAACTTCACCCATTGCCCGCATCGTACCGGCTCTTAAGGTAGCTTGTGTTGGAGCAGCAGGACAAGCTCGCCATCCCGCCCGCTGCTTTCCTGCATTATTGCTCACCAAAATACAACGCACCCAGGGGAGAGTTACCATGGTAAATAGGTTACCTATTTACCATGGTATCCCTCCCCTGCGGCGGCTGCTCTTGATCTCCGGCTGCTCTTGATCTCCGTGAACGCACCCGCTGTCTCCAAACCTTGCAGAGCAGCACATTGAAGCGCTTGAAAACACAGCACAACATTCAATAATAACACTTGTAATGCATAATGACTTCAAAGGTATGACTTTAAGTCTATGACATTATTATTTATTGATTTTATTTTGTTTTATTTCTTTGATCACCAACTGCCACGACAACACACTCGTTTTTTTTATGCAGTACTCCTGACGAACTTCACCCATTGCCCGCATCGTACCGGCTCTTAAGGTAGCTTGTGATGGAGCAGCAGGACAAGCTCGCCATCCCGCCCGCTGCTTTCCTGCATTATTGCTCACCAAAACCGTTCGCCGAAACAAAAATAGGTAAATAGGTAACCTATTTAACTTGGTATCTCTCCCCTGGGTGCCTTTTGTTTTGCGCCGGCTGCTCTTGATCTCCGTGAACGCACCCGCTGTCTCCAAACCTTGCAGAGCAGCACATTGAAGCGCTTGAAAACACAGCACAACATTCCCTAATAACACTTGCAATGCATTATGACTTCAAAGGTATGGCTTTAGGTCTATGACATTATTATTTATTGATTTTATTTTGTTTTATTTCTTTGATCACCAACTGCCACGACAACACACTCGTTTTTTTATGCAGTACTCCTGACGAACTTCACCCATTGCCCGCATCGTACCGGCTCTTAAGGTAGCTTGTGTTGGAGCAGCAGGACAAGCTCGCCATCCCGCCCGCTGCTTTCCTGCATTATTGCTCACCAAAACACAACGCACCCAGGGGAGAGATACCATGGTAAATAGGTAACCTATTTACCATGGTATCCCTCCCCTGCGGCGGCTGCTCTTGATCTCCGGCTGCTCTTGATCTCCGTGAACGCACCCGCTGTCTCCAAACCTTGCAGAGCAGCACATTGAAGCGCTTGAAAACACAGCACAACATTCCATAATAACACTTGCAATGCATTATGACTTCAAAGGTATGACTTTAAGTCTATGACATTATTATTTATTGATTTTATTTTGTTTAATTTCTTTGATCACCAACTGCCACGACAACACACTCGTTTTTTTATGCAGTACTCCTGACGAACTTCACCCATTGCCCGCATCGTACCGGCTCTTAAGGTAGCTTGTGTTGGAGCAGCAGGACAAGCTCGCCATCCCGCCCGCTGCTTTCCTGCATTACTGCTCACCAAAACCGTTCGCCGAAACAAAAATAGATAAATAGGTAACCTATTTACCATGGTATCTCTCCCCTGGGTGCCTTGTGTTTTGCACCGGCTGCTCTTGATCTCCGTGAACGCACCCGCTGTCTCCAAGCCTTGCAGAGCAGCACATTGAAGCGCTTGAAAACACAGCACAACATTCCATAATAACACTTGTAATGTATTATGACTTCAAAGGTATGACTTTAAGTCTATGACATTATTATTTATTGATTTTATTTTGTTTTATTTCTTTGATCACCAACTGCCACGACAACACACTCGTTTTTTTATGCAGTACTCCTGACGAACATCACCCATTGCCAGCATCGTACCGGCTCTTAAGGTAGCTTGTGTTGGAGCAGCAGGACAAGCTCGCCATCCCACCCGCTGCTTTCCTGCATTACTGCTCACCAAAACCGTTCGCCGAAACAAAAATAGATAAAGAGGTAACCTATTCACCATGGTATCCCTCCCCTGCGGCGGCTGCTCTTGATCTCCGGCTGCTCTTGATCTCCGTGAACGCACCCGCTGTCTCCAAACCTTGCAGAGCAGCACATTGAAGCGCTTGAAAACACAGCACAACATTCCCTAATAACACTTGCAATGCATTATGACTTCAAAGGTATGGCTTTTGGTCTATAACATTATTATTTATTGATTTTATTTTGTTTTATTTCTTTGATCACCAACTGCCACGACAACACACTCGTTTTTTTATGCAGTACTCCTGACGAACTTCACCCATTGCCCGCATCGTACCGGCTCTTAAGGTAGCTTGTGTTGGAGCAGCAGGACAAGCTCGCCATCCCGCCCGTTGCTTTCCTGCATTATTGCTCACCAAAACACAACGCACCCAGGGGAGAGATACCATGGTAAATAGGTAACCTATTTACCATGGTATCCCTCCCCTGCGGCGGCTGCTCTTGCTCTCCGGCTGCTCTTGATCTCCGTGAACGCACCCGCTGTCTCCAAACCTTGCAGAGCAGCACATTGAAGCGCTTGAAAACACAGCACAACATTCCATAATAACACTTGCAATGCATTATGACTTCAAAGGTATGAATTTAAGTCTATGACATTATTATTTATTGATTTTATTTTGTTTTATTTCTTTGATCACCAACTGCCACGACAACACACTCGTTTTTTTTATGCAGTACTCCTGACGAACTTCACCCATTGCCCGCATCGTACCGGCTCTTAAGGTAGCTTGTGTTGGAGCAGCAGGACAAGCTCGCCATCCCGCCCGCTGCTTTCCTGCATTACTGCTCACCAAATCCGTTCGCCGAAACAAAAATAGATAAATAGGTAACCTATTTACCATGGTATCTCTCCCCTGGGTGCCTTGTGTTTTGTGCCGGCTGCTCTTGATCTCCGCCGAAACAAAAATAGATAAATAGGTAACCTATTTACCATGGTATCTCTCCCCTGGGTGCCTTGTGTGTTGCGCCGGCTGCTCTTGATCTCCGTGAACGCACCCGCTGTCTCCAAACCTTGAAGAGCAGCACATTGAAGCGCTTGAAAACACAGCACAACATTCCCTAATAACACTTGTAATGCATTATGACTTCAAAGGTATGACTTTAAGTCTATGACATTATTATTTATTGATTTTATTTTGTTTTATTTCTTTGATCACCAACTGCCACGACAACACACTCGTTTTTTTATGCAGTACTCCTGACGAACTTCACCCATTGCCCGCATCGTACCGGCTCTTAAGGTAGCTTGTGTTGGAGCAGCAGGACAAGCTCGCCATCCCGCCCGCTGCTTTCCTGCATTACTGCTCACCAAAACCGTTCGCCGAAACAAAAATAGGTAAATAGGTAACCTATTTACCATGGTATCTCTCCCCTGGGTGCCTTGTGTTTTGCGCCGGCTGCTCTTGATCTCCGTGAACGCACCCGCTGTCTCCAAACCTTGCAGAGCAGCACATTGAAGCGCTTGAAAACACAGCACAACATTCCCTAATAACACTTGTAATGCATTATGACTTCAAAGGTATGACTTTAAGTCTATGACATTATTATTTATTGATTTTATTTTGTTTTATTTCTTTGATCACCAACTGCCACGACAACACACTCGTTTTTTTATGCAGTACTCCTGACGAACTTCACCCATTGCCCGCATCGTACCGGCTCTTAAGGTAGCTTGTGTTGGAGCAGCAGGACAAGCTCGCCATCCCGCCCGCTGCTTTCCTGCATTATTGCTCACCAAAACACAACGCACCCAGGGGAGAGATACCATGGTAAATAGGTAACCTATTTACCATGGTATCCCTCCCCTGCAGCGGCTGCACTTGATCTCCGGCTGCTCTTGATCTCCGTGAACGCACGCGCTGTCTCCAAACCTTGCAGAGCAGCTCATTGAAGCGCTTGAAAACACAGCACAACATTCCCTAATAACACTTGCAATGCATTATGACTTCAAAGGTATGGCTTTAAGTCTATGACATTATTATTTATTGATTTTATTTTGTTTTATTTCTTTGATCACCAACTGCCACGACAACACACTCGTATTTTTATGCAGTACTCCTGACGAACTTCACCCATTGCCCGCATCGTACCGGCTCTTAAGGTAGCTTGTGTTGGAGCAGCAGGACAAGCTCGCCATCCCGCCCGCTGCTTTCCTGCATTACTGCTCACCAAAACCGTTTGCCGAAAAAAAAATTGGTAAATAGGTAACCTATTTACCATGGTATCTCTCCCCTGGGTGCCTTGTGTTTTGCGCCGACTGCTCTTGATCTCCGTGAACGCACCCGCTGTCTCCAAACCTTGCAGAGCAGCACATTGAAGCGCTTGAAAACACAGCACAACATTCCCTAATAACACTTGCAATGCATTATGACTTCAAAGGTATGGCTTTAGGTCTATGACATTATTATTTATTGATTTTATATTGTTTTATTTCTTTGATCACCAACTGCCACGACAACACACTCGTATTTTTTATGCAGTACTCCTGACGAACTTCACCCATTGCCCGCATCGTACCGGCTCATAAGGTAGCTTGTGTTGGAGCAGCAGGACAAGCTCGCCATCCCGCCCGGTGCTTTCCTGCATTATTGCTCACCAAAACACAACGCACCCAGGGGAGAGATACCATGGTAATAGGTAACCTATTTACCATGGTATCCCTCCCCTGCGGCGGCTGCTCTTGATCTCCTGCTGCTCTTGATCTCCGTGAACGCACCCGCTGTCTCCAAACCTTGCAGAGCAGCACATTGAAGCGCTTGAAAAAACAGCACAACATTCCCTAATAACACTTGCAATGCATTATGACTTCAAAGGTATGACTTTAAGTCTATGACATTATTATTTATTGATTTTATTTTGTTTTATTTCTTTGATCACCAACTGCCACGACAACACACTCGTTTTTTTATGCAGTACTCCTGACGAACTTCACCCATTGCCCGCATAGTACTGGCTCTCAAGGTAGCTTGTGTTGGAGCAGCAGGACAAGCTCGCCATCCTGCCCGCTGCTTTCCTGCATTACTGCTCACCAAAACCGTTCGCCGAAACAGAAATAGGTAAATAGGTAACCTATTTACCATGGTATCTCTCCCCTGGGTGCCTTGTGTTTTGCGCCGGCTGCTCTTGATCTCCGTGAACGCACCCGCTGTCTCCAAACCATGCAGAGCAGCACATTGAAGCGCTTGAAAACACAGCACAACATTCCCTAATAACACTTGTAATGCATTATGACTTCAAAGGTATGACTTTAAGTCTATGACATTATTATTTATTGATTTTATTTTGTTTTATTTCTTTGATCACCAACTGCCACGACAACACACTCGTTTTTTTTATGCAGTACTACTGACGAACTTCACCCATTGCCCGCATCGTACCGGCTCTTAAGGTAGCTTGTGTTGGAGCAGCAGGACAAGCTCGCCATCCCGCCCGCTGCTTTCCTGCATTATTGCTCACCAAAACACAACGCACCCAGGAGAGAGATCCCTCCCCTGCGGCGGCTGATCTTGATCTCCGGCTGCTCTTGATCTCCGTGAACGCACCCGCTGTCTCCAAACCTTGCAGAGCAGCACATTGAAGCGCTTGAAATCACAGCACAACATTCCCTAATAACACTTGCAATGCATTATGACTTCAAAGGTATGGCTTTAGGTCTATGACATTATTATTTATTGATTTTATTTTGTTTTATTTCTTTGATCACCAACTGCCACGACAACACTCTCGTTTTTTTATATGCAGTAATCCTGAAGAACTTTACCTAATGCCCGCATCGTACCGGCTCTTAAGGTAGCTTGTGTTGGAGCAGCAGGACAAGCTCGCCATCCCGCCCGCTGCTTTCCTGCATTATTGCTCACCAAAACACAACGCACCCAGGGGAGAGATACCATGGTAAATAGGTAACATATTTACCATGGTATCCCTCCCCTGCGGCGGCTGCTCTTGATCTCCGGCTGCTCTTGATCTCCGTGAACGCACCCGCTGTCTCCAAACCTTGCAGAGCAGCACATTGAAGCGCTTGAAAACACAGCACAACATTCCCTAATAACACTTACAATGCATTATGACTTCAAAGGTATGACTTTAGGTCTATGACATTATTATTTATTGATTTTATTTTGTTTTATTTCTTTGATCACCAACTGCCACGACAACACACTCGTTTTTTTTTATGCAGTACTCCTGACGAACTTCACCCATTGCCCGCATCGTACCGGCTCTTAAGGTAGCTTGTGTTGGAGCAGCAGGACAAGCTCGCCATCCCGCCCGCTGCTTTCCTGCATTATTGCTCACCAAAACACAACGCACCCAGGGGAGAGATCCCTCCCCTGCGGCGGCTGCTCTTGATCTCCGGCTGCTCTTGATCTCCGTGAACGCACCCGCTGTCTCCAAACCTTGCAGAGCAGCACATTGAAGCGCTTGAAAACACAGCACAACATTCCCTAATAACACTTGTAATGCATTATGACTTTAAAGGTATGACTTTAAGTCTATGACATTATTATTTATTGATTTTATTTTGTTTTATTTCTTTGATCACCAACTGCCACGACAACACTCTCGTTTTTTTATATGCAGTAATCCTGAAGAACTTTACCTAATGCCCGCATCGTACCGGCTCTTAAGGTAGCTTGTGTTGGAGCAGCAGGACAAGCTCGCCATCCCGTCCGCTGCTTTCCTGCATTATTGCTCACCAAAACACAACGCACCCAGGGGAGAGATACCATGGTAAATAGGTAACATATTTACCATGGTATCCCTCCCCTGCGGCGGCTGCTCTTGATCTCCGGCTGCTCTTGATCTCCGTGAACGCACCCGCTGTCTCCAAACCTTGCAGAGCAGCACATTGAAGCACTTGAAAACACAGCACAACATTCCCTAATAACACTTGCAATGCATTATGACTTCAAAGGTATGACTTTAGGTCTATGACATTATTATTTATTGATTTTATTTTGTTTTATTTCTTTGATCACCAACTGCCACGACAACACACTCCTTTTTTTTATGCAGTACTCCTGACGAACTTCACCCATTGCCCGCATCGTACCGGCTCTTAAGGTAGCTTGTGTTGGAGCAGCAGGACAAGCTCGCCATCCCGCCCGCTGCTTTCCTGCATTATTACTCACCAAAACACAACGCACCCAGGGGAGAGATACCATGGTAAATAGGTAACCTATTTACCATGGTATCCCTCCCCTGCGGCGGCTGCTCTTGATCTCCGGCTGCTCTTGATCTCCGTGAACGCACACGCTGTCCCCAAACCTTGCAGAGCAGCACATTGAAGCGCTTGAAAACACAGCACAACATTCCCTAATAACACTTGTAATGCATTATGACTTTAAAGGTATGACTTTAAGTCTATGACATTATTATTTATTGATTTTATTTTGTTTTATTTCTTTGATCACCAACTGCCACGACAACACACTCGTTTTTTTATGCAGTACTCCTGACGAACTTCACCCATTGCCCGCATCGTACCGGCTCATAAGGTAGCTTGTGTTGGAGCAGCAGGACAAGCTCGCCATCCCGCCCGGTGCTTTCCTGCATTATTGCTCACCAAAACACAACGCACCCAGGGGAGAGATACCATGGTAATAGGTAACCTATTTACCATGGTATCCCTCCCCTGCGGCGGCTGCTCTTGATCTCCGGCTGCTCTTGATCTCCGTGAACGCACCCGCTGTCTCCAAACCTTGCAGAGCAGCACATTGAAGTGCTTGAAAAAACAGCACAACATTCCCTAATAACACTTGCAATGCATTATGACTTCAAAGGTATGACTTTAAGTCTATGACATTATTATTTATTGATTTTATTTTGTTTTATTTCTTTGATCACCAACTGCCACGACAACACAATCGTTTTTTTATGCAGTACTCCTGACGAACTTCACCCATTGCCCGCATAGTACTGGCTCTCAAGGTAGCTTGTGTTGGAGCAGCAGGACAAGCTCGCCATCCTGCCCGCTGCTTTCCTGCATTACTGCTCACCAAAACCGTTCGCCGAAACAGAAATAGGTAAATAGGTAACCTATTTACCATGGTATCTCTCCCCTGGGTGCCTTGTGTTTTGCGCCGGCTGCTCTTGATCTCCGTGAACGCACCCGCTGTCTCCAAATCTTGCAGAGCAGCACATTGAAGCGCTTGAAAACACAGCACAACATTCCCTAATAACACTTGTAATGCATTATGACTTCAAAGGTATGACTTTAAGTCTATGACATTATTATTTATTGATTTTATTTTGTTTTATTTCTTTGATCACCAACTGCCACGACAACACACTCGTTTTTTTTATGCAGTACTACTGACGAACTTCACCCATTGCCCGCATCGTACCGGCTCTTAAGGTAGCTTGTGTTGGAGCAGCAGGACAAGCTCGCCATCCCGCCCGCTGCCTTCCTGCATTATTGCTCACCAAAACACAACGCACCCAGGGGAGAGATCCCTCCCCTGCGGCGGCTGCTCTTGATCTCCGGCTGCTCTTGATCTCCGTGAACGCACCCGCTGTCTCCAAACCTTGCAGAGCAGCCCATTGAAGCGCTTGAAAACACAGCACAACTTTCCCTAATAACACTTGCAATGCATTATGACTTCAAAGGTATGGCTTTAGGTCTATGACATTATTATTTATTGATTTTATTTTGTTTTATTTCTTTGATCACCAACTGCCACGACAACACTCTCATTTTTTTATATGCAGTACTCCTGAAGAACTTTACCCAATGCCCGCATCGTACCGGCTCTTAAGGTAGCTTGTGTTGGAGCAGCAGGACAAGCTCGCCATCCCGCCCGCTGCTTTCCTGCATTATTGCTCACCAAAACACAACGCACCCAGGGGAGAGATACCATGGTAAATAGGTAACAGGGATACCATGGTAAATAGGTAACCTATTTACCATGGTATCCCTCCCCTGCGGCGGCTGCTCTTGATCTCCGGCTGCTCTTGATCTCCGTGAACGCACCCGCTGTCTCCAAACCTTGCAGAGCAGCACATTGAAGCGCTTGAAAACACAGCACAACATTCCCTAATAACACTTGCAATGCATTATGACTTCAAAGGTATGACTTTAGGTCTTTGACATTATTATTTATTGATTTTATTTTGTTTTATTTCTTTGATCACCAACTGCCACGACAACACACTCGTTTTTTTTATGCAGTACTCCTGACGAACTTCACCCATTGCTCGCATCGTACCGGCTCTTAAGGTAGCGTGTGTTGGAGCAGCAGGACAAGCTCGCCATCCCGCCCGCTGCTTTCCTGCATTATTGCTCACCAAAACACAACGCACCCAGGGGAGAGATACCATGGTAAATAGGTAACCTATTTACCATGGTATCCCTCCCCTGCGGCGGCTGCTCTTGATCTCCGGCTGCTCTTGATCTCCGTGAACGCACCCGCTGTCTCCAAACCTTGCAGAGCAGCACATTGAAGCGCTTGAAAACACAGCACAACATTCCCTAATAACACTTGTAATGCATTATGACTTCAAAGGTATGACTTCAAGTCTATGACATTATTATTTATTGATTTTATTTTGTTTTATTTCTTTGATCACCAACTGCCACGACAACACACTCGTTTTTTTATGCAGTACTCCTGACGAACTTCACCCATTGCCCGCATCGTACCGGCTCTTAAGGTAGCTTGTGTTGGAGCAGCAGGACAAGCTCGCCATCCCGCCCGCTGCTTTCCTGCATTATTGCTCACCAAAACACAACGCACCCAGGGGAGAGATACCATGGTAATAGGTAACCTATTTACCATGGTATCCCTCCCCTGCGGCGGCTGCTCTTGATCTCCGGCTGCTCTTGATCTCCGTGAACGCACCCGCTGTCTCCAAACCTTGCAGAGCAGCACATTGAAGCGCTTGAAAAAACAGCACAACATTCCCTAATAACACTTGCAATGCATTATGACTTCAAAGGTATGGCTTTAGGTCTATGACATTATTATTTATTGATTTTATTTTGTTTTATTTCTTTGATCACCAACTGCCACGACAACACACTCGTATTTTTTATGCAGTACTCCTGACGAACTTCACCCATTGCCCGCATCGTACCGGCTCTTAAGGTAGCTTGTGTTGGAGCAGCAGGACAAGCTCGCCATCCCGCCCGCTGCTTTCCTGCATTATTGCTCACCAAAACACAACGCTCCCAGGGGAGAGATACCATGGTAAATAGGTAACCTATTTACCGTGGTATCCCTCCCCTGCGGCGGCTGCTCTTGATCTCCGGTTGCTCTTGATCTCCGTGAACGCACGCGCTGTCTCCAAGCCTTGCAGAGCAGCACATTGAAGTGCATGAAAACACATCATAACATTCCCTAATAACACTTGCAATGCATTATGACTTCAAAGGTATGACTTTAAGTCTATGACATTATTATTTATTGATTTTTTTTTTTTTTTTTTCTTTGATCTCCAACTGCCACGACAACACACTTGTTTTTTTATGCAGTACTCCTGACGAACTTCACCCATTGCCCGCATCGTACCGGCTCTTAAGGTAGCTTGTGTTGGAGCAGCAGGACAAGCTCGCCATCCCGCCCGCTGCTTTCCTGCATTATTGCTCACCAAAACACAACGCACCCAGGCGAGAGATACCATGGTAAATAGGTAACCTATTTACCATGGTATCCCTCCCCTGCGGCGGCTGCTCTTGATCTCCGGCTGCTCTTGATCTCCGTGAACGCACGCGCTGTCTCCAAACCTTGCAGAGCAGCACATTGAAGCGCTTGAAAACACAGCACAACATTCCCAATAACACTTGCAATGCATTATGACTTCAAAGGTATGACTTTAAGTCTATGACATTATTATTTATTGATTTTATTTTGTTTTATTTCTTTGATCACCAACTGCCACGACAACACACTCGTTTTTTTATGCAGTACTCTTGACGAACTTCACCCATTGCCCGCATCGTACCGACTCTTAAGGTAGCTTGTGTTGGAGCAGCAGGACAAGCTCGCCATCCCGCCCGCTGCTTTCATGCATTATTGCTCACCAAAACACAACGCACCCAGGGGAGAGATCCCTCCCCTGCGGCGGCTGCTCTTGATCTCCGGCTGCTCTTGATCTCCGTGAACGCACGCGCTGTCTCCAAACCTTGCAGAGCAGCACATTGAAGCGCTTGAAAACACAGCACAACATTCCCTAATAACACTTGCAATGCATTATGACTTCAAAGGTATGACTTTAAGTCTATGACATTATTATTTATTGATTTTATTTTGTTTTATTTCTTTGATCACCAACTGCCACGACAACACACTCGTTTTTTTATGCAGTACTCTTGACGAACTTCACCCATTGCCCGCATCGTACCGACTCTTAAGGTAGCTTGTGTTGGAGCAGCAGGACAAGCTCGCCATCCCGCCCGCTGCTTTCATGCATTATTGCTCACCAAAACACAACGCACCCAGGGGAGAGATCCCTCCCCTGCGGCGGCTGCTCTTGATCTCCGGCTGCTCTTGATCTCCGTGAACGCACCCGCTGTCTCCAAACCTTGCAGAGCAGCACATTGAAGCGCTTGAAAACACAGCACAACATTCCCTAATAACACTTGCAATGCATTATGACTTCAAAGGTATGGCTTTAGGTCTATGACATTATTATTTATTGATTTTATTTTGTTTTATTTCTTTGATCACCAACTGCCACGACAACACTCTCGTTTTTTTATATGCAGTACTCCTGAAGAACTTTACCCAATGCCCGCATCGTACCGGCTCTTAAGGTAGCTTGTGTTGGAGCAGCAGGACAAGCTCGCCATCCCGCCCGCTGCTTTCCTGCATTATTGCTCACCAAAACACAACGCACCCAGGGGAGAGATACCATGGTAAATAGGTAACCTATTTACCATGGTATCCCTCCCCTGCGGCGGCTGCTCTTGATCTCCGGCTGCTCTTGATCTCCGTGAACGCACCCGCTGTCTCCAAACCTTGCAGAGCAGCACATTGAAGCGCTTGAAAACACAGCACAACATTCCCTAATAACACTTGCAATGCATTATGACTTCAAAGGTATGACTTTAGGTCTATGACATTATTATTTATTGATTTTATTTTGTTTTATTTCTTTGATCACCAACTGCCACGACAACACACTCGTTTTTTTTATGCAGTACTCCTGACGAACTTCACCCATTGCCCGCATCGTACCGGCTCTTAAGGTAGCTTGTGTTGGAGCAGCAGACGCTCACCATCCCGCCCGCTGCTTTCCTGCATTATTGCTCACCAAAACACAACACACCCAGGGGAGAGATACCATGGTAAATAGGTAACCTATTTACCATGGTATCCCTCCCCTGCGGCGGCTGCTCTTGATCTCCGGCTGCTCTTGATCTCCGTGAACGCACCCGCTGTCTCCAAACCTTGCAGAGCAGCACATTGAAGCGCTTGAAAACACAGCACAACATTCCCTAATAACACTTCCAATGCATTATGACTTCAAAGGAATGACTTTAGGTCTATGACATTATTATTTATTGATTTTATTTTGTTTTATTTCTTTGATCACCAACTGCCACGACAACACACTCGTTTTTTTTTATGCAGTTCTCCTGACGAACTTCACCCATTGCCCGCATCGTACCGGCTCTTAAGGTAGCTTGTGTTGGAGCAGCAGGACAAGCTCGCCATCCCGCCCGCTGCTTTCCTGCATTATTGCTCACGAAAACACAACGCACCCAGGGGAGAGATACCATGGTAAATAGGTAACCTATTTACCATGGTATCCCTCCCCTGCGGCGGCTGCTCTTGATCTCCGGCTGCTCTTGATCTCTGTGAACGCACCCGCTGTCTCCAAACCTTGCAGAGCAGCACATTGAAGCGCTTGAAAACACAGCACAACATTGCCTAATAACACTTGTAATGCATTATGACTTCAAAGGTATGACTTTAAGTCTATGACATTATTATTTATTGATTTTATTTTGTTTTATTTCTTTGATCACCAACTGCCACGACAACACACTCGTTTTTGTATGCAGTACTCCTGACGAACTTCACCCATTGCCCGCATCGTACCGGCTCATAAGGTAGCTTGTGTTGGAGCAGCAGGACAAGCTCACCATCCCGCCCGCTGCTTTCCTGCATTATTGCTCACCAAAACACAACACACCCAGGGGAGAGATACCATGGTAAATAGGTAACCTATTTACCATGGTATCCCTCCCCTGCGGCGGCTGCTCTTGATCTCCGGCTGCTCTTGATCTCCGTGAACGCACCCGCTGTCTCCAAACCTTGCAGAGCAGCACATTGAAGCGCTTGAAAACACAGCACAACATTCCCTAATAACACTTCCAATGCATTATGACTTCAAAGGAATGACTTTAGGTCTATGACATTATTATTTATTGATTTTATTTTGTTTTATTTCTTTGATCACCAACTGCCACGACAACACACTCGTTTTTTTTTATGCAGTTCTCCTGACGAACTTCACCCATTGCCCGCATCGTACCGGCTCTTAAGGTAGCTTGTGTTGGAGCAGCAGGACAAGCTCGCCATCCCGCCCGCTGCTTTCCTGCATTATTGCTCACGAAAACACAACGCACCCAGGGGAGAGATACCATGGTAAATAGGTAACCTATTTACCATGGTATCCCTCCCCTGCGGCGGCTGCTCTTGATCTCCGGCTGCTCTTGATCTCTGTGAACGCACCCGCTGTCTCCAAACCTTGCAGAGCAGCACATTGAAGCGCTTGAAAACACAGCACAACATTGCCTAATAACACTTGTAATGCATTATGACTTCAAAGGTATGACTTTAAGTCTATGACATTATTATTTATTGATTTTATTTTGTTTTATTTCTTTGATCACCAACTGCCACGACAACACACTCGTTTTTGTATGCAGTACTCCTGACGAACTTCACCCATTGCCCGCATCGTACCGGCTCATAAGGTAGCTTGTGTTGGAGCAGCAGGACAAGCTCGCCATCCCGCCCGCTGCTTTCCTGCATTATTGCTCACCAAAACACAACGCACCCAGGGGAGAGATACCATGGTAATAGGTAACCTATTTACCATGGTATCCCTCCCCTGCGGCGGCTGCTCTTGATCTCCGGCTGCTCTTGATCTCCGTGAACGCACCCGCTGTCTCCAAACCTTGCAGAGCAGCACATTGAAGCGCTTGAAAACACAGCACAACATTCCCTAATAACACTTGCAATGCATTATGACTTCAAAGGTATGACTTTATGTCTATGACATTATTATTTATTGATTTTATTTTGTTTTATTTCTTTGATCACCAACTGCCACGACAACACACTCGTTTTTTTATGCAGTACTCCTGTCGAACTTCACCCATTGCCCGCATAGTACCGGCTCTTAAGGTAGCTTGTGTTGGAGCAGCAGGACAAGCTCGCCATCCTGCCCGCTGCTTTCCTGCATTACTGCTCACCAAAACCGTTCGCCGAAACAGAAATAGGTAAATAGGTAACCTATTTACCATGGTATCCCTCCCCTGCGGCGGCTGCTCTTGATCTCCGGCTGCTCTTGATCTCCGTGAATGCACCCGCTGTCTCCAAACCTTGCAGAGCAGCACATTGAAGCGCTTGAAAACACAGCACAACATTCCCTAATAACACTTGCAATGCATTATGACTTCAAAGGTATGGCTTTAGGTCTATGACATTATTATTTATTGATTTTATTTTGTTTTATTTCTTTGATCACCAACTGCCACGACAACACACTCGTTTTTTTTTATGCAGTTCTCCTGACGAACTTCACCCATTGCCCGCATCGTACCGGCTCTTAAGGTAGCTTGTGTTGGAGCAGCAGGACAAGCTCGCCATCCCGCCCGCTGCTTTCCTGCATTATTGCTCACGAAAACACAACGCACCCAGGGGAGAGATACCATGGTAAATAGGTAACCTATTTACCATGGTATCCCTCCCCTGCGGCGGCTGCTCTTGATCTCCGGCTGCTCTTGATCTCTGTGAACGCACCCGCTGTCTCCAAACCTTGCAGAGCAGCACATTGAAGCGCTTGAAAACACAGCACAACATTGCCTAATAACACTTGTAATGCATTATGACTTCAAAGGTATGACTTTAAGTCTATGACATTATTATTTATTGATTTTATTTTGTTTTATTTCTTTGATCACCAACTGCCACGACAACACACTCGTTTTTTTATGCAGTACTCCTGACGAACTTCACCCATTGCCCGCATCGTACCGGCTCATAAGGTAGCTTGTGTTGGAGCAGCAGGACAAGCTCGCCATCCCGCCCGCTGCTTTCCTGCATTATTGCTCACCAAAACACAACGCACCCAGGGGAGAGATACCATGGTAATAGGTAACCTATTTACCATGGTATCCCTCCCCTGCGGCGGCTGCTCTTGATCTCCGGCTGCTCTTGATCTCCGTGAACGCACCCGCTGTCTCCAAACCTTGCAGAGCAGCACATTGAAGCGCTTGAAAACACAGCACAACATTCCCTAATAACACTTGCAATGCATTATGACTTCAAAGGTATGACTTTATGTCTATGACATTATTATTTATTGATTTTATTTTGTTTTATTTCTTTGATCACCAACTGCCACGACAACACACTCGTTTTTTTATGCAGTACTCCTGTCGAACTTCACCCATTGCCCGCATAGTACCGGCTCTTAAGGTAGCTTGTGTTGGAGCAGCAGGACAAGCTCGCCATCCTGCCCGCTGCTTTCCTGCATTACTGCTCACCAAAACCGTTCGCCGAAACAGAAATAGGTAAATAGGTAACCTATTTACCATGGTATCCCTCCCCTGCGGCAGCTGCTCTTGATCTCCGGCTGCTCTTGATCTCCGTGAATGCACCCGCTGTCTCCAAACCTTGCAGAGCAGCACATTGAAGCGCTTGAAAACACAGCACAACATTCCCTAATAACACTTGCAATGCATTATGACTTCAAAGGTATGGCTTTAGGTCTATGACATTATTATTTATTGATTTTATTTTGTTTTATTTCTTTGATCACCAACTGCCACGACAACACACTCGTATTTTTTATGCAGTACTCCTGACGAACTTCACCCATTGCCCGCATCGTACCGGCTCTTAAGGTAGCTTGTGTTGGAGCAGCAGGACAAGCTCGCCATCCCGCCCGCTGCTTTCCTGCATTATTGCTCACCAAAACACAACGCACCCAGGGGAGACATACCATGGTAAATAGGTAACCTATTTACCATGGTATCCCTCCCCTGCGGCGGCTGCTCTTGATCTCCGGTTGCTCTTGATCTCCGTGAACGCACTCGCTGCCTCCAAGCCTTGCAGAGCAGCACATTGAAGCGCTTGAAAACACAGCACAACATTCCCTAATAACACTTGCAATGCATTATGACTTCAAAGGTATGACTTTAAGTCTATGACATTATTATTTATTGATTTTATTTTGTTTTTTTTTCTTTGATCACCAACTGCCACGACAACACACTCGTTTTTTTATGCAGTACTCCTGACGAACTTCACCCATTGCACGCATCGTACCGGCTCTTAAGGTAGCTTGTGTTGGAGCAGCAGGACAAGCTCGCCATCCCGCCCGCTGCTTTCCTGCATTATTGCTCACCAAAACACAACGCACCCAGGGGAGAGATACCATGGTAAATAGGTAACCTATTTACCATGGTACAACCCTCCCCTGCGGCGGCTGCTCTTGATCTCCGGCTGCTCTTGATCTCCGTGAACGCACGCGCTGTCTCCAAACCTTGCAGAGCAGCACATTGAAGCGCTTGAAAACACAGCACAACATTCCCTAATAACACTTGCAATGCATTATGACTTCAAAGGTATGGCTTTAGGTCTATGACATTATTATTTATTGATTTTATTTTGTTTTATTTCTTTGATCACCAACTGCCACGACAACACACTCGTATTTTTTATGCAGTACTCCTGATGAACTTCACCCATTGCCCGCATCGTACCGGCTCTTAAGGTAGCTTGTGTTGGAGCAGCAGGACAAGCTCGCCATCCCGCCCGCTGCTTTCCTGCATTATTGCTCACCAAAACCGTTCGCCGAAACAAAAATAGGTAAATAGGTAACCTATTTACCATGGTATCCCTCCCCTGCGGCGGCTGCTCTTGATCTCCGGCTGCTCTTGATCTCCGTGAACGCTCCCGCTGTCTCCAAACCTTGCAGAGCAGCACACTGAAGCGCTTGAAAACACAGCACAACATTCCCTAATAACACTTGCAATGCATTATGACTTCAAAGGTATGGCTTTAGGTCTATGACATTATTATTTATTGATTTTATTTTGTTTTATTTCTTTGATCACCAACTGCCACGACAACACACTCGTTTTTTTATGCAGTACTCCTGACGAACTTCACCCATTGCCCGCATCGTACCGGCTCTTAAGGTAGCTTGTGTTGGAGCAGCAGGACAAGCTCGCCATCCCGCCCTCTGCTTTCCTGCATTATTGCTCACCAAAACCGTTCGCCGAAACAAAAATAGGTAAATAGGTAACCTATTTACCATGGTATCCCTCCCCTGCGGCGGCTGCTCTTGATCTCCGGCTGCTCTTGATCTCCGTGAACGCACCCGCTGTCTCCAAACCTTGCAGAGCAGCACATTGAAGCGTTTGAAAACACAGCACAACATTCCCTAATAACACTTGCAATGCATTATGACTTCAAAGGTATGGCTTTAGGTCTATGACATTATTATTTATTGATTTTATTTTGTTTTATTTCTTTGATCACCAACTGCCACGACAACACACTCGTTTTTTTATGCAGTACTCGTGACGAACTTCACCCATTGCCCGCATCGTACCGGCTCTTAAGGTAGCTTGTGTTGGAGCAGCAGGACAAGCTCGCCATCCCGCCCGCTGCTTTCCTGCATTATTGCTCACCAAAATACAACGCACCCAGGGGAGAGTTACCATGGTAAATAGGTTACCTATTTACAATGGTATCCCTCCCCTGCGGCGGCAGCTCTTGATCTCCGGCTGCTCTTGATCTCCGTGAACGCACCCGCTGTCTCCAAACCTTGCAGAGCAGCACTTTGAAGCGCTTGAAAACACAGCATAACATTCAATAATAACACTTGTAATGCATTATGACTTCAAAGGTATGACTTTAAGTCTATGACATTATTATTTATTGATTTTATTTTGTTTTATTTCTTTGATCACCAACTGCCACGACAACACACTCGTTTTTTTTATGCAGTACTCCTGACGAACTTCACCCATTGCCCGCATCGTACCGGCTCTTAAGGTAGCTTGTGATGGAGCAGCAGGACAAGCTCGCAATCCCGCCCGCTGCTTTCCTGCATTATTGCTCACCAAAACCGTTCGCCGAAACAAAAATAGGTAAATAGGTAACCTATTTACCATGGTATCTCTCCCCTGGGTGCCTTTTGTTTTGCGCCGGCTGCTCTTGATCTCCGTGAACGCACCCGCTGTCTCCAAACCTTGCAGAGCAGCACATTGAAGCGCTTGAAAACACAGCACAACATTCCCTAATAACACTTGCAATGCATTATGACTTCAAAGGTATGGCTTTAGGTCTATGACATTATTATTTATTGATTTTATTTTGTTTTATTTCTTTGATCACCAACTGCCACGACAACACACTCGTTTTTTTATGCAGTACTCCTGACGAACTTCACCCATTGCCCGCATCGTACCGGCTCTTAAGGTAGCTTGTGTTGGAGCAGCAGGACAAGCTCGCCATCCCGCCCGCTGCTTTCCTGCATTATTGCTCACCAAAACACAACGCACCCAGGGGAGAGATACCATGGTAAATAGGTAACCTATTTACCATGGTATCCCTCCCCTGCGGCGGCTGCTCTTGATCTCCGGCTGCTCTTGATCTCCGTGAACGCACCCGCTGTCTCCAAACCTTGCAGAGCAGCACATTGAAGCGCTTGAAAACACAGCACAACATTCCCTAATAACACTTGCAATGCATTATGACTTCAAAGGTATGGCTTTAGGTCTATGACATTATTATTTATTGATTTTATTTTGTTTTATTTCTTTGATCACCAACTGCCACGACAACACACTCGTATTTTTTATGCAGTACTCCTGACGAACTTCACCCATTGCCCGCATCGTACCGGCTCTTAAGGTAGCTTGTGTTGGAGCAGCAGGACAAGCTCGCCATCCCGCCCGCTGCTTTCCTGCATTATTGTTCACCAAAACCGTTCGCCGAAACAAAAATAGGTAAATAGTTAACCTATTTACCATGGTATCTCTCCCCTGGGTGCCTTTTGTTTTTTGCCGGCTGCTCTTGATCTCCGTGAACGCACCCGCTGTCTCCAAACCTTGCAGAGCAGCACATTGAAGCGCTTGAAAACACAGCACAACATTCCCTAATAACACTTGCAATGCATTATGACTGCAAAGGTATGACTTTAAGTCTATGACATTATTATTTATTGATTTTATTTTGTTTTTTTTTCTTTGATCACCAACTGCCACGACAACACACTCGTATTTTTTATGCAGTACTCCTGACGAACTTCACCCATTGCCCGCATCGTACCGGCTCTTAAGGTAGCTTGTGCTGGAGCAGCAGGACAAGCTCGCCATCCCGCCCGCTGCTTACCTGCATTATTGCTCACCAAAACACAACGCACCCAGGGGAGAGATACCATGGTAAATAGGTAACCTATTTACCATGGTATCCCTCCCCTGCGGCGGCTGCTCTTGATCTCCGGCTGCTCTTGATCTCCGTGAACGCACCCGCTGTCTCCAAACCTTGCAGAGCAGCACATTGAAGCGCTTGAAAACACAGCACAACATTCCCTAATAACACTTGTAATGCATTATGACTTCAAAGGTATGACTTTAAGTCTATGACATTATTATTTATTGATTTTATTTTGTTTTATTTCTTTGATCACCAACTGCCACGACAACACACTCGTTTTTTTTTATGCAGTACTCCTGACGAACTTCACCCATTGCCCGCATAGTACCGGCTCTTAAGGTAGCTTGTGATGGAGCAGCAGGACAAGCTCGCCATCCCGCCCGCTGCTTTCCTGCATTATTGCTCACCAAAACACAACGCACCCAGGGGAGAGATACCATGGTAAATAGGTAACCTATTTGCCATGGTATCCCTCCCCTGCGGCGGCTGCTCTTGATCTCCGGCTGCTCTTGATCTCCGTGAACGCACCCGCTGTCTCCAAACCTTGCAGAGCAGCACATTGAAGCGCTTGAAAACACAGCACAACATTCCCTAATAACACTTGCAATGCATTATGACTTCAAAGGTATGACTTTAAGTCTATGACATTATTATTTATTGATTTTATTTTGTTTTTTTTTCTTTGATCACCAACTGCCACGACAACACACTCGTATTTTTTATGCAGTACTCCTGATGAACTTCACCCATTGCCCGCATCGTACCGACTCTTAAGGTAGCTTGTGTTGGAGCAGCAGGACAAACTCGCCATCCCGCCCGCTGCTTTCCTGCATTATTGCTCACCAAAACACAACGCACCCAGGGGAGAGATACCATGGTAAATAGGTAACCTATTTACCATGGTATCCCTCCCCTGCGGCGGCTGCTCTTGATCTCCGGCTGCTCTTGATCTCCGTGAACGCACGCGCTGTCTCCAAGCCTTGCAGAGCAGCACATTGAAGCGCTTGAAAACACAGCACAACATTCCCTAATAACACTTGCAATGCATTATGACTTCAAAGGTATGACTTTAAGTCTATGACATTATTATTTATTGATTTTATTGTGTTTTATTTCTTTGATCACCAACTGCCACGACAACACACTCGTTTTTTTATGCAGTACTCGTGACGAACTTCACCCATTGCCCGCATAGTACCGGCTCTTAAGGTAGTTTGTGTTGGAGCAGCAGGACAAGCTCGCCATCCCGCCCGCTGCTTTCCTGCATTATTGCTCACCAAAACCGTTCGCCGAAACAAAAATAGGTAAATAGGTAACCTATTTACCATGGTATCTCTCCCCTGGGTGCCTTTTGTTTTGCGCCGGCTGCTCTTGATCTCCGTGAACGCACCCGCTGTCTCCAAACCTTGCAGAGCAGCACATTGAAGCGCTTGAAAACACAGCACAACATTCCCTAATAACACTTGCAATGCATTATGACTTCAAAGGTATGGTTTTAGGTCTATGACATTATTATTTATTGATTTTATTTTGTTTTATTTCTTTGATCACCAACTGCCACGACAACACACTCGTATTTTTTATGCAGTACTCCTGACGAACTTCACCCATTGCCCGCATCGTACCGGCTCTTAAGGTAGCTTGTGTTGGAGCAGCAGGACAAGCTCGCCATCCCGCCCGCTGGTTTCCTGCATTATTGCTCACCAAAATACAACGCACCCAGGGGAGAGTTACCATGGTAAATAGGTAACCTATTTACCATGGTATCCCTCCCCTGCGGAGGCTGCTCTTGATCTCCGGCTGCTCTTGATCTCCGTGAACGCACCCGCTGTCTCCAAACCTTGCAGAGCAGCACATTGAAGCGCTTGAAAACACAGCACAACATTCCCTAATAACACTTGCAATGCATTATGACTTCAAAGGTATGACTTTAAGTCTATGACTGTATTATTTATTGATTTTATTTTGTTTTTTTTTCTTTGATCACCAACTGCCACGACAACACACTCGTTTTTTTTATGCAGTACTCCTGACGAACTTCACCCATTGCCCGCATCGTACCGGCTCTTAAGGTAGCTTGTGTTGGAGCAGCAGGACAAGCTCGCCATCCCGCCCGCTGCTTTCCTGCATTATTGCTCACCAAAACACAACGCACCCAGGGGAGAGATACCATGGTAAATAGGTTACCTATTTACCATGGTATCCCTCCCCTGCGGCGGCTGCTCTTGATCTCTGGCTGCTCTTGATCTCCGTGAACGCACGCGCTGTCTCCAAACCTTGCAGAGCAGCACATTGAAGCGCTTGAAAACACAGCACAACATTCCCTAATAACACTTGCAATGCATTATGACTTCAAAGGTATGACTTTAAGTCTATGACATTATTATTTATTGATTTTATTTTGTTTTATTTCTTTGATCACCAACTGCCACGACAACACACTCGTTTTTTTATGCAGTACTCCTGACGAACTTCACCCATTGCCCGCATCGTACCGGCTCTTAAGGTAGCTTGTGTTGGAGCAGCAGGACAAGCTCGCCATCCCGCCCGCTGCTTTCCTGCATTATTGCTCACCAAAACACAACGCACCCAGGGGAGAGATACCATGGTAAATAGGTAACCTATTTACCATGGTACAACCCTCCCCTGCGGCGGCTGCTCTTGATCTCCGGCTGCTCTTGATCTCCGTGAACGCACCCGCTGTCTCCAAACCTTGCAGAGCAGCACATTGAAGCGCTTGAAAACACAGCACAACATTCCCTAATAACACTTGTAATGCATTATGACTTCAAAGGTATGACTTTAAGTCTATGACATTATTATTTATTGATTTTATTTTGTTTTATTTCTTTGATCACCAACTGCCACGACAACACACTCTTTTTTTTTATGCAGTACTCCTGACGAACTTCACCCATTGCCCGAATCGTACCGGCTCTTAAGGTAGCTTGTGATGGAGCAGCAGGACAAGCTCGCCATCCCGCCCGCTGCTTTCCTGCATTATTGCTCACCAAAACACAACGCACCCAGGGGAGAGATACCATGGTAAATAGGTAACCTATTTACCATGGTATCCCTCCCCTGCGGCGGCTGCTCTTGATCTCCGGCTGCTCTTGATCTCCGTGAACGCACCCGCTGTCTCCAAACCTTGCAGAGCAGCACATTGAAGCGCTTGAAAACACAGCACAACATTCCCTAATAACACTTGCAATGCATTATGACTTCAAAGGTATGGCTTTAGGTCTATGACATTATTATTTATTGATTTTATTTTGTTTTATTTCTTTGATCACCAACTGCCACGACAACACACTCGTATTTTTTATGCAGTACTCCTGACGAACTTCACCCATTGCCCGCATCGTACCGGCTCTTAAGGTAGCTTGTGTTGGAGCAGTAGGACAAGCTAGCCATCCTGCCCGCTGCTTTCCTGCATTATTGTTCACCAAAACCGTTCGCCGAAACAAAAATAGGTAAATAGGTAACCTATTTACCATGGTATCTCTCCCCTGGGTGCCTTTTGTTTTGCGCAGGCTGCTCTTGATCTCCGTGAACGCACCCGCTGTCTCCAAACCTTGCAGAGCAGCACATTGAAGCGCTTGAAAACACAGCACAACATTCCCTAATAACACTTGCAATGCATTATGACTTCAAAGGTATGACTTTAAGTCTATGACATTATTATTTTATTGATTTTATTTTGTTTTTTTTTCTTTGATCACCAACTGCCACGACAACACACTCATATTTTTTATGCAGTACTCCTGACGAACTTCACCCATTGCCCGCATCGTACCGGCTCTTAAGGTAGCTTGTGTTGGAGCAGCAGGACAAGCTCGCCATCCCGCCCGCTGCTTTCCTGCATTATTGCTCACCAAAACACAACGCACCCAGGGGAGAGATACCATGGTAAATAGGTAACCTATTTACCATGGTATCCCTCCCCTGCGGCGGCTGCTCTTGATCTCCGGCTGCTCTTGATCTCCGTGAACGCACCCGCTGTCTCCAAACCTTGCAGAGCAGCACATTGAAGCGCTTGAAAACACAGCACAACATTCCCTAATAACACTTGTAATGCATTATGACTTCAAAGGTATGACTTTAAGTCTATGACATTATTATTTATTGATTTTATTTTGTTTTATTTCTTTGATCACCAACTGCCACGACAACACACTCGTTTTTTTTTATGCAGTACTCCTGACGAACTTCACCCATTGCCCGCATCGTACCGGCTCTTAAGGTAGCTTGTGTTGGAGCAGCAGGACAAGCTCGCCACCCCGCCCGCTGCTTTCCTGCATTATTGCTCACGAAAACACAACGCACCCAGGGGAGAGATACCATGGTAAATAGGTAACCTATTTACCATGGTATCCCTCCCCTGCGGCGGCTGCTCTTGATCTCCGGCTGCTCATGATCTCCGTGAACGCACCCGCTGTCTCCAAACCTTGCAGAGCAGCACATTGAAGCGCTTGAAAACACAGCACAACATTCCCTAATAACACTTGCAATGCATTATGACTTCAAAGGTATGACTTTAAGTCTATGACATTATTATTTATTGATTTTATTTTGTTTTATTTCTTTGATCACCAACTGCCACGACAACACACTCGTTTTTTTTTATGCAGTACTCCTACGAACTTCACCCATTGCCCGCATCGTACCGGCTCTTAAGGTAGCTTGTGTTGGAGCAGCAGGACAAGCTCGCCATCCCGCCCGCTGCTTTCCTGCATTATTGCTCACGAAAACACAACGCACCCAGGGGAGAGATACCATGGTAAATAGGTAAACTATTTACCATTGTATCCCTCCCCTGCGGCGGCTGCTCTTGATCTCCTGCTGCTCATGATCTCCGTGAACGCACCCGCTGTCTCCAAACCTTGCAGAGCAGCACATTGAAGCGCTTGAAAACACAGCACAACATTCCCTAATAACACTTGCAATGCATTATGACTTCAAAGGTATGACTTTAAGTCTATGACATTATTATTTATTGATTTTATTTTGTTTTATTTCTTTGATCACCAACTGCCACGACAACACACTCGTTTTTTTTATGCAGTACTCCTGACGAACTTCACCCATTGCCCGCATCGTACCGGCTCTTAAGGTAGCTTGTGTTGGAGCAGCAGGACGAGCTCGCCATCCCGCCCGCTGCTTTCCTGCATTATTGCTCACGAAAACACAACGCACCCAGGGGAGAGATACCATGGTAAATAGGTAACCTATTTACCATGGTATCCCTCCCCTGCGGCGGCTGCTCTTGATCTCCGGCTGCTCATGATCTCCGTGAACGCACCCGCTGTCTCCAAACCTTGCAGAGCAGCACATTGAAGCGCTTGAAAACACAGCACAACATTCTTTAATAACACTTGCAATGCATTATGACTTCAAAGGTATGACTTTAAGTCTATGACATTATTATTTATTGATTTTATTTTGTTTTATTTCTTTGATCACCAACTGCCACGACAACACACTCGTTTTTTTTATGCAGTACTCCTGACGAACTTCACCCATTGCCCGCATCGTACCGGCTCTTAGGTAGCTTGTGTTGGAGCAGCAGGACAAGCTCGCCATCCCGCCCGCTGCTTTCCTGCATTATTGCTCACGAAAACACAACGCACCCAGGGGAGAGATACCATGGTAAATAGGTAACCTATTTACCATGGTATCCCTCCCCTGCGGCGGCTGCTCTTGATCTCCTGCTGCTCATGATCTCCGTGAACGCACCCGCTGTCTCCAAACCTTGCAGAGCAGCACATTGAAGCGCTTGAAAACACAGCACAACATTCCCTAATAACACTTGCAATGCATTATGACTTCAAAGGTATGACTTTAAGTCTATGACATTATTATTTATTGATTTTATTTTGTTTTATTTCTTTGATCACCAACTGCCACGACAACACACTCGTTTTTTTTATGCAGTACTCCTGACGAACTTCACCCATTGCCCGCATCGTACCGGCTCTTAAGGTAGCTTGTGTTGGAGCAGCAGGACGAGCTCGCCATCCCGCCCGCTGCTTTCCTGCATTATTGCTCACGAAAACACAACGCACCCAGGGGAGAGATACCATGGTAAATAGGTAACCTATTTACCATGGTATCCCTCCCCTGCGGCGGCTGCTCTTGATCTCCGGCTGCTCATGATCTCCGTGAACGCACCCGCTGTCTCCAAACCTTGCAGAGCAGCACATTGAAGCGCTTGAAAACACAGCACAACATTCCCTAATAACACTTGCAATGCATTATGACTTCAAAGGTATGACTTTAAGTCTATGACATTATTATTTATTGATTTTATTTTGTTTTATTTCTTTGATCACCAACTGCCACGACAACACACTCGTTTTTTTTTATGCAGTACTCCTGACGAACTTCACCCATTGCCCGCATCGTACCGGCTCTTAAGGTAGCTTGTGTTGGAGCAGCAGGACAAGCTCGCCATCCCGCCCGCTGCTTTCCTGCATTATTGCTCACGAAAACACAACGCACCCAGGGGAGAGATTCCCTCCCCTGCGGCGGCTGCTCTTGATCTCCTGCTGCTCATGATCTCCGTGAACGCACCCGCTGTCTCCAAACCTTGCAGAGCAGCACATTGAAGCGCTTGAAAACATAGCACAACATTCCCTAATAACACTTGCAATGCATTATGACTTCAAAGGTATGACTTTAAGTCTATGACATTATTATTTATTGATTTTATTTTGTTTTATTTCTTTGATCACCAACTGCCACGACAACACACTCGTTTTTTTTATGCAGTACTCCTGACGAACTTCACCCATTGCCCGCATCGTACCGGCTCTTAAGGTAGCTTGTGTTGGAGCAGCAGGACGAGCTCGCCATCCCGCCCGCTGCTTTCCTGCATTATTGCTCACGAAAACACAACGCACCCAGGGGAGAGATACCATGGTAAATAGGTAACCTATTTACCATGTTATCCCTCCCCTGCGGCGGCTGCTCTTGATCTCCGGCTGCTCATGATCTCCGTGAACGCACCCGCTGTCTCCAAACCTTGCAGAGCAGCACATTGAAGCGCTTGAAAACACAGCACAACATTCCCTAATAACACTTGCAATGCATTATGACTTCAAAGGTATGACTTTAAGTCTATGACATTATTATTATTTATTGATTTTATTTTGTTTTATTTCTTTGATCACCAACTGCCACGACAACACACTCGTTTTTTTATGCAGTACTCCTGACGATCTTCACCCATTGCCCGCATCGTACCGGCTCTAAGGTAGCTTGTGTTGGAGCAGCAGGACAAGCTCGCCATCCCGCCCGCTGCTTTCCTGCATTATTGCTCACGAAAACACAACGCACCCAGGGGAGAGATACCATGGTAAATAGGTAACCTATTTACCATGGTATCCCTCCCCTGCGGCGGCTGCTCTTGATCTCCGGCTGCTCATGATCTCCGTGAACGCACCCGCTGTCTCCAAACCTTGCAGAGCAGCACATTGAAGCGCTTGAAACACAGCACAACATTCCCTAATAACACTTGCAATGCATTATGACTTCAAAGGTATGACTTTAAGTCTATGACATTATTATTTATTGATTTTATTTTGTTTTATTTCTTTGATCACCAACTGCCACGACAACACACTCGTTTTTTTTTATGCAGTACTCCTGACGAACTTCACCCATTGCCCGCATCGTACCGGCTCTTAAGGTAGCTTGTGTTGGAGCAGCAGGACAAGCTCGCCATCCCGCCCGCTGCTTTCCTGCATTATTGCTCACCAAAACCGTTCGCCGAAACAAAAATAGGTAAATAGGTAACCTATTTACCATGGTATCTCTCCCCTGGGTGCCTTTTGTTTTGCGCCGGCTGCTCTTGATCTCCGTGAACGCACCCGCTGTCTCCAAACCTTGCAGAGCAGCACATTGAAGCGCTTGAAAACACAGCACAACATTCCCTAATAACACTTGCAATGCATTATGACTTCAAAGGTATGACTTTAAGTCTATGACATTATTATTTATTAATTTTATTTTGTTTTATTTCTTTGATCACCAACTGCCACGACAACACACTCGTTTTTTTTTTATGCAGTACTCCTGACGAACTTCACCCATTGCCCGCATCGTACCGGCTCTTAAGGTAGCTTGTGTTGGAGCAGCAGGACAAGCTCGCCACCCCGCCCGCTGCTTTCCTGCATTATTGCTCACGAAAACACAACGCACCCAGGGGAGAGATACCATGGTAAATAGGTAACCTATTTACCATGGTATCCCTCCCCTGCGGCGGCTGCTCTTGATCTCCGGCTGCTCATGATCTCCGTGAACGCACCCGCTGTCTCCAAACCTTGCAGAGCAGCACATTGAAGCGCTTGAAAACACAGCACAACATTCCCTAATAACACTTGCAATGCATTATGACTTCAAAGGTATGACTTTAAGTCTATGACATTATTATTTATTGATTTTATTTTGTTTTATTTCTTTGATCACCAACTGCCACGACAACACACTCGTTTTTTTTATGCAGTACTCCTGACGAACTTCACCCATTGCCCGCATCGTACCGGCTCTTAAGGTAGCTTGTGTTGGAGCAGCAGGACGAGCTCGCCATCCCGCCCGCTGCTTTCCTGCATTATTGCTCACGAAAACACAACGCACCCAGGGGAGAGATACCATGGTAAATAGGTAACCTATTTACCATGGTATCCCTCCCCTGCGGCGGCTGCTCTTGATCTCCGGCTGCTCATGATCTCCGTGAACGCACCCGCTGTCTCCAAACCTTGCAGAGCAGCACATTGAAGCGCTTGAAAACACAGCACAACATTCCCTAATAACACTTGCAATGCATTATGACTTCAAAGGTATGACTTTAAGTCTATGACATTATTATTTATTGATTTTATTTTGTTTTATTTCTTTGATCACCAACTGCCACGACAACACACTCGTTTTTTTTATGCAGTACTCCTGACGAACTTCACCCATTGCCCGCATCGTACCGGCTCTTAGGTAGCTTGTGTTGGAGCAGCAGGACAAGCTCGCCATCCCGCCCGCTGCTTTCCTGCATTATTGCTCACGAAAACACAACGCACCCAGGGGAGAGATACCATGGTAAATAGGTAACCTATTTACCATGGTATCCCTCCCCTGCGGCGGCTGCTCTTGATCTCCTGCTGCTCATGATCTCCGTGTACGCACCCGCTGTCTCCAAACCTTGCAGAGCAGCACATTGAAGCGCTTGAAAACACAGCACAACATTCCCTAATAACACTTGCAATGCATTATGACTTCAAAGGTATGACTTTAAGTCTATGACATTATTATTTATTGATTTTATTTTGTTTTATTTCTTTGATCACCAACTGCCACGACAACACACTCGTTTTTTTTATGCAGTACTCCTGACGAACTTCACCCATTGCCCGCATCGTACCGGCTCTTAAGGTAGCTTGTGTTGGAGCAGCAGGACGAGCTCGCCATCCCGCCCGCTGCTTTCCTGCATTATTGCTCACGAAAACACAACGCACCCAGGGGAGAGATACCATGGTAAATAGGTAACCTATTTACCATGGTATCCCTCCCCTGCGGCGGCTGCTCTTGATCTCCGGCTGCTCATGATCTCCGTGAACGCACCCGCTGTCTCCAAACCTTGCAGAGCAGCACATTGAAGCGCTTGAAAACACAGCACAACATTCCCTAATAACACTTGCAATGCATTATGACTTCAAAGGTATGACTTTAAGTCTATGACATTATTATTTATTGATTTTATTTTGTTTTATTTCTTTGATCACCAACTGCCACGACAACACACTCGTTTTTTTTTATGCAGTACTCCTGACGAACTTCACCCATTGCCCGCATCGTACCGGCTCTTAAGGTAGCTTGTGTTGGAGCAGCAGGACAAGCTCGCCATCCCGCCCGCTGCTTTCCTGCATTATTGCTCACGAAAACACAACGCACCCAGGGGAGAGATACCATGGTAAATAGGTAACCTATTTACCATGGTATCCCTCCCCTGCGGCGGCTGCTCTTGATCTCCTGCTGCTCATGATCTCCGTGAACGCACCCGCTGTCTCCAAACCTTGCAGAGCAGCACATTGAAGCGCTTGAAAACATAGCACAACATTCCCTAATAACACTTGCAATGCATTATGACTTCAAAGGTATGACTTTAAGTCTATGACATTATTATTTATTGATTTTATTTTGTTTTATTTCTTTGATCACCAACTGCCACGACAACACACTCGTTTTTTTTATGCAGTACTCCTGACGAACTTCACCCATTGCCCGCATCGTACCGGCTCTTAAGGTAGCTTGTGTTGGAGCAGCAGGACGAGCTCGCCATCCCGCCCGCTGCTTTCCTGCATTATTGCTCACGAAAACACAACGCACCCAGGGGAGAGATACCATGGTAAATAGGTAACCTATTTACCATGTTATCCCTCCCCTGCGGCGGCTGCTCTTGATCTCCGGCTGCTCATGATCTCCGTGAACGCACCCGCTGTCTCCAAACCTTGCAGAGCAGCACATTGAAGCGCTTGAAAACACAGCACAACATTCCCTAATAACACTTGCAATGCATTATGACTTCAAAGGTATGACTTTAAGTCTATGACATTATTATTATTTATTGATTTTATTTTGTTTTATTTCTTTGATCACCAACTGCCACGACAACACACTCGTTTTTTTATGCAGTACTCCTGACGATCTTCACCCATTGCCCGCATCGTACCGGCTCTAAGGTAGCTTGTGTTGGAGCAGCAGGACAAGCTCGCCATCCCGCCCGCTGCTTTCCTGCATTATTGCTCACGAAAACACAACGCACCCAGGGGAGAGATACCATGGTAAATAGGTAACCTATTTACCATGGTATCCCTCCCCTGCGGCGGCTGCTCTTGATCTCCGGCTGCTCATGATCTCCGTGAACGCACCCGCTGTCTCCAAACCTTGCAGAGCAGCACATTGAAGCGCTTGAAAACACAGCACAACATTCCCTAATAACACTTGCAATGCATTATGACTTCAAAGGTATGACTTTAAGTCTATGACATTATTATTATTTATTGATTTTATTTTGTTTTATTTCTTTGATCACCAACTGCCACGACAACACACTCGTTTTTTTATGCAGTACTCCTGACGAACTTCACCCATTGCCCGCATCGTACCGGCTCTAAGGTAGCTTGTGTTGGAGCAGCAGGACAAGCTCGCCATCCCGCCCGCTGCTTTCCTGCATTATTGCTCACGAAAACACAACGCACCCAGGGGAGAGATACCATGGTAAATAGGTAACCTATTTACCATGGTATCCCTCCCCTGCGGCGGCTGCTCTTGATCTCCGGCTGCTCATGATCTCCGTGAACGCACCCGCTGTCTCCAAACCTTGCAGAGCAGCACATTGAAGCGCTTGAAAACACAGCACAACATTCCCTAATAACACTTGCAATGCATTATGACTTCAAAGGTATGACTTTATGTCTATGACATTATTATTATTTATTGATTTTATTTTGTTTTATTTCTTTGATCACCAACTGCCACGACAACACACTCGTTTTTTTATGCAGTACTCCTGACGAACTTCACCCATTGCCCGCATCGTACCGGCTCATAAGGTAGCTTGTGTTGGAGCAGCAGGACAAGCTCGCCATCCCGCCCGCTGCTTTCCTGCATTATTGCTCACGAAAACACAACGCACCCAGGGGAGAGATACCATGGTAAATAGGTAACCTATTTACCATGGTATCCCTCCCCTGCGGCGGCTGCTCTTGATCTCCGGCTGCTCATGATCTCCGTGAACGCACCCGCTGTCTCCAAACCTTGCAGAGCAGCACATTGAAGCGCTTGAAAACACAGCACAACATTCCCTAATAACACTTGCAATGCATTATGACTTCAAAGGTATGACTTTAAGTCTATGACATTATTATTTATTGATTTTATTTTGTTTTATTTCTTTGATCACCAACTGCCACGACAACACACTCGTTTTTTTTTATGCAGTACTCCTGACGAACTTCACCCATTGCCCGCATCGTACCGGCTCTTAAGGTAGCTTGTGTTGGAGCAGCAGGACAAGCTCGCCATCCCGCCCGCTGCTTTCCTGCATTATTGCTCACGAAAACACAACGCACCCAGGGGAGAGATACCATGGTAAATAGGTAACCTATTTACCATGGTATCCCTCCCCTGCGGCGGCTGCTCTTGATCTCCGGCTGCTCATGATCTCCGTGAACGCACCCGCTGTCTCCAAACCTTGCAGAGCAGCACATTGAAGCGCTTGAAAACACAGCACAACATTCCCTAATAACACTTGCAATGCATTATGACTTCAAAGGTATGACTTTAAGTCTATGACATTATTATTATTTATTGATTTTATTTTGTTTTATTTCTTTGATCACCAACTGCCACGACAACACACTCGTTTTTTTATGCAGTACTCCTGACGATCTTCACCCATTGCCCGCATCGTACCGGCTCTAAGGTAGCTTGTGTTGGAGCAGCAGGACAAGCTCGCCATCCCGCCCGCTGCTTTCCTGCATTATTGCTCACGAAAACACAACGCACCCAGGGGAGAGATACCATGGTAAATAGGTAACCTATTTACCATGGTATCCCTCCCCTGCGGCGGCTGCTCTTGATCTCCGGCTGCTCATGATCTCCGTGAACGCACCCGCTGTCTCCAAACCTTGCAGAGCAGCACATTGAAGCGCTTGAAAACACAGCACAACATTCCCTAATAACACTTGCAATGCATTATGACTTCAAAGGTATGACTTTAAGTCTATGACATTATTATTATTTATTGATTTTATTTTGTTTTATTTCTTTGATCACCAACTGCCACGACAACACACTCGTTTTTTTATGCAGTACTCCTGACGAACTTCACCCATTGCCCGCATCGTACCGGCTCTAAGGTAGCTTGTGTTGGAGCAGCAGGACAAGCTCGCCATCCCGCCCGCTGCTTTCCTGCATTATTGCTCACGAAAACACAACGCACCCAGGGGAGAGATACCATGGTAAATAGGTAACCTATTTACCATGGTATCCCTCCCCTGCGGCGGCTGCTCTTGATCTCCGGCTGCTCATGATCTCCGTGAACGCACCCGCTGTCTCCAAACCTTGCAGAGCAGCACATTGAAGCGCTTGAAAACACAGCACAACATTCCCTAATAACACTTGCAATGCATTATGACTTCAAAGGTATGACTTTAAGTCTATGACATTATTATTATTTATTGATTTTATTTTGTTTTATTTCTTTGATCACCAACTGCCACGACAACACACTCGTTTTTTTATGCAGTACTCCTGACGAACTTCACCCATTGCCCGCATCGTACCGGCTCATAAGGTAGCTTGTGTTGGAGCAGCAGGACAAGCTCGCCATCCCGCCCGCTGCTTTCCTGCATTATTGCTCACGAAAACACAACGCACCCAGGGGAGAGATACCATGGTAAATAGGTAACCTATTTACCATGGTATCCCTCCATTGCGGCGGCTGCTCTTGATCTCCGGCTGCTCATGATCTCCGTGAACGCACCCGCTGTCTCCAAACCTTGCAGAGCAGCACATTGAAGCGCTTGAAAACACAGCACAACATTCCCTAATAACACTTGCAATGCATTATGACTTCAAAGGTATGACTTTAAGTCTATGACATTATTATTTATTGATTTTATTTTGTTTTATTTCTTTGATCACCAACTGCCACGACAACACACTCGTTTTTTTTTATGCAGTACTCCTACGAACTTCACCCATTGCCCGCATCGTACCGGCTCTTAAGGTAGCTTGTGTTGGAGCAGCAGGACAAGCTCGCCATCCCGCCCGCTGCTTTCCTGCATTATTGCTCACGAAAACACAACGCACCCAGGGGAGAGATACCATGGTAAATAGGTAACCTATTTACCATGGTATCCCTCCCCTGCGGCGGCTGCTCTTGATCTCCTGCTGCTCATGATCTCCGTGAACGCACCCGCTGTCTCCAAACCTTGCAGAGCAGCACATTGAAGCGCTTGAAAACACAGCACAACATTCCCTAATAACACTTGCAATGCATTATGACTTCAAAGGTATGACTTTAAGTCTATGACATTATTATTTATTGATTTTATTTTGTTTTATTTCTTTGATCACCAACTGCCACGACAACACACTCGTTTTTTTTATGCAGTACTCCTGACGAACTTCACCCATTGCCCGCATCGTACCGGCTCTTAAGGTAGCTTGTGTTGGAGCAGCAGGACGAGCTCGCCATCCCGCCCGCTGCTTTCCTGCATTATTGCTCACGAAAACACAACGCACCCAGGGGAGAGATACCATGGTAAATAGGTAACCTATTTACCATGGTATCCCTCCCCTGCGGCGGCTGCTCTTGATCTCCGGCTGCTCATGATCTCCGTGAACGCACCCGCTGTCTCCAAACCTTGCAGAGCAGCACATTGAAGCGCTTGAAAACACAGCACAACATTCCCTAATAACACTTGCAATGCATTATGACTTCAAAGGTATGACTTTAAGTCTATGACATTATTATTTATTGATTTTATTTTGTTTTATTTCTTTGATCACCAACTGCCACGACAACACACTCGTTTTTTTTTATGCAGTACTCCTGACGAACTTCACCCATTGCCCGCATCGTACCGGCTCTTAAGGTAGCTTGTGTTGGAGCAGCAGGACAAGCTCGCCATCCCGCCCGCTGCTTTCCTGCATTATTGCTCACGAAAACACAACGCACCCAGGGGAGAGATACCATGGTAAATAGGTAACCTATTTACCATGGTATCCCTCCCCTGCGGCGGCTGCTCTTGATCTCCTGCTGCTCATGATCTCCGTGAACGCACCCGCTGTCTCCAAACCTTGCAGAGCAGCACATTGAAGCGCTTGAAAACATAGCACAACATTCCCTAATAACACTTGCAATGCATTATGACTTCAAAGGTATGACTTTAAGTCTATGACATTATTATTTATTGATTTTATTTTGTTTTATTTCTTTGATCACCAACTGCCACGACAACACACTCGTTTTTTTTATGCAGTACTCCTGACGAACTTCACCCATTGCCCGCATCGTACCGGCTCTTAAGGTAGCTTGTGTTGGAGCAGCAGGACGAGCTCGCCATCCCGCCCGCTGCTTTCCTGCATTATTGCTCACGAAAACACAACGCACCCAGGGGAGAGATACCATGGTAAATAGGTAACCTATTTACCATGTTATCCCTCCCCTGCGGCGGCTGCTCTTGATCTCCGGCTGCTCATGATCTCCGTGAACGCACCCGCTGTCTCCAAACCTTGCAGAGCAGCACATTGAAGCGCTTGAAAACACAGCACAACATTCCCTAATAACACTTGCAATGCATTATGACTTCAAAGGTATGACTTTAAGTCTATGACATTATTATTTATTGATTTTATTTTGTTTTATTTCTTTGATCACCAACTGCCACGACAACACACTCGTTTTTTTTATGCAGTACTCCTGACGAACTTCACCCATTGCCCGCATCGTACCGGCTCTTAAGGTAGCTTGTGTTGGAGCAGCAGGACGAGCTCGCCATCCCGCCCGCTGCTTTCCTGCATTATTGCTCACGAAAACACAACGCACCCAGGGGAGAGATACCATGGTAAATAGGTAACCTATTTACCATGGTATCCCTCCCCTGCGGCGGCTGCTCTTGATCTCCGGCTGCTCATGATCTCCGTGAACGCACCCGCTGTCTCCAAACCTTGCAGAGCAGCACATTGAAGCGCTTGAAAACACAGCACAACATTCCCTAATAACACTTGCAATGCATTATGACTTCAAAGGTATGACTTTAAGTCTATGACATTATTATTTATTGATTTTATTTTGTTTTATTTCTTTGATCACCAACTGCCACGACAACACACTCGTTTTTTTTTATGCAGTACTCCTGACGAACTTCACCCATTGCCCGCATCGTACCGGCTCTTAAGGTAGCTTGTGTTGGAGCAGCAGGACAAGCTCGCCATCCCGCCCGCTGCTTTCCTGCATTATTGCTCACGAAAACACAACGCACCCAGGGGAGAGATACCATGGTAAATAGGTAACCTATTTACCATGGTATCCCTCCCCTGCGGCGGCTGCTCTTGATCTCCTGCTGCTCATGATCTCCGTGAACGCACCCGCTGTCTCCAAACCTTGCAGAGCAGCACATTGAAGCGCTTGAAAACACAGCACAACATTCCCTAATAACACTTGCAATGCATTATGACTTCAAAGGTATGACTTTAAGTCTATGACATTATTATTTATTGATTTTATTTTGTTTTATTTCTTTGATCACCAACTGCCACGACAACACACTCGTTTTTTTTATGCAGTACTCCTGACGAACTTCACCCATTGCCCGCATCGTACCGGCTCTTAAGGTAGCTTGTGTTGGAGCAGCAGGACGAGCTCGCCATCCCGCCCGCTGCTTTCCTGCATTATTGCTCACGAAAACACAACGCACCCAGGGGAGAGATACCATGGTAAATAGGTAACCTATTTACCATGGTATCCCTCCCCTGCGGCGGCTGCTCTTGATCTCCGGCTGCTCATGATCTCCGTGAACGCACCCGCTGTCTCCAAACCTTGCAGAGCAGCACATTGAAGCGCTTGAAAACACAGCACAACATTCCCTAATAACACTTGCAATGCATTATGACTTCAAAGGTATGACTTTAAGTCTATGACATTATTATTTATTGATTTTATTTTGTTTTATTTCTTTGATCACCAACTGCCACGACAACACACTCGTTTTTTTTTTATGCAGTACTCCTGACGAACTTCACCCATTGCCCGCATCGTACCGGCTCTTAAGGTAGCTTGTGTTGGAGCAGCAGGACAAGCTCGCCATCCCGCCCGCTGCTTTCCTGCATTATTGCTCACGAAAACACAACGCACCCAGGGGAGAGATACCATGGTAAATAGGTAACCTATTTACCATGGTATCCCTCCCCTGCGGCGGCTGCTCTTGATCTCCTGCTGCTCATGATCTCCGTGAACGCACCCGCTGTCTCCAAACCTTGCAGAGCAGCACATTGAAGCGCTTGAAAACATAGCACAACATTCCCTAATAACACTTGCAATGCATTATGACTTCAAAGGTATGACTTTAAGTCTATGACATTATTATTTATTGATTTTATTTTGTTTTATTTCTTTGATCACCAACTGCCACGACAACACACTCGTTTTTTTTTATGCAGTACTCCTGACGAACTTCACCCATTGCCCGCATCGTACCGGCTCTTAAGGTAGCTTGTGTTGGAGCAGCAGGACGAGCTCGCCATCCCGCCCGCTGCTTTCCTGCATTATTGCTCACGAAAACACAACGCACCCAGGGGAGAGATACCATGGTAAATAGGTAACCTATTTACCATGTTATCCCTCCCCTGCGGCGGCTGCTCTTGATCTCCGGCTGCTCATGATCTCCGTGAACGCACCCGCTGTCTCCAAACCTTGCAGAGCAGCACATTGAAGCGCTTGAAAACACAGCACAACATTCCCTAATAACACTTGCAATGCATTATGACTTCAAAGGTATGACTTTAAGTCTATGACATTATTATTATTTATTGATTTTATTTTGTTTTATTTCTTTGATCACCAACTGCCACGACAACACACTCGTTTTTTTATGCAGTACTCCTGACGATCTTCACCCATTGCCCGCATCGTACCGGCTCTAAGGTAGCTTGTGTTGGAGCAGCAGGACAAGCTCGCCATCCCGCCCGCTGCTTTCCTGCATTATTGCTCACGAAAACACAACGCACCCAGGGGAGAGATACCATGGTAAATAGGTAACCTATTTACCATGGTATCCCTCCCCTGCGGCGGCTGCTCTTGATCTCCGGCTGCTCATGATCTCCGTGAACGCACCCGCTGTCTCCAAACCTTGCAGAGCAGCACATTGAAGCGCTTGAAAACACAGCACAACATTCCCTAATAACACTTGCAATGCATTATGACTTCAAAGGTATGACTTTAAGTCTATGACATTATTATTATTTATTGATTTTATTTTGTTTTATTTCTTTGATCACCAACTGCCACGACAACACACTCGTTTTTTTTATGCAGTACTCCTGACGAACTTCACCCATTGCCCGCATCGTACCGGCTCTTAAGGTAGCTTGTGTTGGAGCAGCAGGACGAGCTCGCCATCCCGCCCGCTGCTTTCCTGCATTATTGCTCACGAAAACACAACGCACCCAGGGGAGAGATACCATGGTAAATAGGTAACCTATTTACCATGGTATCCCTCCCCTGCGGCGGCTGCTCTTGATCTCCGGCTGCTCATGATCTCCGTGAACGCACCCGCTGTCTCCAAACCTTGCAGAGCAGCACATTGAAGCGCTTGAAAACACAGCACAACATTCCCTAATAACACTTGCAATGCATTATGACTTCAAAGGTATGACTTTAAGTCTATGACATTATTATTATTTATTGATTTTATTTTGTTTTATTTCTTTGATCACCAACTGCCACGACAACACACTCGTTTTTTTATGCAGTACTCCTGACGATCTTCACCCATTGCCCGCATCGTACCGGCTCTAAGGTAGCTTGTGTTGGAGCAGCAGGACAAGCTCGCCATCCCGCCCGCTGCTTTCCTGCATTATTGCTCACGAAAACACAACGCACCCAGGGGAGAGATACCATGGTAAATAGGTAACCTATTTACCATGGTATCCCTCCCCTGCGGCGGCTGCTCTTGATCTCCGGCTGCTCATGATCTCCGTGAACGCACCCGCTGTCTCCAAACCTTGCAGAGCAGCACATTGAAGCGCTTGAAAACACAGCACAACATTCCCTAATAACACTTGCAATGCATTATGACTTCAAAGGTATGACTTTAAGTCTATGACATTATTATTATTTATTGATTTTATTTTGTTTTATTTCTTTGATCACCAACTGCCACGACAACACACTCGTTTTTTTATGCAGTACTCCTGACGAACTTCACCCATTGCCCGCATCGTACCGGCTCTAAGGTAGCTTGTGTTGGAGCAGCAGGACAAGCTCGCCATCCCGCCCGCTGCTTTCCTGCATTATTGCTCACGAAAACACAACGCACCCAGGGGAGAGATACCATGGTAAATAGGTAACCTATTTACCATGGTATCCCTCCCCTGCGGCGGCTGCTCTTGATCTCCGGCTGCTCATGATCTCCGTGAACGCACCCGCTGTCTCCAAACCTTGCAGAGCAGCACATTGAAGCGCTTGAAAACACAGCACAACATTCCCTAATAACACTTGCAATGCATTATGACTTCAAAGGTATGACTTTAAGTCTATGACATTATTATTATTTATTGATTTTATTTTGTTTTATTTCTTTGATCACCAACTGCCACGACAACACACTCGTTTTTCTATGCAGTACTCCTGACGAACTTCACCCATTGCCCGCATCGTACCGGCTCTAAGGTAGCTTGTGTTGGAGCAGCAGGACAAGCTCGCCATCCCGCCCGCTGCTTTCCTGCATTATTGCTCACGAAAACACAACGCACCCAGGGGAGAGATACCATGGTAAATAGGTAACCTATTTACCATGGTATCCCTCCCCTGCGGCGGCTGCTCTTGATCTCCTGCTGCTCATGATCTCCGTGACCGCACCCGCTGTCTCCAAACATTGCAGAGCAGCACATTGAAGCGCTTGAAAACACAGCACAACATTCCCTAATAACACTTGCAATGCATTATGACTTCAAAGGTATGACTTTAAGTCTATGACATTATTATTTATTGATTTTATTTTGTTTTATTTCTTTGATCACCAACTGCCACGACAACACACTCGTTTTTTTTATGCAGTACTCCTGACGAACTTCACCCATTGCCCGCATCGTACCGGCTCTTAAGGTAGCTTGTGTTGGAGCAGCAGGACGAGCTCGCCATCCCGCCCGCTGCTTTCCTGCATTATTGCTCACGAAAACACAACGCACCCAGGGGAGAGATACCATGGTAAATAGGTAACCTATTTACCATGGTATCCCTCCCCTGCGGCGGCTGCTCTTGATCTCCGGCTGCTCATGATCTCCGTGAACGCACCCGCTGTCTCCAAACCTTGCAGAGCAGCACATTGAAGCGCTTGAAAACACAGCACAACATTCCCTAATAACACTTGCAATGCATTATGACTTCAAAGGTATGACTTTAAGTCTATGACATTATTATTATTTATTGATTTTATTTTGTTTTATTTCTTTGATCACCAACTGCCACGACAACACACTCGTTTTTTTATGCAGTACTCCTGACGATCTTCACCCATTGCCCGCATCGTACCGGCTCTAAGGTAGCTTGTGTTGGAGCAGCAGGACAAGCTCGCCATCCCGCCCGCTGCTTTCCTGCATTATTGCTCACGAAAACACAACGCACCCAGGGGAGAGATACCATGGTAAATAGGTAACCTATTTACCATGGTATCCCTCCCCTGCGGCGGCTGCTCTTGATCTCCGGCTGCTCATGATCTCCGTGAACGCACCCGCTGTCTCCAAACCTTGCAGAGCAGCACATTGAAGCGCTTGAAAACACAGCACAACATTCCCTAATAACACTTGCAATGCATTATGACTTCAAAGGTATGACTTTAAGTCTATGACATTATTATTTATTGATTTTATTTTGTTTTATTTCTTTGATCACCAACTGCCACGACAACACACTCGTTTTTTTTTTTATGCAGTACTCCTGACGAACTTCACCCATTGCCCGCATCGTACCGGCTCTTAAGGTAGCTTGTGTTGGAGCAGCAGGACGAGCTCGCCATCCCGCCCGCTGCTTTCCTGCATTATTGCTCACGAAAACACAACGCACCCAGGGGAGAGATACCATGGTAAATAGGTAACCTATTTATTAAATAGGTAACCTATTTACCATGGTATCCCTCCCCTGCGGCGGCTGCTCTTGATCTCCTGCTGCTCATGATCTCCGTGAACGCACCCGCTGGCTCCTAACCTTGCAGAGCAGCACATTGAAGCGCTTGAAAACACAGCACAACATTCCCTAATAACACTTGCAATGCATTATGACTTCAAAGGTATGACTTTAAGTCTATGACATTATTATTTATTGATTTTATTTTGTTTTATTTCTTTGATCACCAACTGCCACGACAACATACTCGTTTTTTTATGCAGTACTCCTGACGAACTTCACCCATTGCCCGCATCGTACCGGCTCTAAGGTAGCTTGTGTTGGAGCAGCAGGACAAGCTCGCCATCCCGCCCGCTGCTTTCCTGCATTATTGCTCACGAAAACACAACGCACCCAGGGGAGAGATACCATGGTAAATAGGTAACCTATTTACCATGGTATCCCTCCCCAGCGGCGGCTGCTCTTGATCTCCGGCTGCTCATGGTCTCCGTGAACGCACCCGCTGTCTCCAAACCTTGCAGAGCAGCACATTGAAGCGCTTGAAAACACAGCACAACATTCCCTAATAACACTTGCAATGCATTATGACTTCAAAGGTATGACTTTAAGTCTATGACATTATTATTTATTTTGTTTTATTTCTTTGATCACCAACTGCCACGACAACACACTCGTTTTTTTATGCAGTACTCCTGACGAACTTCACCCATTGCCCGCATCGTACCGGCTCTTAAGGTAGCTTGTGTTGGAGCAGCAGGACAAGCTCACCATCCCGCCCGCTGCTTTCCTGCATTATTGCTCACGAAAACACAACGCACCCAGGGGAGAGATACCATGGTAAATAGGTAACCTATTTACCATGGTATCCCTCCCCTGCGGCGGCTGCTCTTGATCTCCGGCTGCTCATGATCTCCGTGAACGCACCCGCAGTCTCCAAACCTTGCAGAGCAGCACATTGAAGCGCTTGAAAACACAGCACAACATTCCCTAATAACACTTGCAATGCATTATGACTTCAAAGGTATGACTTTAAGTCTATGACATTATTATTTATTGATTTTATTTTGTTTTATTTCTTTGATCACCAACTGCCACGACAACACACTCGTTTTTTTTTACGCAGTACTCCTGACGAACTTCACCCATTGCCCGCATCGTACCGGCTCTTAAGGTAGCTTGTGTTGGAGCAGCAGGACAAGCTCGCCATCCCGCCCGCTGCTTTCCTGCATTATTGCTCACCAAAACACAACGCACCCAGGGGAGAGATACCATGGTAAATAGATAACCTATTTACCATGGTATCCCTCCCCTGCGGCGGCTGCTCTTGATCTCCGGCTGCTCATGATCTCCGTGAACGCACCCGCTGTCTCCAAACCTTGCAGAGCAGCACATTGAAGCGCTTGAAAGCACAGCACAACATTCCCTAATAACACTTGCAATGCATTATGACTTCCAAGGTATGACTTTAAGTCTATGACATTATTATTTATTGATTTTATTTTGTTTTATTTCTTTGATCACCAACTGCCACGACAACACACTCGTTTTTTTTTATGCAGTACTCCTGACGAACTTCACCCATTGCCCGCATCGTACCGGCTCTTAAGGTAGCTTGTGTTGGAGCAGCAGGACAAGCTCGCCATCCCGCCCGCTGCTTTCCTGCATTATTGCTCACGAAAACACAACGCACCCAGGGGAGAGATACCATGGTAAATAGGTAACCTATTTACCATGGTATCCCTCCCCTGCGGCGGCTGCTCTTGATCTCCGGCTGCTCATGATCTCCGTGAACGCACCCGCTGTCTCCAAACCTTGCAGAGCAGCACATTGAAGCGCTTGAAAACACAGCATAACATTCCCTAATAACACTTGCAATGCATTATGACTTCAAAGGTATGACTTTAAGTCTATGACATTATTATTTATTGATTTTATTTTGTTTTATTTCTTTGATCACCAACTGCCACGACAACACACTCGTTTTTTATGCAGTACTCCTGACGAACTTCACCCATTGCCCGCATCGTACCTGCTCTTAAGGTAGCTTGTGTTGGAGCAGCAGGACAAGCTCGCCATCCCGCCCGCTGCTTTCCTGCATTATTGCTCACGAAAACACAACGCACCCAGGGGAGAGATACCATGGTAAATAGGTAACCTATTTACCATGGTATCCCTCCCCTGCGGCGGCTGCTCTTGATCTCCGGCTGCTCATGATCTCCGTGAACGCACCCGCTGTCTCCAAACCTTGCAGAGCAGCACATTGAAGCGCTTGAAAACACAGCACAACATTCCCTAATAACACTTGCAATGCATTATGACTTCAAAGGTATGACTTTAAGTCTATGACATTATTATTTATTGATTTTATTTTGTTTTATTTCTTTGATCACCAACTGCCAAGACAACACACTCGTTTTTTTATGCAGTACTCCTGACGAACTTCACCCATTGCCCGCATCGTACCGGCTCTAAGGTAGCTTGTGTTGGAGCAGCAGGACAAGCTCGCCATCCCGCCCGCTGCTTTCCTGCATTATTGCTCACGAAAACACAACGCACCCAGGGGAGAGATACCATGGTAAATAGGTAACCTGTTTACCATGGTATCCCTCCCCTGCGGCAGCTGCTCTTGATCTCCGGCTGCTCATGATCTCCGTGAACGCACCCGCTGTCTCCAAACCTTGCAGAGCAGCACATTGAAGCGCTTGAAAACACAGCACAACATTCCCTAATAACACTTGCAATGCATTATGACTTCAAAGGTATGACTTTAAGTCTATGGCATTATTATTTATTGATTTTATTTTGTTTTATTTCTTTGATCACCAACTGCCACGACAACACACTCGTTTTTTTATGCAGTACTCCTGACGAACTTCACCCATTGCCCGCATCGTACCGGCTCTTAAGGTAGCTTGTGTTGGAGCAGCAGGACTAGCTCGCCATCCCGCCCGCTGCTTTCCTGCATTATTGCTCACGAAAACACAACGCACCCAGGGGAGAGATACGCACCCGCTGTCTCCAAACCTTGCAGAGCAGCACATTGAAGCGCTTGAAAACACAGCACAACATTCCCTAATAACACTTGCAATGCATTATGACTTCAAAGGTATGACTTTAAGTCTATGACATTATTATTTATTGATTTTATTTTGTTTTATTTCTTTGATCACCAACTGCCACGACAACACACTCGTTTTTTTTTACGCAGTACTCCTGACGAACTTCACCCATTGCCCGCATCGTACCGGCTCTTAAGGTAGCTTGTGTTGGAGCAGCAGGACAAGCTCGCCATCCCGCCCGCTGCTTTCCTGCATTATTGCTCACCAAAACACAACGCACCCAGGGGAGAGATACCATGGTAAATAGATAACCTATTTACCATGGTATCCCTCCCCTGCGGCGGCTGCTCTTGATCTCCGGCTGCTCATGATCTCCGTGAACGCACCCGCTGTCTCCAAACCTTGCAGAGCAGCACATTGAAGCGCTTGAAAGCACAGCACAACATTCCCTAATAACACTTGCAATGCATTATGACTTCCAAGGTATGACTTTAAGTCTATGACATTATTATTTATTGATTTTATTTTGTTTTATTTCTTTGATCACCAACTGCCACGACAACACACTCGTTTTTTTTTATGCAGTTCTCCTGACGAACTTCACCCATTGCCCGCATCGTACCGGCTCTTAAGGTAGCTTGTGTTGGAGCAGCAGGACAAGCTCGCCATCCCGCCCGCTGCTTTCCTGCATTATTGCTCACGAAAACACAACGCACCCAGGGGAGAGATACCATGGTAAATAGGTAACCTATTTACCATGGTATCCCTCCCCTGCGGCGGCTGCTCTTGATCTCCGGCTGCTCATGATCTCCGTGAACGCACCCGCTGTCTCCAAACCTTGCAGAGCAGCACATTGAAGCGCTTGAAAACACAGCATAACATTCCCTAATAACACTTGCAATGCATTATGACTTCAAAGGTATGACTTTAAGTCTATGACATTATTATTTATTGATTTTATTTTGTTTTATTTCTTTGATCACCAACTGCCACGACAACACACTCGTTTTTTATGCAGTACTCCTGACGAACTTCACCCATTGCCCACATCGTACCTGCTCTTAAGGTAGCTTGTGTTGGAGCAGCAGGACAAGCTCGCCATCCCGCCCGCTGCTTTCCTGCATTATTGCTCACGAAAACACAACGCACCCAGGGGAGAGATACCATGGTAAATAGGTAACCTATTTACCATGGTATCCCTCCCCTGCGGCGGCTGCTCTTGATCTCCGGCTGCTCATGATCTCCGTGAACGCACCCGCTGTCTCCAAACCTTGCAGAGCAGCACATTGAAGCGCTTGAAAACACAGCACAACATTCCCTAATAACACTTGCAATGCATTATGACTTCAAAGGTATGACTTTAAGTCTATGACATTATTATTTATTGATTTTATTTTGTTTTATTTCTTTGATCACCAACTGCCAAGACAACACACTCGTTTTTTTATGCAGTACTCCTGACGAACTTCACCCATTGCCCGCATCGTACCGGCTCTAAGGTAGCTTGTGTTGGAGCAGCAGGACAAGCTCGCCATCCCGCCCGCTGCTTTCCTGCATTATTGCTCACGAAAACACAACGCACCCAGGGGAGAGATACCATGGTAAATAGGTAACCTGTTTACCATGGTATCCCTCCCCTGCGGCAGCTGCTCTTGATCTCCGGCTGCTCATGATCTCCGTGAACGCACCCGCTGTCTCCAAACCTTGCAGAGCAGCACATTGAAGCGCTTGAAAACACAGCACAACATTCCCTAATAACACTTGCAATGCATTATGACTTCAAAGGTATGACTTTAAGTCTATGGCATTATTATTTATTGATTTTATTTTGTTTTATTTCTTTGATCACCAACTGCCACGACAACACACTCGTTTTTTTATGCAGTACTCCTGACGAACTTCACCCATTGCCCGCATCGTACCGGCTCTTAAGGTAGCTTGTGTTGGAGCAGCAGGACTAGCTCGCCATCCCGCCCGCTGCTTTCCTGCATTATTGCTCACGAAAACACAACGCACCCAGGGGAGAGATACGCACCCGCTGTCTCCAAACCTTGCAGAGCAGCACATTGAAGCGCTTGAAAACACAGCACAACATTCCCTAATAACACTTGCAATGCATTATGACTTCAAAGGTATGACTTTAAGTCTATGACATTATTATTTATTGATTTTATTTTGTTTTATTTCTTTGATCACCAACTGCCACGACAACACACTCGTTTTTTTTATGCAGTACTCCTGACGAACTTCACCCATTGCCCGCATCGTACCGGCTCTTAAGGTAGCTTGTGTTGGAGCAGCAGGACAAGCTCGCCATCCCGCCCGCTGCTTTCCTGCATTATTGCTCACGAAAACACAACGCACCCAGGGGAGAGATACCATGGTAAATAGGTAACCTATTTACCATGGTATCCCTCCCCTGCGGCGGCTGCTCTTGATCTCCGGCTGCTCATGATCTCCGTGAACGCACCCGCTGTCTCCAAACCTTGCAGAGCAGCACATTGAAGCGCTTGAAAACACAGCACAACATTCCCTAATAACACTTGCAATGCATTATGACTTCAAAGGTATGACTTTAAGTCTATGACAGTTTTATTATTTATTGATTTTATTTTGTTTTATTTCTTTGATCACCAACTGCCACGACAACACACTCGTTTTTTTATGCAGTACTCCTGACGAACTTCACCCATTGCCCGCATCGTACCGGCTCTAAGGTAGCTTGTGTTGGAGCAGCAGGACAAGCTCGCCATCCCGCCCGCTGCTTTCCTGCATTATTGCTCACGAAAACACAACGCACCCAGGGGAGAGATACCATGGTAAATAGGTAACCTATTTACCATGGTATCCCTCCCCTGCGGCGGCTGCTCTTGATCTCCGGCTGCTCATGATCTCCGTGAACGCACCCGCTGTCTCCAAACCTTGCAGAGCAGCACATTGAAGCGCTTGAAAACACAGCACAACATTCCCTAATAACACTTGCAATGCATTATGACTTCAAAGGTATGACTTTAAGTCTATGACATTATTATTTATTGATTTTATTTTGTTTTATTTCTTTGATCACCAACTGCCACGACAACACACTCGTTTTTTTATGCAGCACTCCTGACGAACTTCACCCATTGCCCGCATCGTACCGGCTCTTAAGGTAGCTTGTGTTGGAGCAGCAGGACAAGCTCGCCATCCCGCCCGCTGCTTTCCTGCATTATTGCTCACGAAAACACAACGCACCCAGGGGAGAGATACCATGGTAAATAGGTAACCTATTTACCATGGTATCCCTCCCCTGCGGCGGCTGCTCTTGATCTCCGGCTGCTCATGATCTCCGTGAACGCACCCGCTGTCTCCAAACCTTGCAGAGCAGCACATTGAAGCGCTTGAAAACACAGCACAACATTCCCTAATAACACTTGCAATGCATTATGACTTCAAAGGTATGACTTTAAGTCTATGACATTATTATTTATTGATTTTATTTTGTTTTATTTCTTTGATCACCAACTGCCACGACAACACACTCGTTTTTTTTATGCAGTACTCCTGACGAACTTCACCCATTGCCCGCATCGTACCGGCTCTAAGGTAGCTTGTGTTGGAGCAGCAGGACAAGCTCGCCATCCCGCCCGCTGCTTTCCTGCATTATTGCTCACGAAAACACAACGCACCCAGGGGAGAGATACCATGGTAAATAGGTAACCTATTTACCATGGTATCCCTCCCCTGCGGCGGCTGCTCTTGATCTCCGGCTGCTCATGATCTCCGTGAACGCACCCGCTGTCTCCAAACCTTGCAGAGCAGCACATTGAAGCGCTTGAAAACATAGCACAACATTCCCTAATAACACTTGCAATGCATTATGACTTCAAAGGTATGACTTTAAGTCTATGACATTATTATTTATTGATTTTATTTTGTTTTATTTCTTTGATCACCAACTGCCACGACAACACACTCGTTTTTTTTTATGCAGTACTCCTGACGAACTTCACCCATTGCCCGCATCGTACCGGCTCTTAAGGTAGCTTGTGTTGGAGCAGCAGGACAAGCTCGCCATCCCGCCCGCTGCTTTCCTGCATTATTGCTCACGAAAACACAACGCACCCAGGGGAGAGATACCATGGTAAATAGGTAACCTATTTACCATGGTATCCCTCCCCTGCGGCGGCTGCTCTTGATCTCCGGCTGCTCATGATCTCCTAGAACGCACCCGCTGTCTCCAAACCTTGCAGAGCAGCACATTGAAGCGCTTGAAAACACAGCACAACATTCCCTAATAACACTTGCAATGCATTATGACTTCAAAGGTATGACTTTAAGTCTATGACATTATTATTTATTGATTTTATTTTGTTTTATTTCTTTGATCACCAACTGCCACGACAACACACTCGTTTTTTTTACGCAGTACTCCTGACGAACTTCACCCATTGCCCGCATCGTACCGGCTCTTAAGGTAGCTTGTGTTGGAGCAGCAGGACAAGCTCGCCATCCCGCCCGCTGCTTTCCTGCATTATTGCTCACGAAAACACAACGCACCCAGGGGAGAGATACCATGGTAAATAGGTAACCTATTTACCATGGTATCCCTCCCCTGCGGCGGCTGCTCTTGATCTCCGGCTGCTCATGATCTCCGTGAACGCACCCGCTGTCTCCAAACCTTGCAGAGCAGCACATTGAAGCGCTTGAAAACACAGCACAACATTACCTAATAACACTTGCAATGCATTATGACTTCAAAGGTATGACTTTAAGTCTATGACATTATTATTATTTATTGATTTTATTTTGTTTTATTTCTTTGATCACCAACTGCCACGACAACACACTCGTTTTTTTATGCAGTACTCCTGACGAACTTCACCCATTGCCCGCATCGTACCGGCTCTTAAGGTAGCTTGTGTTGGAGCAGCAGGACAAGATCGCCATCCCGCCCGCTGCTTTCCTGCATTATTGCTCACGAAAACACAACGCACACAGGGGAGAGATACCATGGTAAATAGGTAACCTATTTACCATGGTATCCCTCCCCTGCGGCGGCTGCTCTTGATCTCCGGCTGCTCATGATCTCCGTGAACGCACCCGCTGTCTCCAAACCTTGCAGAGCAGCACATTGAAGCGCTTGAAAACACAGCACAACATTCCCTAATAACACTTGCAATGCATTATGACTTCAAAGGTATGACTTTAAGTCTATGACATTATTATTTATTGATTTTATTTTGTTTTATTTCTTTGATCACCAACTGCCACGACAACCCACTCGTTTTTTTTATGCAGTACTCCTGACGAACTTCACCCATTGCCCGCATCGTACCGGCTCTTAAGGTAGCTTGTGTTGGAGCAGCAGGACAAGCTCGCCATCCCGCCCGCTGCTTTCCTGCATTATTGCTCACGAAAACACAACGCACCCAGGGGAGAGATTCCATGGTAAATAGGTAACCTATTTACCATGGTATCCCTCCCCTGCGGCGGCTGCTCTTGATCTCCGGCTGCTCATGATCTCCGTGAACGCACCCGCTGTCTCCAAACCTTGCAGAGCAGCACATTGAAGCGCTTGAAAACACAGCACAACATTCCCTAATAACACTTGCAATGCATTATGACTTCAAAGGTATGACTTTAAGTCTATGACATTATTATTATTGATTGATTTTATTTTGTTTTATTTCTTTGATCACCAACTGCCACGACAACACACTCGTTTTTTTATGCAGTACTCCTGACGAACTTCACCCATTGCCCGCATCGTACCGGCTCTAAGGTAGCTTGTGTTGGAGCAGCAGGACAAGCTCGCCATCCCGCCCGCTGCTTTCCTGCATTATTGCTCACGAAAACACAACGCACCCAGGGGAGAGATACCATGGTAAATAGGTAACCTATTTACCATGGTATCCCTCCCCTGCGGCGGCTGCTCTTGATCTCCGGCTGCTCATGATCTCCGTGAACGCACCCGCTGTCTCCAAACCTTGCAGAGCAGCACATTGAAGCGCTTGAAAACACAGCACAACATTCCCTAATAACACTTGCAATGCATTATGACTTCAAAGGTATGACTTTAAGTCTATGACATTATTATTATTTATTGATTTTATTTTGTTTTATTTCTTTGATCACCAACTGCCACGACAACACACTCGTTTTTTTTATGCAGTACTCCTGACGAACTTCACCCATTGCCCGCATCGTACCGGCTCTTAAGGTAGCTTGTGTTGGAGCAGCAGGACAAGCTCGCCATCCCGCCCGCTGCTTTCCTGCATTATTGCTCACGAAAACACAACGCACCCAGGGGAGAGATACCATGGTAAATAGGTAACCTATTTACCATGGTATCCCTCCCCTGCGGCGGCTGCTCTTGATCTCCGGCTGCTCATGATCTCCGTGAACGCACCCGCTGTCTCCAAACCTTGCAGAGCAGCACATTGAAGCGCTTCAAAACACAGCACAACATTCCCTAATAACACTTGCAATGCATTATGACTTCAAAGGTATGACTTTAAGTCTATGACATTATTATTTATTGATTTTATTTTGTTTTATTTCTTTGATCACCAACTGCCACGACAACACACTCGTTTTTTTTTATGCAGTACTCCTGACGAACTTCACCCATTGCCCGCATCGTACCGGCTCTTAAGGTAGCTTGTGTTGGAGCAGCAGGACAAGCTCGCCATCCCGCCCGCTGCTTTCCTGCATTATTGCTCACGAAAACACAACGCACACAGGGGAGAGATACCATGGTAAATAGGTAACCTATTTACCATGGTATCCCTCCCCTGCGGCGGCTGCTCTTGATCTCCGGCTGCTCATGATCTCCGTGAACGCACCCGCTGTCTCCAAACCTTGCAGAGCAGCACATTGAAGCGCTTGAAAACACAGCACAACATTCCCTAATAACACTTGCAATGCATTATGACTTCAAAGGTATGACTTTAAGTCTATGACATTATTATTTATTGATTTTATTTTGTTTTATTTCTTTGATCACCAACTGCCACGACAACACACTCGTTTTTTTATGCAGTACTCCTGACGAACTTCACCCATTGCCCGCATCGTACCGGCTCTTAAGGTAGCTTGTGTTGGAGCAGCAGGACAAGCTCGCCATCCCGCCCGCTGCTTTCCTGCATTATTGCTCACGAAAACACAACGCACCCAGGGGAGAGATAACATGGTAAATAGGTAACCTATTTACCATGGTATCCCTCCCCTGCGGCGGCTGCTCTTGATCTCCGGCTGCTCATGATCTCCGTGAACGCACCCGCTGTCTCCAAACCTTGCAGAGCAGCACATTGAAGCGCTTGAAAACACAGCACAACATTCCCTAATAACACTTGCAATGCATTATGACTTCAAAGGTATGGCTTTAAGTCTATGACATTATTATTATTTATTGATTTTATTTTGTTTTATTTCTTTGATCACCAACTGCCACGACAACACACTCGTTTTTTTATGCAGTACTCCTGACGAACTTCACCCATTGCCCGCATCGTACCGGCTCTAAGGTAGCTTGTGTTGGAGCAGCAGGACAAGCTCGCCATCCCGCCCGCTGCTTTCCTGCATTATTGCTCACGAAAACACAACGCACCCAGGGGAGAGATACCATGGTAAATAGGTAACCTATTTACCATGGTATCCCTCCCCTGCGGCGGCTGCTCTTGATCTCCGGCTGCTCATGATCTCCGTGAACGCACCCGCTGTCTCCAAACCTTGCAGAGCAGCACATTGAAGCGCTTGAAAACACAGCACAACATTCCCTAATAACACTTGCAATGCATTATGACTTCAAAGGTATGACTTTAAGTCTATGACATTATTATTTATTGATTTTATTTTGTTTTATTTCTTTGATCACCAACTGCCACGACAACACACTCGTTTTTTTTTATGCAGTACTCCTGACGAACTTCACCCATTGCCCGCATCGTACCGGCTCTTAAGGTAGCTTGTGTTGGAGCAGCAGGACAAGCTCGCCACCCCGCCCGCTGCTTTCCTGCATTATTGCTCACGAAAACACAACGCACACAGGGGAGAGATACCATGGTAAATAGGTAACCTATTAGGTAATCTGCGTTCACGGAGATAGGTAACCTATTTACCATGGTATCCCTCCCCTGCGGCGGCTGCTCTTGATCTCCGGCTGCTCATGATCTCCTACAACGCACCCGCTGTCTCCAAACCTTGCAGAGCAGCACATGAAGCGCTTGAAAACACAGCACAACATTCCCTAATAACACTTGCAATGCATTATGACTTCAGAGGTATGACTTTAAGTCTATGACATTATTATTTATTGATTTTATTTTGTTTTATTTCTTTGATCACCAACTGCCACGACAACACACTCGTTTTTTTTACGCAGTACTCCTGACGAACTTCACCCATTGCCCGCATCGTACCGGCTCTTAAGGTAGCTTGTGTTGGAGCAGCAGGACAAGCTCGCCATCCCGCCCGCTGCTTTCCTGCATTATTGCTCACGAAAACACAACGCACCCAGGGGAGAGATTCCATGGTAAATAGGTAACCTATTTACCATGGTATCCCTCCCCTGCGGCGGCTGCTCTTGATCTCCGGCTGCTCATGATCTCCGTGAACGCACCCGCTGTCTCCAAACCTTGCAGAGCAGCACATTGAAGCGCTTGAAAACACAGCACAACATTACCTAATAACACTTGCAATGCATTATGACTTCAAAGGTATGACTTTAAGTCTATGACATTATTATTATTGATTGATTTTATTTTGTTTTATTTCTTTGATCACCAACTGCCACGACAACACACTCGTTTTTTTATGCAGTACTCCTGACGAACTTCACCCATTGCCCGCATCGTACCGGCTCTAAGGTAGCTTGTGTTGGAGCAGCAGGACAAGCTCGCCATCCCGCCCGCTGCTTTCCTGCATTATTGCTCACGAAAACACAACGCACCCAGGGGAGAGATACCATGGTAAATAGGTAACCTATTTACCATGGTATCCCTCCCCTGCGGCGGCTGCTCTTGATCTCCGGCTGCTCATGATCTCCGTGAACGCACCCGCTGTCTCCAAACCTTGCAGAGCAGCACATTGAAGCGCTTGAAAACACAGCACAACATTCCCTAATAACACTTGCAATGCATTATGACTTCAAAGGTATGACTTTAAGTCTATGACATTATTATTTATTGATTTTATTTTGTTTTATTTCTTTGATCACCAACTGCCACGACAACACACTCGTTTTTTTTATGCAGTACTCCTGACGAACTTCACCCATTGCCCGCATCGTACCGGCTCTTAAGGTAGCTTGTGTTGGAGCAGCAGGACAAGCTCGCCATCCCGCCCGCTGCTTTCCTGCATTATTGCTCACGAAAACACAACGCACCCAGGGGAGAGATACCATGGTAAATAGGTAACCTATTTACCATGGTATCCCTCCCCTGCGGCGGCTGCTCTTGATCTCCGGCTGCTCATGATCTCCGTGAACGCACCCGCTGTCTCCAAACCTTGCAGAGCAGCACATTGAAGCGCTTCAAAACACAGCACAACATTCCCTAATAACACTTGCAATGCATTATGACTTCAAAGGTATGACTTTAAGTCTATGACATTATTATTTATTGATTTTATTTTGTTTTATTTCTTTGATCACCAACTGCCACGACAACACACTCGTTTTTTTATGCAGTACTCCTGACGAACTTCACCCATTGCCCGCATCGTACCGGCTCTTAAGGTAGCTTGTGTTGGAGCAGCAGGACAAGATCGCCATCCCGCCCGCTGCTTTCCTGCATTATTGCTCACGAAAACACAACGCACACAGGGGAGAGATACCATGGTAAATAGGTAACCTATTTACCATGGTATCCCTCCCCTGCGGCGGCTGCTCTTGATCTCCGGCTGCTCATGATCTCCGTGAACGCACCCGCTGTCTCCAAACCTTGCAGAGCAGCACATTGAAGCGCTTGAAAACACAGCACAACATTCCCTAATAACACTTGCAATGCATTATGACTTCAAAGGTATGACTTTAAGTCTATGACATTATTATTTATTGATTTTATTTTGTTTTATTTCTTTGATCACCAACTGCCACGACAACCCACTCGTTTTTTTTATGCAGTACTCCTGACGAACTTCACCCATTGCCCGCATCGTACCGGCTCTTAAGGTAGCTTGTGTTGGAGCAGCAGGACAAGCTCGCCATCCCGCCCGCTGCTTTCCTGCATTATTGCTCACGAAAACACAACGCACCCAGGGGAGAGATTCCATGGTAAATAGGTAACCTATTTACCATGGTATCCCTCCCCTGCGGCGGCTGCTCTTGATCTCCGGCTGCTCATGATCTCCGTGAACGCACCCGCTGTCTCCAAACCTTGCAGAGCAGCACATTGAAGTGCTTGAAAACACAGCACAACATTCCCTAATAACACTTGCAATGCATTATGACTTCAAAGGTATGACTTTAAGTCTATGACATTATTATTATTGATTGATTTTATTTTGTTTTATTTCTTTGATCACCAACTGCCACGACAACACACTCGTTTTTTTATGCAGTACTCCTGACGAACTTCACCCATTGCCCGCATCGTACCGGCTCTAAGGTAGCTTGTGTTGGAGCAGCAGGACAAGCTCGCCATCCCGCCCGCTGCTTTCCTGCATTATTGCTCACGAAAACACAACGCACCCAGGGGAGAGATACCATGGTAAATAGGTAACCTATTTACCATGGTATCCCTCCCCTGCGGCGGCTGCTCTTGATCTCCGGCTGCTCATGATCTCCGTGAACGCACCCGCTGTCTCCAAACCTTGCAGAGCAGCACATTGAAGCGCTTGAAAACACAGCACAACATTCCCTAATAACACTTGCAATGCATTATGACTTCAAAGGTATGACTTTAAGTCTATGACATTATTATTATTTATTGATTTTATTTTGTTTTATTTCTTTGATCACCAACTGCCACGACAACACACTCGTTTTTTTTATGCAGTACTCCTGACGAACTTCACCCATTGCCCGCATCGTACCGGCTCTTAAGGTAGCTTGTGTTGGAGCAGCAGGACAAGCTCGCCATCCCGCCCGCTGCTTTCCTGCATTATTGCTCACGAAAACACAACGCACCCAGGGGAGAGATACCATGGTAAATAGGTAACCTATTTACCATGGTATCCCTCCCCTGCGGCGGCTGCTCTTGATCTCCGGCTGCTCATGATCTCCGTGAACGCACCCGCTGTCTCCAAACCTTGCAGAGCAGCACATTGAAGCGCTTCAAAACACAGCACAACATTCCCTAATAACACTTGCAATGCATTATGACTTCAAAGGTATGACTTTAAGTCTATGACATTATTATTTATTGATTTTATTTTGTTTTATTTCTTTGATCACCAACTGCCACGACAACACACTCGTTTTTTTATGCAGTACTCCTGACGAACTTCACCCATTGCCCGCATCGTACCGGCTCTTAAGGTAGCTTGTGTTGGAGCAGCAGGACAAGCTCGCCATCCCGCCCGCTGCTTTCCTGCATTATTGCTCACGAAAACACAACGCACACAGGGGAGAGATACCATGGTAAATAGGTAACCTATTTACCATGGTATCCCTCCCCTGCGGCGGCTGCTCTTGATCTCCGGCTGCTCATGATCTCCGTGAACGCACCCGCTGTCTCCAAACCTTGCAGAGCAGCACATTGAAGCGCTTGAAAACACAGCACAACATTCCCTAATAACACTTGCAATGCATTATGACTTCAAAGGTATGACTTTAAGTCTATGACATTATTATTTATTGATTTTATTTTGTTTTATTTCTTTGATCACCAACTGCCACGACAACACACTCGTTTTTTTATGCAGTACTCCTGACGAACTTCACCCATTGCCCGCATCGTACCGGCTCTTAAGGTAGCTTGTGTTGGAGCAGCAGGACAAGCTCGCCATCCCGCCCGCTGCTTTCCTGCATTATTGCTCACGAAAACACAACGCACCCAGGGGAGAGATAACATGGTAAATAGGTAACCTGAGCAATAGGTAACCTGAGCAATAATGCAGGAAAGCAGCGGGCGGGATGGCGAGCTTGTCCTGCTGCTCCAACACAAGCTACCTTGATCTCCGGCTGCTCATGATCTCCGTGAACGCACCCGCTGTCTCCAAACCTTGCAGAGCAGCACATTGAAGCGCTTGAAAACACAGCACAACATTCCCTAATAACACTTGCAATGCATTATGACTTCAAAGGTATGACTTTAAGTCTATGACATTATTATTATTTATTGATTTTATTTTGTTTTATTTCTTTGATCACCAACTGCCACGACAACACACTCGTTTTTTTATGCAGTACTCCTGACGAACTTCACCCATTGCCCGCATCGTACCGGCTCTAAGGTAGCTTGTGTTGGAGCAGCAGGACAAGCTCGCCATCCCGCCCGCTGCTTTCCTGCATTATTGCTCACGAAAACACAACGCACCCAGGGGAGAGATACCATGGTAAATAGGTAACCTATTTACCATGGTATCCCTCCCCTGCGGCGGCTGCTCTTGATCTCCGGCTGCTCATGATCTCCGTGAACGCACCCGCTGTCTCCAAACCTTGCAGAGCAGCACATTGAAGCGCTTGAAAACACAGCACAACATTCCCTAATAACACTTGCAATGCATTATGACTTCAAAGGTATGACTTTAAGTCTATGACATTATTATTTATTGATTTTATTTTGTTTTATTTCTTTGATCACCAACTGCCACGACAACACACTCGTTTTTTTTTATGCAGTACTCCTGACGAACTTCACCCATTGCCCGCATCGTACCGGCTCTTAAGGTAGCTTGTGTTGGAGCAGCAGGACAAGCTCGCCATCCCGCCCGCTGCTTTCCTGCATTATTGCTCACCAAAACACAACGCACCCAGGGGAGAGATACCATGGTAAATAGGTAACCTATTAGGTAATCTGCGTTCACGGAGATAGGTAACCTATTTACCATGGTATCCCTCCCCTGCGGCGGCTGCTCTTGATCTCCGGCTGCTCATGATCTCCGTGAACGCACCCGCTGTCTCCAAACCTTGCAGAGCAGCACATTGAAGCGCTTCAAAACACAGCACAACATTCCCTAATAACACTTGCAATGCATTATGACTTCAAAGGTATGACTTTAAGTCTATGACATTATTATTTATTGATTTTATTTTGTTTTATTTCTTTGATCACCAACTGCCACGACAACACACTCGTTTTTTTTATGCAGTACTCCTGATGAACTTCACCCATTGCCCGCATCGTACCGGCTCTTAAGGTAGCTTGTGTTGGAGCAGCAGGACAAGCTCGCCATCCCGCCCGCTGCTTTCCTGCATTATTGCTCACGAAAACACAACGCACCCAGGGGAGAGATACCATGGTAAATAGGTAACCTATTTACCATGGTATCCCTCCCCTGCGGCGGCTGCTCTTGATCTCCGGCTGCTCATGATCTCCGTGAACGCACCCGCTGTCTCCAAACCTTGCAGAGCAGCACATTGAAGCGCTTGAAAACACAGCACAACATTCCCTAATAACACTTGCAATGCATTATGACTTCAAAGGTATGACTTTAAGTCTATGACATATTATTTATTGATTTTATTTTGTTTTATTTCTTTGATCACCAACTGCCACGACAACACACTCGTTTTTTTATGCAGTACTCCTGACGAACTTCACCCATTGCCCGCATCGTACCGGCTCTAAGGTAGCTTGTGTTGGAGCAGCAGGACAAGCTCGCCATCCCGCCCGCTGCTTTCCTGCATTATTGCTCACGAAAACACAACGCACCCAGGGGAGAGATACCATGGTAAATAGGTAACCTATTAGGTAATCTGCGTTCACGGAGATATGTAACCTATTTACCATGGTATCCCTCCCCTGCGGCGGCTGCTCTTGATCTCCGGCTGCTCATGATCTCCTAGAACGCACTCGCTGTCTCCAAACCTTGCAGAGCAGCACATTGAAGCGCTTGAAAACACAGCACAACATTCCCTAATAACACTTGCAATGCATTATGACTTCAAAGGTATGACTTTAATTCTATGACATTATTATTTATTGATTTTATTTTGTTTTATTTCTTTGATCACCAACTGCCACGACAACACACTCGTTTTTTTTATGCAGTACTCCTGACGAACTACACCCATTGCCCGCATCGTACCGGCTCTTAAGGTAGCTTGTGTTGGAGCAGCAGGACAAGCTCGCCATCCCGCCCGCTGCTTTCCTGCATTATTGCTCACGAAAACACAACGCACCCAGGGGAGAGATACCATGGTAAATAGGTAACCTATTTACCATGGTATCCCTCCCCTGCGGCGGCTGCTCTTGATCTCCGGCTGCTCATGATCTCCGTGAACGCACCCGCTGTCTCCAAACCTTGCAGAGCAGCACATTGAAGCGCTTGAAAACACAGCACAACATTCCCTAATAACACTTGCAATGCATTATGACTTCAAAGGTATGACTTTAAGTCTATGACGTTATTATTATTTATTGATTTTATTTTGTTTTATTTCTTTGATCACCAACTGCCACGACAACACACTCGTTTTTTTATGCAGTACTCCTGACGAACTTCACCCATTGCCCGCATCGTACCGGCTCTTAAGGTAGCTTGTGTTGGAGCAGCAGGACAAGCTCGCCATCCCGCCCTCTGCTTTCCTGCATTATTGCTCAGGAAAACACAACGCACACAGGGGAGAGATACCATGGTAAATAGGTAACCTATTAGGTAATCTGCGTTCACGGAGATATGTAACCTATTTACCATGGTATCCCTCCCCTGCGGCGGCTGCTCTTGATCTCCGGCTGCTCATGATCTCCTAGAACGCACCCGCTGTCTCCAAACCTTGCAGAGCAGCACATTGAAGCGCTTGAAAACACAGCACAACATTCCCTAATAACACTTGCAATGCATTATGACTTCAAAGGTATGACTTTAAGTCTATGACATTATTATTTATTGATTTTATTTTGTTTTATTTCTTTGATCACCAACTGCCACGACAACACACTCGTTTTTTTATGCAGTACTCCTGACGAACTACACCCATTGCCCGCATCGTACCGGCTCTTAAGGTAGCTTGTGTTGGAGCAGCAGGACAAGCTCGCCATCCCGCCCGCTGCTTTCCTGCATTATTGCTCACGAAAACACAACGCACCCAGGGGAGAGATACCATGGTAAATAGGTAACCTATTTACCATGGTATCCCTCCCCTGCGGCGGCTGCTCTTGATCTCCGGCTGCTCATGATCTCCGTGAACGCACCCGCTGTCTCCAAACCTTGCAGAGCAGCACATTGAAGCGCTTGAAAACACAGCACAACATTCCCTAATAACACTTGCAATGCATTATGACTTCAAAGGTATGACTTTAAGTCTATGACATTATTATTATTTATTGATTTTATTTTGTTTTATTTCTTTGATCACCAACTGCCACGACAACACACTCGTTTTTTTATGCAGTACTCCTGACGAACTTCACCCATTGCCCGCATCGTACCGGCTCTAAGGTAGCTTGTGTTGGAGCAGCAGGACAAGCTCGCCATCCCGCCCGCTGCTTTCCTGCATTATTGCTCACCAAAACACAACGCACCCAGGGGAGAGATACCATGGTAAATAGGTAACCTATTAGGTAATCTGCGTTCACGGAGATAGGTAACCTATTTACCATGGTATCCCTCCCCTGCGGCGGCTGCTCTTGATCTCCGGCTGCTCATGATCTCCGTGAACGCACCCGCTGTCTCCAAACCTTGCAGAGCAGCACATTGAAGCGCTTCAAAACACAGCACAACATTCCCTAATAACACTTGCAATGCATTATGACTTCAAAGGTATGACTTTAAGTCTATGACATTATTATTTATTAATTTTATTTTGTTTTATTTCTTTGATCACCAACTGCCACGACAACACACTCGTTTTTTTATGCAGTACTCCTGATGAACTTCACCCATTGCCCGCATCGTACCGGCTCTTAAGGTAGCTTGTGTTGGAGCAGCAGGACAAGCTCGCCATCCCGCCCGCTGCTTTCCTGCATTATTGCTCACGAAAACACAACGCACCCAGGGGAGAGATACCATGGTAAATAGGTAACGTATTTACCATGGTATCCCTCCCCTGCGGCGGCTGCTCTTGATCTCCGGCTGCTCATGATCTCCGTGAACGCACCCGCTGTCTCCAAACCTTGCAGAGCAGCACATTGAAGCGCTTGAAAACACAGCACAACATTCCCTAATAACACTTGCAATGCATTATGACTTCAAAGGTATGACTTTAAGTCTATGACATTATTATTATTTATTGATTTTATTTTGTTTTATTTCTTTGATCACCAACTGCCACGACAACACACTCGTTTTTTTATGCAGTACTCCTGACGAACTTCACCCATTGCCCGCATCGTACCGGCTCTAAGGTAGCTTGTGTTGGAGCAGCAGGACAAGCTCGCCATCCCGCCCGCTGCTTTCCTGCATTATTGCTCACCAAAACACAACGCACCCAGGGGAGAGATACCATGGTAAATAGGTAACCTATTAGGTAATCTGCGTTCACGGAGATAGGTAACCTATTTACCATGGTATCCCTCCCCTGCGGCGGCTGCTCTTGATCTCCGGCTGCTCATGATCTCCGTGAACGCACCCGCTGTCTCCAAACCTTGCAGAGCAGCACATTGAAGCGCTTCAAAACACAGCACAACATTCCCTAATAACACTTGCAATGCATTATGACTTCAAAGGTATGACTTTAAGTCTATGACATTATTATTTATTAATTTTATTTTGTTTTATTTCTTTGATCACCAACTGCCACGACAACACACTCGTTTTTTTATGCAGTACTCCTGATGAACTTCACCCATTGCCCGCATCGTACCGGCTCTTAAGGTAGCTTGTGTTGGAGCAGCAGGACAAGCTCGCCATCCCGCCCGCTGCTTTCCTGCATTATTGCTCACGAAAACACAACGCACCCAGGGGAGAGATACCATGGTAAATAGGTAACGTATTTACCATGGTATCCCTCCCCTGCGGCGGCTGCTCTTGATCTCCGGCTGCTCATGATCTCCGTGAACGCACCCGCTGTCTCCAAACCTTGCAGAGCAGCACATTGAAGCGCTTGAAAACACAGCACAACATTCCCTAATAACACTTGCAATGCATTATGACTTCAAAGGTATGACTTTAAGTCTATGACATTATTATTTATTTTGTTTTATTTCTTTGATCACCAACTGCCACGACAACACACTCGTTTTTTTATGCAGTACTCCTGACGAACTTCACCCATTGCCCGCATCGTACCGGCTCTAAGGTAGCTTGTGTTGGAGCAGCAGGACAAGCTCGCCATCCCGCCCGCTGCTTTCCTGCATTATTGCTCACGAAAACACAACGCACCCAGGGGAGAGATACCATGGTAAATAGGTAACCTATTTACCATGGTATCCCTCCCCTGCGGCGGCTGCTCTTGATCTCCGGCTGCTCATGATCTCCGTGAACGCACCCGCTGTCTCCAAACCTTGCAGAGCAGCACATTGAAGCGCTTGAAAACACAGCACAACATTCCCTAATAACACTTGCAATGCATTATGACTTCAAAGGTATGACTTTAAGTCTATGACATTATTATTTATTGATTTTATTTTGTTTTATTTCTTTGATCACCAACTGCCACGACAACACACTCGTTTTTTTATGCAGTACTCCTGACGAACTTCACCCATTGCCCGCATCGTACCGGCTCTTAAGGTAGCTTGTGTTGGAGCAGCAGGACAAGCTCGCCATCCCGCCCGCTGCTTTCCTGCATTATTGCTCACGAAAACACAACGCACCCAGGGGAGAGATACCATGGTAAATAGGTAACCTATTAGGTAATCTGCGTTCACGGAGATATGTAACCTATTTACCATGGTATCCCTCCCCTGCGGCGGCTGCTCTTGATCTCCGGCTGCTCATGATCTCCTAGAACGCACCCGCTGTCTCCAAACCTTGCAGAGCAGCACATTGAAGCGCTTGAAAACACAGCACAACATTCCCTAATAACACTTGCAATGCATTATGACTTCAAAGGTATGACTTTAAGTCTATGACATTATTATTTATTGATTTTATTTTGTTTTATTTCTTTGATCACCAACTGCCACGACAACACACTCGTTTTTTTATGCATTACTCCTGACGAACTTCACCCATTGCCCGCATCGTACCGGCTCTAAGGTAGCTTGTGTTGGAGCAGCAGGACAAGCTCGCCATCCCGCCCGCTGCTTTCCTGCATTATTGCTCACGAAAACACAACGCACCCAGGGGAGAGATACCATGGTAAATAGGTAACCTATTTACCATGGTATCCCTCCCCTGCGGCGGCTGCTCTTGATCTCCGGCTGCTCATGATCTCCGTGAACGCACCCGCTGTCTCCAAACCTTGCAGAGCAGCACATTGAAGCGCTTGAAAACACAGCACAACATTCCCTAATAACACTTGCAATGCATTATGACTTCAAAGGTATGACTTTAAGTCTATGACATTATTATTTATTGATTTTATTTTGTTTTATTTCTTTGATCACCAACTGCCACGACAACACACTCGTTTTTTTATGCAGTACTCCTGACGAACTTCACCCATTGCCCGCATCGTACCGGCTCTAAGGTAGCTTGTGTTGGAGCAGCAGGACAAGCTCGCCATCCCGCCCGCTGCTTTCCTGCATTATTGCTCACGAAAACACAACGCACCCAGGGGAGAGATACCATGGTAAATAGGTAACCTATTTACCATGGTATCCCTCCCCTGCGGCGGCTGCTCTTGATCTCCGGCTGCTCATGATCTCCGTGAACGCACCCGCTGTCTCCAAACCTTGCAGAGCAGCACATTGAAGCGCTTGAAAACACAGCACAACATTCCCTAATAACACTTGCAATGCATTATGACTTCAAAGGTATGACTTTAAGTCTATGACATTATTATTTATTGATTTTATTTTGTTTTATTTCTTTGATCACCAACTGCCACGACAACACACTCGTTTTTTTATGCAGTACTCCTGACGAACTTCACCCATTGCCCGCATCGTACCGGCTCTAAGGTAGCTTGTGTTGGAGCAGCAGGACAAGCTCGCCATCCCGCCCGCTGCTTTCCTGCATTATTGCTCACGAAAACACAACGCACCCAGGGGAGAGATACCATGGTAAATAGGTAACCTATTTACCATGGTATCCCTCCCCTGCGGCGGCTGCTCTTGATCTCCGGCTGCTCATGATCTCCGTGAACGCACCCGCTGTCTCCAAACCTTGCAGAGCAGCACATTGAAGCGCTTGAAAACACAGCACAACATTCCCTAATAACACTTGCAATGCATTATGACTTCAGAGGTATGACTTTAAGTCTATGACATTATTATTTATTGATTTTATTTTGTTTTATTTCTTTGATCACCAACTGCCACGACAACACACTCGTTTTTTTATGCAGTACTCCTGACGAACTTCACCCATTGCCCGCATCGTACCGGCTCTTAAGGTAGCTTGTGTTGGAGCAGCAGGACAAGCTCGCCATCCCGCCCGCTGCTTTCCTGCATTATTGCTCACGAAAACACAACGCACCCAGGGGAGAGATACCATGGTAAATAGGTAACCTATTTACCATGGTATCCCTCCCCTGCGGCGGCTGCTCTTGATCTCCGGCTGCTCATGATCTCCGTGAACGCACCCGCTGTCTCCAAACCTTGCAGAGCAGCACATTGAAGCGCTTGAAAACACAGCACAACATTCCCTAATAACACTTGCAATGCATTATGACTTCAAAGGTGTAGGAGCCAATTAGTATTTTTTGCCTATATTATTTATGAGAAGACATATTTTGATACATTATATTTGTCTATTACGCATTTACAGTAATAGGGTAGTATATCTTTAAGAGTGCGAGCTTTGTTAGGTTCTGGGGCTCGTGCGCTTTTGTAAAAATTCGTTAAATAACTGTCACTTGTTACTCTGTTGTAGACATAGCTTTGGAGCCTCACGGTTTTCTTACCGTGTCGTGTAATCTTCGTTATTCTGTGGAAATTACCAGTCAATAACTTATCTGTTATTACGCTGAAGATCCTGTAAAATAACTGTGAATACTAACCTGTGGAAATCTGAGGAATAAAAGTTGTATTGCTTTATTTTACTACGGAGTCTGTGTGGATTGGATAACGTTAGATGGATACGCGTCAGCCATACCAGCCCAAGCTATGCAAATTTGGATTTTACACATACATATAGTAAGAAAACCCAGCTCCGGTTGGAAAATTGAACGTGTAAAAAAGGAGCTTTTGGATACTAGGACAAGTACAAAGAAGGATACGGAAGGTCGCGTTGAATGGGCAAACTCGACAGCAAAGTAAGTCCTGTTCATTTCTCAGTGTAGCCTTCGCTATTTATGTCACAGTAAAAAGGGATAGTACAGTTCCGGATTTATCTCCTTCGTTGCTAGTTCTATGTGTCGGACGTCGTGAAGGAATATTAGTGGAATATTGGACCATTTGCTGTATTTAGTGTGACGCAGCTATACTTTGGAAGTGCTTTGGAACGTACTGTGCTAGCTAAGCTACGTCATCATGGATGGTGATGAAGCGTTAGCTGTTTTACCTGTGGTTAAAAGGCAAGTGAAACCTACAGTGAAAGCTATGGAGGAAACGCAGAATCGTCTCATCGGCTCACGGAAAGCCAAGCTAGGTCAGCTGACAGGCAAAATGAATGAGATGCATCTTTTAATGGATGATGATGGTAACTTGGAAGTAATTAAGAACAAGCTGATGATTGAGCTCAGCCAGCTGTTTGGGGATTTTTGTGAGCTAAACACATCAGTAAAATGGTTACTTCAGCAGCAATCAGAGAAGGAAATGAATGACGATCAGCTTAACTGGTTTGAGCCCAAAGCTAGTTCATTCAGAGAATTCATAGAGAAAACAGAGGTATGGATGGAAGAAGTCCATCAACATATGGAGCAAGTTAGGCAGTGTGATGAAGAGGTACAGCCATCAGATAGCATATCTAGTGCGTCATTTACTACTCGGAGGAAAAAACAAAGTCACGCTGGGCTTTCTTCACAAGCTTCATCTTCTGCCTCATCTGCACGTTTAAAGGCTGAAGTAGAAAGAGCTGCTTTGCTAGCTCAAGCAGCTGCTCTGAAGCAAAAGCAAGCTTTAGACAGACAGGAAATCCAGCTAAAGGCTCAGAGAGAAGAGCTGGAGTTACAAACCGCTTTAGCAGCCTCAAATGCTAAAATTAAGGTTTTGGAAGAGTTGGAGGGTTTTCAAGTCCCACCCAAATGCCTGAGTGATGAAATGAACTCCTACCTGGAGTCACACAAGGTCCTACCTGCTATGAAAAAGGTTAGTTATAGCAACAAAGATGAAGAGTCACTTGAAGCTCGATGCCAAAGCCAGCCTACCTCTACCGCCGTACGTACTGCTGTGGAGGGAGAACAACAGTTGAGTTTCAGTAACCAAAGAACACCTACCAGTGCCGCTCTGCCAGAAGATGATGTTACAGGGACGTTGTACAGTGTCATGCTGCGACAAAACAATATCACAGAATTCCTGGTGAAACAACAAAGGCTATCTACACTACCACCATTGGACATACCCATCTTCAAAGGGGACCCTTTGGAGTACAAGCTGTTCATCAGAGCGTTTGAACACGGAGTGGAGGATAGGACAGATAGCAGCAAGGACAGACTTTACTTCATGGAGCAATACACCAATGGACAGCCCAGAGAGTTGATTAGGAGCTGCCTCCACATGGATCCAGAACGAGGGTATCGTAAAGCGAAGAAGCTTTTGGAAGAGCACTTTGGAGATGAATACAAGGTCTCTGTGGCATACATAGACAAGGCTCTGAGTTGGTCTACCATTAAGTCTGATGATGGAGAGGCACTCCATTCGTACGCTCTCTTTCTCACTGGATGTTGTAATGCCATGACGGATATGGAGTACATGGAAGAGCTCGACAATGCAGCTAACATGCGTGCTATTATTGCCAAACTTCCATACAAGCTGAGGGAGAGGTGGAGAGGCATGGCCTATGATATACAGGAGCGGCAGAAACGAAGAGCAAAGTTCAAAGACCTTGTCAACTTTGTCAACAAGCAAGCTAAGATAGCACTGCACCCGCTGTTTGGAGACATAAAGGATGCCGCTGCAGTGAGGGGACAAGTGAAGTCTCATACATACTCAAAGTCACACAAGACAAGTGGTAGCAGGAAGAGTTTCACCACAGCTGCCACACCGGTGGACAACCAGACGGAAGGCACAGAGTCTAGGCCTATGGGAAATAATTATGGCAGTCCTAGCAGTGCATTTAACAAGCCCTGTCTCTTCTGCCAAGGTGATCATAGCATGGAGCTGTGTAAACAGATGAAGAAGTCTCTTCACAAGGAGAAGATTGACTTTCTACGGAGCAAAGGGCTATGCTTTGGCTGTCTGAAAAAAGGACATATGAGTAAAACTTGCAAGGAGAAGCTAAGTTGCAAAGTATGCTCGTTGACACACCCTACTGTGTTGCACATGAAGATCAAGGAAAATGCTACTCTCAAGAAAGAGCCGGAAGAGCCATCAGAAGATGGTGAAAAACGGTCAGTCACTAGTGGTTTTGTTGGAACAGAGAAGGCGATCTGTGGACGTACCAAGGCCGGTGACGCTGACAGCATTTTGGCTATTGTACCCGTTCGAATCAAGTCGAAGAAGGGCAATAAAGTGGTGGCTACCTATGCTTTCCTTGACCCAGGCAGTACTGCCACTTTCTGCACTGAGGAGCTTATGAGTGAGCTCAATGTCAACGGTAGGAAGATAGACATACTGCTGAGAACCATGGGTGAAGAAAAGATTGTCAGCAGTCAGGTTGTGTCAGGTTTGGAGGTGAGCAGTCTGGAGGACAGCAACTTCATAGATCTTCCAGATGTCTTCGCTCAGAAGACCATTCCAGTGAGCAAGGAGAACATCCCACTGCAAAAGGAGGTGAACAGGTGGCCTTACCTGGAACAAGTGCGACTCCCTCATATTGACGCAAAGATAGGGCTGCTGATAGGGACGAACACGCCAAAGGCAATGGAGCCATGGCAGGTCATCAATAGTGTTGATGATGGACCTTATGCAGTGAGAACCATACTGGGATGGACTGTGAATGGTCCTCTTAGAGAAGACACAGGTAACGGGATAAGAAGTGGACTGATCCAGGTAACAACAAACCGAATATCAGTGGCCAGGCTGGATGAGCTGTGGAGTCAGCAGTTCAAGAATGACTTCCCTGAGTGTGGTCAGGATGACCAACTGGAAATGTCAAGGGAAGACCACCAGTTTATGGATTTGGTCTCACAGTCTGCCAAACTAGTGGACGGATATTACAGCATTAGGCTGCCGTTAAGGAATGAAGTGATCAACATGCCGAACAACCGCAGAGTAGCTGAACAGCGCGCTCTGAATTTAAGAAATAAGTTAATCAAGAATCCCTCGTTTCACGCCGACTACACTGCATTCATGGGTGACATCATCGCGAAAGGCTATGCCAAGAGGGTTACCTGCGAGGAGGCCAGCCGCAATGACGGAAAGGTATGGTACATACCACATCACGGGGTGTACCATCCCAAGAAGAAGAAGATCCGTGTGGTGTTCGATTGTGGGGCATCGTTTCAAGGTACCACATTGAATGACCAGCTGCTACAGGGGCCGGATCTCACCAGCACTCTGATAGGTGTTATCACCAGGTTCAGACAGGAGCCAGTGGTGATTATGGCTGATGTGGAAGCCATGTTTCATCAAGTGAAAGTGCCAGCTGAAGATTCTGACCTTCTCAGATTTCTCTGGTGGCCACAGGGTGACATCAGACTAGCCATGGTGGAGTACAAGATGGTCGTGCACTTGTTCGGTGCAACGTCGTCACCAAGCTGTGCCAGTTTTGCCCTCAGAAAATGTGCCGAAGACAACAGAGAACAGTTTGACGCCAAGGTGGTCGACACAGTGCTGCACAATTTTTATGTCGATGACTGTCTGAAATCAGTCAGCTCAAAGGAAGAAGCTGTGTTATTGTATCATGACCTGAGAGCCATCTGTGCAAAGGGAGGATTCCGACTGACGAAATGGATGAGTAATTGTCGAGGTGTACTGTCTGCTATTCCTGAAGAGGAGAGAGCCAAGCAAGTCAAGGACTTGGACCTGGAACAAGATGTACTCCCTGTAGAGCGAGCATTAGGCGTACAGTGGTGTGTCCAGTCTGATACCTTCAAGTTCAGAATTGTCATTCAAGACAGGCCTTTTACCAGAAGGGGTATCCTTTCTGTAGTCAGCTCGATCTATGATCCTTTGGGAATCTTGTCGCCAGTGGTTCTGCCAGCTAAGAAGATCCTGCAAGAGCTTTGCAGAATGAAGCTAAGCTGGGATGATGTCATACCAGATCAGCTTGCTCAGCAGTGGTATGACTGGATGAAAGAGCTCCATCTGCTGAAAGACTTTGAGGTTGAGCGGTGTTTTAAACCTGCAGGCTTTGGAGACTCCTCATTCGCTCAGTTGCATCATTTTGCAGATGCGAGTGAAGAAGGCTATGGTACAGTGAGCTACCTGCTGCAATGGAACAGCTGCAATCAAGTACATTGCTCCTTTGTTATGGGGAAGGCCAGAGTTGCTCCGCTCAAGACAACCACCATTCCTCGCATGGAGCTCACTGCAGCCACTATGGCAGGACGCATGGATAAGATGCTGAGAAGGGAGCTGCAGCTGCAGCTCAAAGATTCCGTGTTTTGGACAGATAGTACTGCTGTACTGAAGTACATTAAAAATGAGACCACTAGGTTCCACACCTTTGTGGCCAATAGAATATCAGCGATTCTGAAGATGTCCGAAGCTTCGCAGTGGAGGTACGTTAATACTGCCAAGAATCCAGCTGATCATGCGTCGAGGGGACTGAAGGTGGATTCCTTCATGCGAAATGAAGCCTGGATCTCAGGGCCAGACTTTCTTGTGAAGTCGAAGGAGGATTGGCCAGAGTACCCAGACCTCCCTGTAGATTCTGCCATGGAGGACCCAGAGGTCAGAAGGGATGTTGTTGTGTACACTCTGACTGCTGAAGAGGAGTTGGATACAATTCAGCAGATGATGGAACACTTCTCTTCTTGGATTCGTCTTAAGAGGGCAGTGGCATGGGTCCTCAAGTTGAGAGGCACTCTGGTGCGTTTTTGTCAAAAGAGGAAGGAGTTGAGTGTGGCCATCGCTCAGTCTGAGGATGATAAGAATCGACAAAAACTTGTGCTGGACAAGGAGATGCAGAGCTTCAAAGCAAGCCTAGACAAGAGAAACGTCACTGTGAAGGACCTTAAGGACGCTGAGTCGGAGATTATCCGCTACAGCCAGAGGAAGAAGTTTCCTGAGGAGATATCCACCCTGCAGAAGGGTGAGAGTGTGAAGAAGAGCAGTCATATTTATAAGCTCAACCCTGTGTTACAAGATGGAGTACTTAGAGTCGGTGGAAGACTCAGTAGGGCAGCTATGCCTGAAGAATCTAAACACCCTGCCATCCTATCGAAAGACCTCCATGTGGCAGAGCTTATCCTACGTGAGATCCACCAGGATGTGGGTCACAGTGGTCGCAACCATATGCTATCCAAGCTGCGCTTAAACTATTGGATTCCTGGTGCCAATGCAGCTATAAGAAGAGTTCTATCCAAGTGTGTTGTCTGTCGGCGGTTTCATGGTGCTGCTGGGCGACAACAGATGGCTGATCTACCCCAGGACAGAGTCTTGCCGGATGAACCTCCATTCACGAACACTGGTGTAGACTACTTTGGTCCGTTTGAGGTTCGGCGTGGAAGAAGTGTTGTGAAGAGGTATGGGGTTATCTTTACCTGCATGGCTATCCGGGCTGTCCATATTGAGGTAGCGTCATCTCTGGATACAGACTCGTTTATCAATGCACTTCGCCGCTTTATAGCCAGAAGAGGTCAAGTGTCATTGCTTCGTTCAGACAATGGAACTAACTTCATTGGAGCTGAACGTGAACTTAGGGAAGCAATCAAAGGATGGAATTGCTCCAAGATCAAAAACACTCTCCTTCAGAATGGAATCAAGTGGATGTTCAACCCCCCTACAGGATCTCATCATGGTGGTGTCTGGGAGAGGTTGATCAGGTCAGTAAGGAAGATTCTTAATGCCACTTTGAGAGTACAAGTTCTGGACGAGGAGGGCCTTCACACTGTTCTGTGTGAGGCAGAAGCTATCATCAATAGTCGTCCGATTACTAAGGCATCCAATGACCCAAATGATCTGGAGGCGTTAACACCTAATCACCTGCTGCTCCTCAAGATCAAGCCATCTCTGCCTCCAGGGCTCTTTCAGAAGGAAGACATCTACTCTCGTAGAAGGTGGAAGCAAGTCCAGTACATGTCGGACCTGTTCTGGAAGAGGTGGACTAGGGAATATCTACCTCAGCTACAGGAGCGCCAGAAGTGGTCACGTGCGTCGCGCAACTTCGTTGTTGGAGATGTCGTGCTGGTGGTGGACGACTCAGCACCTCGTAATTCCTGGGTCATGGGAAAGGTCATCCAGGTTGTGCCAGACAGACATGGATTTGTACGTCAGGTCCGCATCAAGACTAAGACCAGCGTACTGTACAGACCCATCACTAAGGTCTGTCTACTTCAAGAAGCTGAATAAGAATGAGACAGTGGTAAAGACTGTTCTCCTACGGTGAGTCATGTACTAGTAACCTCTGACTCCAGGTAATGTAAGGTAATTGAAGACTCAAGATTGCTCAAGAAAAGGTTTTCAGTTAACTTGGCTCCTTGTTTTTTATTTGGTTAGTAATTGTTTTGTGATTTAGATAACAATTAGGGGCCGGTATGTAGGAGCCAATTAGTATTTTTTGCCTATATTATTTATGAGAAGACATATTTTGATACATTATATTTGTCTATTACGCATTTACAGTAATAGGGTAGTATATCTTTAAGAGAGCGAGCTTTGTTAGGTTCTGGGGCTCGTGCGCTTTTGTAAAAATTCGTTAAATAACTGTCACTTGTTACTCTGTTGTAGACATAGCTTTGGAGCCTCACGGTTTTCTTACCGTGTCGTGTAATCTTCGTTATTCTGTGGAAATTACCAGTCAATAACTTATCTGTTATTACGCTGAAGATCCTGTAAAATAACTGTGAATACTAACCTGTGGAAATCTGAGGAATAAAAGTTGTATTGCTTTATTTTACTACGGAGTCTGTGTGGATTGGATAACGTTAGATGGATACGCGTCAGCCATACCAGCCCAAGCTATGCAAATTTGGATTTTACACATACAAAAGGTATGACTTTAAGTCTATGACATTATTATTTATTGATTTTATTTTGTTTTATTTCTTTGATAACCAACTGCCACGACAACACACTCGTTTTTTTATGCAGTACTCCTGACGAACTTCACCCATTGCCCGCATCGTACCGGCTCTTAAGGTAGCTTGTGTTGGAGCAGCAGGACAAGCTCGCCATCCCGCCCGCTGCTTTCCTGCATTATTGCTCACGAAAACACAACGCACACAGGGGAGAGATACCATGGTAAATAGGTAACCTATTAGGTAATCTGCGTTCACGGAGATAGGTAACCTATTTACCATGGTATCCCTCCCCTGCGGCGGCTGCTCTTGATCTCCGGCTGCTCATGATCTCCTAGAACGCACCCGCTGTCTCCAAACCTTGCAGAGCAGCACATTGAAGCGCTTGAAAACACAGCACAACATTCCCTAATAACACTTGCAATGCATTATGACTTCAAAGGTATGACTTTAAGTCTATGACATTATTATTTATTAATTTTATTTTGTTTTATTTCTTTGATCACCAACTGCCACGACAACACACTCGTTTTTTTTTTATGCAGTACTCCTGACGAACTTCACCCATTGCCCGCATCGTACCGGCTCTTAAGGTAGCTTGTGTTGGAGCAGCAGGACAAGCTCGCCATCCCGCCCGCTGCTTTCCTGCATTATTGCTCACGAAAACACAACGCACCCAGGGGAGAGATACCATGGTAAATAGGTAACCTATTTACCGTGGTATCCCTCCCCTGCGGCGGCTGCTCTTGATCTCCGGCTGCTCATGATCTCCGTGAACGCACCCGCTGTCTCCAAACCTTGCAGAGCAGCACATTGAAGCGCTTGAAAACACAGCACAACATTCCCTAATAACACTTGCAATGCATTATGACTTCAAAGGTATGACTTTAAGTCTATGACATTATTATTTATTGATTTTATTTTGTTTTATTTCTTTGATCACCAACTGCCACGACAACACACTCGTTTTTTTTACGCAGTACTCCTGACGAACTTCACCCATTGCCCGCATCGTACCGGCTCTTAAGGTAGCTTGTGTTGGAGCAGCAGGACAAGCTCGCCATCCCGCCCGCTGCTTTCCTGCATTATTGCTCACGAAAACACAACGCACCCAGGGGAGAGATACCATGGTAAATAGGTAACCTATTTACCAAGGTATCCCTCCCCTTCGGCGGCTGCTCTTGATCTCCGGCTGCTAATGATCTCCGTGAACGCACCCGCTGTCTCCAAACCTTGCAGAGCAGCACATTGAAGCGCTTGAAAACACAGCACAACATTCCCTAATAACACTTGCAATGCATTATGACTTCAAAGGTATGACTTTAAGTCTATGACATTATTATTTATTGATTTTATTTTGTTTTATTTCTTTGATCACCAACTGCCACGACAACACACTCGTTTTTTTATGCAGTACTCCTGACGAACTTCACCCATTGCCCGCATCGTACCGGCTCTTAAGGTAGCTTGTGTTGGAGCAGCAGGACAAGCTCGCCATCCCGCCCGCTGCTTTCCTGCATTATTGCTCACGAAAACACAACGCACCCAGGGGAGAGATACCATGGTAAATAGGTAACCTATTTACCATGGTATCCCTCCCCTGCGGCGGCTGCTCTTGATATCCGGCTGCTCATGATCTCCGTGAACGCACCCGCTGTCTCCAAACCTTGCAGAGCAGCACATTGAAGCGCTTGAAAACACAGCACAACATTCCCTAATAACACTTGCAATGCATTATGACTTCAAAGGTATGACTTTAAGTCTATGACATTATTATTTATTGATTTTATTTTGTTTTATTTCTTTGATCACCAACTGCCACGACAACACACTCGTTTTTTTTATGCAGTACTCCTGACGAACTTCACCCATTGCCCGCATCGTACCGGCTCTTAAGGTAGCTTGTGTTGGCAGGACAAGCTCGCCATCCCGCCCGCTGCTTTCCTGCATTATTGCTCACGAAAACACAACGCACCCAGGGGAGAGATACCATGGTAAATAGGTAACCTATTTACCATGGTATCCCTCCCCTGCGGCGGCTGCTCTTGATCTCCGGCTGCTCATGATCTCCGTGAACGCACCCGCTGTCTCCAAACCTTGCAGAGCAGCACATTGAAGCGCTTGAAAACACAGCACAACATTCCCTAATAACACTTGCAATGCATTATGACTTCAAAGGTATGACTTTAAGTCTATGACATTATTATTTACTGATTTTATTTTGTTTTATTTCTTTGATCACCAACTGCCACGACAACACACTCGTTTTTTTATGCAGTACTCCTGACGAACTTCACCCATTGCCCGCATCGTACCGGCTCTTAAGGTAGCTTGTGTTGGAGCAGCAGGACAAGCTCGCCATCCCGCCCGCTGCTTTCCTGCATTATTGCTCACGAAAACACAACGCACCCAGGGGAGAGATACCATGGTAAATAGGTAACCTATTTACCATGGTATCCCTCCCCTGCGGCGGCTGCTCTTGATCTCCGGCTGCTCATGATCTCCGTGAACGCACCCGCTGTCTCCAAACCTTGCAGAGCAGCACATTGAAGCGCTTGAAAACACAGCACAACATTCCCTAATAACACTTGCAATGCATTATGACTTCAAAGGTATGACTTTAAGTCTATGACATTATTATTTATTGATTTTATTTTGTTTTATTTCTTTGATCACCAACTGCCACGACAACACACTCGTTTTTTTATGCAGTACTCCTGACGAACTTCACCCATTGCCCGCATCGTACCGGCTCTTAAGGTAGCTTGTGTTGGAGCAGCAGGACAAGCTCGCCATCCCGCCCGCTGCTTTCCTGCATTATTGCTCACGAAAACACAACGCACACAGGGGAGAGATACCATGGTAAATAGGTAACCTATTAGGTAATCTGCGTTCACGGAGATAGGTAACCTATTTACCATGGTATCCCTCCCCTGCGGCGGCTGCTCTTGATCTCCGGCTGCTCATGATCTCCTAGAACGCACCCGCTGTCTCCAAACCTTGCAGAGCAGCACATTGAAGCGCTTGAAAACACAGCACAACATTCCCTAATAACACTTGCAATGCATTATGACTTCAAAGGTATGACTTTAAGTCTATGACATTATTATTTATTAATTTTATTTTGTTTTATTTCTTTGATCACCAACTGCCACGACAACACACTCGTTTTTTTTTATGCAGTACTCCTGACGAACTTCACCCATTGCCCGCATCGTACCGGCTCTTAAGGTAGCTTGTGTTGGAGCAGCAGGACAAGCTCGCCATCCCGCCCGCTGCTTTCCTGCATTATTGCTCACGAAAACACAACGCACCCAGGGGAGAGATACCATGGTAAATAGGTAACCTTTTTACCATGGTATCCCTCCCCTGCGGCGGCTGCTCTTGATCTCCGGCTGCTCATGATCTCCGTGAACGCACCCGCTGTCTCCAAACCTTGCAGAGCAGCACATTGAAGCGCTTGAAAACACAGCACAACATTCCCTAATAACACTTGCAATGCATTATGACTTCAAAGGTATGGCTTTAGGTCTATGACATTATTATTTATTGATTTTATTTTGTTTTATTTCTTTGATCACCAACTGCCACGACAACACACTCGTATTTTTTATGCAGTACTCCTGATGAACTTCACCCATTGCCCGCATCGTACCGGCTCTTAAGGTAGCTTGTGTTGGAGCAGCAGGACAAGCTCGCCATCCCGCCCGCTGCTTTCCTGCATTATTGCTCACGAAAACACAACGCACCCAGGGGAGAGATACCATGGTAAATAGGTAACCTATTTACCATGGTATCCCTCCCCTGCGGCGGCTGCTCTTGATCTCCGGCTGCTCATGATCTCCGTGAACGCACCCGCTGTCTCCAAACCTTGCAGAGCAGCACATTGAAGCGCTTGAAAACACAGCACAACATTCCCTAATAACACTTGCAATGCATTATGACTTCAAAGGTATGGCTTTAGGTCTATGACATTATTATTTATTGATTTTATTTTGTTTTATTTCTTTGATCACCAACTGCCACGACAACACACTCGTTTTTTTATGCAGTACTCCTGACGAACTTCACCCATTGCCCGCATCGTACCGGCTCTAAGGTAGCTTGTGTTGGAGCAGCAGGACAAGCTCGCCATCCCGCCCGCTGCTTTCCTGCATTATTGCTCACGAAAACACAACGCACCCAGGGGAGAGATACCATGGTAAATAGGTAACCTATTTACCATGGTATCCCTCCCCTGCGGCGGCTGCTCTTGATCTCCGGCTGCTCATGATCTCCGTGAACGCACCCGCTGTCTCCAAACCTTGCAGAGCAGCACATTGAAGCGCTTGAAAACACAGCACAACATTCCCTAATAACACTTGCAATGCATTATGACTTCAAAGGTATGACTTTAAGTCTATGACATTATTATTTATTGATTTTATTTTGTTTTATTTCTTTGATCACCAACTGCCACGACAACACACTCGTTTTTTTTATGCAGTACTCCTGACGAACTTCACCCATTGCCCGCATCGTACCGGCTCTTAAGGTAGCTTGTGTTGGAGCAGCAGGACAAGCTCGCCATCCCGCCCGCTGCTTTCCTGCATTATTGCTCACCAAAACACAACGCACCCAGGGGAGAGATACCATGGTAAATAGGTAACATACTTACCATGGTATCCCTCCCCTGCGGCGGCTGCTCTTGATCTCCGGCTGCTCTTGATCTCCGTGAACGCACCCGCTGTCTCCAAACCTTGCAGAGCAGCACATTGAAGCGCTTGAAAACACAGCACAACATTCCCTAATAACACTTGCAATGCATTATGACTTCAAAGGTATGACTTTAGGTCTATGACATTATTATTTATTGATTTTATTTTGTTTTATTTCTTTGATCACCAACTGCCACGACAACACACTCGTTTTTTTTATGCAGTACTCCTGACGAACTTCACCCATTGCCCGCATCGTACCGGCTCTTAAGGTAGCTTGTGTTGGAGCAGCAGGACAAGCTCGCCATCCCGCCTGCTGCTTTCCTGCATTATTACTCACCAAAACACAACGCACCCAGGGGAGAGATACCATGGTAAATAGGTAACCTATTTACCATGGTATCCCTCCCCTGCGGCGGCTGCTCTTGATCTCCGGCTGCTCTTGATCTCCGTGAACGCACACGCTGTCTCCAAACCTTGCAAAGCAGCACATTGAAGCGCTTGAAAACACAGCACAACATTCCCTAATAACACTTGTAATGCATTATGACTTCAAAGGTATGACTTTAAGTCTATGACATTATTATTTATTGATTTTATTTTGTTTTATTTCTTTGATCACCAACTGCCACGACAACACACTCGTTTTTTTATGCAGTACTCCTGACGAACTTCACCCATTGCCCGCATCGTAACGGCTCATAAGATAGCTTGTGTTGGAGCAGCAGGACAAGCTCGCCATCCCGCCCGGTGCTTTCCTGCATTATTGCTCACCAAAACACAACGCACCCAGGGGAGAGATACCATGGTAATAGGTAACCTATTTACCATGGTATCCCTCCCCTGCGGCGGCTGCTCTTGATCTCCGGCTGCTCTTGATCTCCGTGAACGCACCCGCTGTCTCCAAACCTTGCAGAGCAGCACATTGAAGCGCTTGAAAAAACAGCACAACATTCCCTAATAACACTTGCAATGCATTATGACTTCAAAGGTATGACTTTAAGTCTATGACATTATTATTTATTGATTTTATTTTGTTTTATTTCTTTGATCACCAACTGCCACGACAACACACTCGTTTTTTTATGCAGTACTCCTGACGAACTTCACCCATTGCCCGCATAGTACCTGCTCTCAAGGTAGCTTGTGTTGGAGCAGCAGGACAAGCTCGCCATCCTGCCCGCTGCTTTCCTGCATTACTGCTCACCAAAACCGTTCGCCGAAACAGAAATAGGTAAATAGGTAACCTATTTACCATGGTATCTCTCCCCTGGGTGCCTTGTGTTTTGCGCCGGCTGCTCTTGATCTCCGTGAACGCACCCGCTGTCTCCAAACCTTGCAGAGCAGCACATTGAAGCGCTTGAAAACACAGCACAACATTCCCTAATAACACTTGTAATGCATTATGACTTCAAAGGTATGACTTTAAGTCTATGACATTATTATTTATTGATTTTATTTTGTTTTATTTCTTTGATCACCAACTGCCACGACAACACACTCGTTTTTTTTATGCAGTACTACTGACGAACTTCACCCATTGCCCGCATCGTACCGGCTCTTAAGGTAGCTTGTGTTGGAGCAGCAGGACAAGCTCGCCATCCCGCCCGCTGCTATCCTGCATTATTGCTCACCAAAACACAACGCACCCAGGGGAGAGATCCCTTCCCTGCGGCGGCTGCTCTTGATCTCCGGCTGCTCTTGATCTCCGTGAACGCACCCGCTGTCTCCAAACCTTGCAGAGCAGCACATTGAAGCGCTTGAAATCACAGCACAACATTCCCTAATAACACTTGCAATGCATTATGACTTCAAAGGTATGGCTTTAGGTCTATGACATTATTATTTATTGATTTTATTTTGTTTTATTTCTTTGATCACCAACTGCCACGACAACACTCTCGTTTTTTTATATGCAGTAATCCTGAAGAACTTTACCTAATGCCCGCATCGTACCGGCTCTTAAGGTAGCTTGTGTTGGAGCAGCAGGACAAGCTCGCCATCCCGCCCGCTGCTTTCCTGCATTATTGCTGACCAAAACACAACGCACCCAGGGGAGAGATACCATGGTAAATAGGTAACATATTTACCATGGTATCCCTCCCCTGCGGCGGCTGCTCTTGATCTCCGGCTGCTCTTGATCTCCGTGAACGCACCCGCTGTCTCTAAACCTTGCAGAGCAGCACATAGCGCTTGAAAACACAGCACAACATTCCCTAATAACACTTGCAATGCATTATGACTTCAAAGGTATGACTTTAGGTCTATGACATTATTATTTATTGATTTTATTTTGTTTTATTTCTTTGATCACCAACTGCCACGACAACACACTCGTTTTTTTTATGCAGTACTCCTGACGAACTTCACCCATTGCCCGCATCGTACCGGCTCTTAAGGTAGCTTGTGTTGGAGCAGCAGGACAAGCTCGCCATCCCGCCCGCTGCTTTCCTGCATTATTACTCACCAAAACACAACGCACCCAGGGGAGAGATACCATGGTAAATAGGTAACCTATTTACCATGGTATCCCTCCCCTGCGGCGGCTGCTCTTGATCTCCGGCTGCTCTTGATCTCCGTGAACGCACACGCTGTCTCCAAACCTTGCAGAGCAGCACATTGAAGCGCTTGAAAACACAGCACAACATTCCCTAATAACACTTGTAATGCATTATGACTTCAAAGGTATGACTTTAAGTCTATGACATTATTATTTATTGATTTTATTTTGTTTTATTTCTTTGATCACCAACTGCCACGACAACACACTCGTTTTTTTATGCAGTACTCCTGACGAACTTCACCCATTGCCCGCATCGTACCGGCTCATAAGGTAGCTTGTGTTGGAGCAGCAGGACAAGCTCGCCATCCCGCCCGGTGCTTTCCTGCATTATTGCTCACCAAAACACAACGCACCCAGGGGAGAGATACCATGGTAATAGGTAACCTATTTACCATGGTATCCCTCCCCTGCGGCGGCTGCTCTTGATCTCCGGCTGCTCTTGATCTCCGTGAACGCACCCGCTGTCTCCAAACCTTGCAGAGCAGCACATTGAAGCGCTTGAAAAAACAGCACAACATTCCCTAATAACACTTGCAATGCATTATGACTTCAAAGGTATGACTTTAAGTCTATGACATTATTATTTATTGATTTTATTTTGTTTTATTTCTTTGATCACCAACTGCCACGACAACACACTCGTTTTTTTATGCAGTACTCCTGACGAACTTCACCCATTGCCCGCATAGTACTGGCTCTCAAGGTAGCTTGTGTTGGAGCAGCAGGACAAGCTCGCCATCCTGCCCGCTGCTTTCCTGCATTACTGCTCACCAAAACCGTTCGCCGAAACAGAAATAGGTAAATAGGTAACCTATTTACCATGGTATCTCTCCCCTGGGTGCCTTGTGTTTTGCGCCGGCTGCTCTTGATCTCCGTGAACGCACCCGCTGTCTCCAAACCTTGCAGAGCAGCACATTGAAGCGCTTGAAAACACAGCACAACATTCCCTAATAACACTTGTAATGCATTATGACTTCAAAGGTATGACTTTAAGTCTATGACATTATTATTTATTGATTTTATTTTGTTTTATTTCTTTGATCACCAACTGCCACGACAACACACTCGTTTTTTTTATGCAGTACTACTGACGAACTTCACCCATTGCCCGCATCGTACCGGCTCTTAAGGTAGCTTGTGTTGGAGCAGCAGGACAAGCTCGCTATCCCGCCCGCTGCTTTCCTGCATTATTGCTCACCAAAACACAACGCACCCAGGGGAGAGATCCCTCCCCTGCGGCGGCTGCTCTTGATCTCCGGCTGCTCTTGATCTCCGTGAACGCACCCGCTGTCTCCAAACCTTGCAGAGCAGCCCATTGAAGCGCTTGAAAACACAGCACAACATTCCCTAATAACACTTGCAATGCATTATGACTTCAAAGGTATGGCTTTAGGTCTATGACATTATTATTTATTGATTTTATTTTGTTTTATTTCTTTGATCACCAACTGCCACGACAACACACTTGTTTTTTTATGCAGTACTCCTGACGAACTTCACCCATTGCCCGCATCGTACCGGCTCTTAAGGTAGCTTGTGTTGGAGCAGCAGGACAAGCTCGCCATCCCGCCCGCTGCTTTCCTGCATTATTGCTCACCAAAACACAACGCACCCAGGGGAGAGATACCATGGTAATAGGTAACCTATTTACCATGGTATCCCTCCCCTGCGGCGGCTGCTCTTGATCTCCGGCTGCTCTTGATCTCCGTGAACGCACCCGCTGTCTCCAAACCTTGCAGAGCAGCACATTGAAGCGCTTGAAAAAACAGCACAACATTCCCTAATAACACTTGCAATGCATTATGACTTCAAAGGTATGGCTTTAGGTCTATGACATTATTATTTATTGATTTTATTTTGTTTTATTTCTTTGATCACCAACTGCCACGACAACACACTCGTATTTTTTATGCAGTACTCCTGACGAACTTCACCCATTGCCCGCATCGTACCGGCTCTTAAGGTAGCTTGTGTTGGAGCAGCAGGACAAGCTCGCCATCCCGCCCGCTGCTTTCCTGCATTATTGCTCACCAAAACACAACGCTCCCAGGGGAGAGATACCATGGTAAATAGGTAACCTATTTACCATGGTATCCCTCCCCTGCGGCGGCTGCTCTTGATCTCCGGTTGCTCTTGATCTCCGTGAACGCACGCGCTGTCTCCAAGCCTTGCAGAGCAGCACATTGAAGTGCATGAAAACACATCACAACATTCCCTAATAACACTTGCAATGCATTATGACTTCAAAGGTATGACTTTAAGTCTATGACATTATTATTTATTGATTTTTTTTTTTTTTTTTTTCTTTGATCACCAACTGCCACGACAACACACTCGTTTTTTTATGCAGTACTCCTGACGAACTTCACCCATTGCCCGCATCGTACCGGCTCTTAAGGTAGCTTGTGTTGGAGCAGCAGGACAAGCTCGCCATCCCGCCCGCTGCTTTCCTGCATTATTGCTCACCAAAACACAACGCACTCAGGCGAGAGATACCATGGTAAATAGGTAACCTATTTACCATGGTATCCCTCCCCTGCGGCGGCTGCTCTTGATCTCCGGCTGCTCTTGATCTCCGTGAACGCACGCGCTGTCTCCAAACCTTGCAGAGCAGCACATTGAAGCGCTTGAAAACACAGCACAACATTCCCAATAACACTTGCAATGCATTATGACTTCAAAGCTATGACTTTAAGTCTATGACATTATTATTTATTGATTTTATTTTGTTTTATTTCTTTGATCACCAACTGCCACGACAACACACTCGTATTTTTTATGCAGTACTCCTGACGAACTTCACCCATTGCCCGCATCGTACCGGCTCTTAAGATAGCTTGTGTTGGAGCAGCAGGACAAGCTCGCCATCCCGCCCGCTGCTTTCCTGCATTATTGCTCACCAAAAACCGTTCGCCGAAACAAAAATAGGTAAATAGGTAACCTATTTACCATGGTATCTCTCCCCTGGGTGCCTTTTTGTTTTGCGCTGGCTGCTCTTGATCTCCGTGAACGCACCCGCTGTCTCCAAACCTTGCAGAGCAGCACATTGAAGCGCTTGAAAACACAGCACAACATTCCCTAATAACACTTGCAATGCATTATGACTTCAAAGGTATGGCTTTAGGTCTATGACATTATTATTTATTGATTTTATTTTGTTTTATTTCTTTGATCACCAACTGCCACGACAACACACTCGTTTTTTTATGCAGTACTCATGACGAACTTCACCCATTGCTCGCATCGTACCGGCTCTTAAGGTAGCGTGTGTTGGAGCAGCAGGACAAGCTCGCCATCCCGCCCGCTGCTTTCCTGCATTATTGCTCACCAAAACACAACGCACCCAGGGGAGAGATACCATGGTAAATAGGTAACCTATTTACCATGGTATCCCTCCCCTGCGGCAGCTGCTCTTGATCTCCGGCTGCTCTTGATCTCCGTGAACGCACCCGCTGTCTCCAAACCTTGCAGAGCAGCACATTGAAGCGCTTGAAAACACAGCACAACATTCCCTAATAACACTTGTAATGCATTATGACTTCAAAGGTATGACTTCAAGTCTATGACATTATTATTTATTGATTTTATTTTGTTTTATTTCTTTGATCACCAACTGCCACGACAACACACTCGTTTTTTTATGCAGTACTCCTGACGAACTTCACCCATTGCCCGCATCGTACCGGCTCTTAAGGTAGCTTGTGTTGGAGCAGCAGGACAAGCTCGCCATCCCGCCCGCTGCTTTCCTGCATTATTGCTCACCAAAACACAACGCACCCAGGGGAGAGATACCATGGTAATAGGTAACCTATTTACCATGGTATCCCTCCCCTGCGGCGGCTGCTCTTGATCTCCGGCTGCTCTTGATCTCCGTGAACGCACCCGCTGTCTCCAAACCTTGCAGAGCAGCACATTGAAGCGCTTGAAAAAACAGCACAACATTCCCTAATAACACTTGCAATGCATTATGACTTCAAAGGTATGGCTTTAGGTCTATGACATTATTATTTATTGATTTTATTTTGTTTTATTTCTTTGATCACCAACTGCCACGACAACACACCCGTATTTTTTATGCAGTAATTCCTGACGAACTTCACCCATTGCCCGCATCGTACCGGCTCTTAAGGTAGCTTGTGTTGGAGCAGCAGGACAAGCTCGCCATCCCGCCCGCTGCTTTCCTGCATTATTGCTCACCAAAACACAACGCTCCCAGGGGAGAGATACCATGGTAAATAGGTAACCTATTTACCATGGTATCCCTCCCCTGCGGCGGCTGCTCTTGATCTCCGGTTGCTCTTGATCTCCGTGAACGCACGCGCTGTCTCCAAGCCTTGCAGAGCAGCACATTGAAGTGCATGAAAACACATCACAACATTCCCTAATAACACTTGCAATGCATTATGACTTCAAAGGTATGACTTTAAGTCTATGACATTATTATTTATTGATTTTATTTTTATTTTTTTTCTTTGATCACCAACTGCCACGACAACACACTCGTTTTTTTATGCAGTACTCCTGACGAACTTCACCCATTGCCCGCATCGTACCGGCTCTTAAGGTAGCTTGTGTTGGAGCAGCAGGACAAGCTCGCCATCCCGCCCGCTGCTTTCCTGCATTATTGCTCACCAAAACACAACGCACCCAGGCGAGAGATACCATGGTAAATAGGTAACCTATTTACCATGGTATCCCTCCCCTGCGGCGGCTGCTCTTGATCTCCGGCTGCTCTTGATCTCCGTGAACGCACGCGCTGTCTCCAAACCTTGCAGAGCAGCACATTGAAGCGCTTGAAAACACAGCACAACATTCCCAATAACACTTGCAATGCATTATGACTTCAAAGGTATGACTTTAAGTCTATGACATTATTATTTATTGATTTTATTTTGTTTTATTTCTTTGATCACCAACTGCCACGACAACACACTCGTTTTTTTATGCAGTACTCTTGACGAACTTCACCCATTGCCCGCATCGTACCGGCTCTTAAGGTAGCTTGTGTTGGAGCAGCAGGACAAGCTCGCCATCCCGCCCGCTGCTTTCCTGCATTATTGCATTATTGCTCACCAAAACACAACGCACCCAGGGGAGAGATCCCTCCCCTGCGGCGGCTGCTCTTGATCTCCGGCTGCTCTTGATCTCCGTGAACGCACCCGCTGTCTCCAAACCTTGCAGAGCAGCACATTGAAGCGCTTGAAAACACAGCACAACATTCCCTAATAACACTTGCAATGCATTATGACTTCAAAGGTATGACTTTAGGTCTATGACATTATTATTTATTGATTTTATTTTGTTTTATTTCTTTGATCACCAACTGCCACGACAACACACTCGTTTTTTTTATGCAGTACTCCTGACGAACTTCACCCATTGCCCGCATCGTACCGGCTCTTAAGGTAGCTTATGTTGGAGCAGCAGACGCTCACCATCCCGCCCGCTGCTTTCCTGCATTATTGCTTACCAAAACACAACACACCCAGGGGAGAGATACCATGGTAAATAGGTAACCTATTTACCATGGTATCCCTCCCCTGCGGCGGCTGCTCTTGATCTCCGGCTGCTCTTGATCTCCGTGAACGCACCCGCTGTCTCCAAACCTTGCAGAGCAGCACATTGAAGCGCTTGAAAACACAGCACAACATTCCCTAATAACACTTGCAATGCATTATGACTTCAAAGGAATGACTTTAGGTCTATGACATTATTATTTATTGATTTTATTTTGTTTTATTTCTTTGATCACCAACTGCCATGACAACACACTCGTTTTTTTTTATGCCGTTCTCCTGACGAACTTCACCCATTGCCCGCATCGTACCGGCTCTTAAGGTAGCTTGTGTTGGAGCAGCAGGACAAGCTCGCCATCCCGCCCGCTGCTTTCCTGCATTATTGCTCACCAAAAACCGTTCGCCGAAACAAAAATAGGTAAATAGGTAACCTATTTACCATGGTATCTCTCCCCTGGGTGCCTTTTTGTTTTGCGCTGGCTGCTCTTGATCTCCGTGAACGCACCCGCTGTCTCCAAACCTTGCAGAGCAGCACATTGAAGCGCTTGAAAACACAGCACAACATTCCCTAATAACACTTGCAATGCATTATGACTTCAAAGGTATGGCTTTAGGTCTATGACATTATTATTTATTGATTTTATTTTGTTTTATTTCTTTGATCACCAACTGCCACGACAACACACTCGTTTTTTTATGCAGTACTCATGACGAACTTCACCCATTGCTCGCATCGTACCGGCTCTTAAGGTAGCGTGTGTTGGAGCAGCAGGACAAGCTCGCCATCCCGCCCGCTGCTTTCCTGCATTATTGCTCACCAAAACACAACGCACCCAGGGGAGAGATACCATGGTAAATAGGTAACCTATTTACCATGGTATCCCTCCCCTGCGGCAGCTGCTCTTGATCTCCGGCTGCTCTTGATCTCCGTGAACGCACCCGCTGTCTCCAAACCTTGCAGAGCAGCACATTGAAGCGCTTGAAAACACAGCACAACATTCCCTAATAACACTTGTAATGCATTATGACTTCAAAGGTATGACTTCAAGTCTATGACATTATTATTTATTGATTTTATTTTGTTTTATTTCTTTGATCACCAACTGCCACGACAACACACTCGTTTTTTTATGCAGTACTCCTGACGAACTTCACCCATTGCCCGCATCGTACCGGCTCTTAAGGTAGCTTGTGTTGGAGCAGCAGGACAAGCTCGCCATCCCGCCCGCTGCTTTCCTGCATTATTGCTCACCAAAACACAACGCACCCAGGGGAGAGATACCATGGTAATAGGTAACCTATTTACCATGGTATCCCTCCCCTGCGGCGGCTGCTCTTGATCTCCGGCTGCTCTTGATCTCCGTGAACGCACCCGCTGTCTCCAAACCTTGCAGAGCAGCACATTGAAGCGCTTGAAAAAACAGCACAACATTCCCTAATAACACTTGCAATGCATTATGACTTCAAAGGTATGGCTTTAGGTCTATGACATTATTATTTATTGATTTTATTTTGTTTTATTTCTTTGATCACCAACTGCCACGACAACACACCCGTATTTTTTATGCAGTAATTCCTGACGAACTTCACCCATTGCCCGCATCGTACCGGCTCTTAAGGTAGCTTGTGTTGGAGCAGCAGGACAAGCTCGCCATCCCGCCCGCTGCTTTCCTGCATTATTGCTCACCAAAACACAACGCTCCCAGGGGAGAGATACCATGGTAAATAGGTAACCTATTTACCATGGTATCCCTCCCCTGCGGCGGCTGCTCTTGATCTCCGGTTGCTCTTGATCTCCGTGAACGCACGCGCTGTCTCCAAGCCTTGCAGAGCAGCACATTGAAGTGCATGAAAACACATCACAACATTCCCTAATAACACTTGCAATGCATTATGACTTCAAAGGTATGACTTTAAGTCTATGACATTATTATTTATTGATTTTATTTTTATTTTTTTTCTTTGATCACCAACTGCCACGACAACAGACTCGTTTTTTTATGCAGTACTCCTGACGAACTTCACCCATTGCCCGCATCGTACCGGCTCTTAAGGTAGCTTGTGTTGGAGCAGCAGGACAAGCTCGCCATCCCGCCCGCTGCTTTCCTGCATTATTGCTCACCAAAACACAACGCACCCAGGCGAGAGATACCATGGTAAATAGGTAACCTATTTACCATGGTATCCCTCCCCTGCGGCGGCTGCTCTTGATCTCCGGCTGCTCTTGATCTCCGTGAACGCACGCGCTGTCTCCAAACCTTGCAGAGCAGCACATTGAAGCGCTTGAAAACACAGCACAACATTCCCAATAACACTTGCAATGCATTATGACTTCAAAGGTATGACTTTAAGTCTATGACATTATTATTTATTGATTTTATTTTGTTTTATTTCTTTGATCACCAACTGCCACGACAACACACTCGTTTTTTTATGCAGTACTCTTGACGAACTTCACCCATTGCCCGCATCGTACCGGCTCTTAAGGTAGCTTGTGTTGGAGCAGCAGGACAAGCTCGCCATCCCGCCCGCTGCTTTCCTGCATTATTGCATTATTGCTCACCAAAACACAACGCACCCAGGGGAGAGATCCCTCCCCTGCGGCGGCTGCTCTTGATCTCCGGCTGCTCTTGATCTCCGTGAACGCACCCGCTGTCTCCAAACCTTGCAGAGCAGCACATTGAAGCGCTTGAAAACACAGCACAACATTCCCTAATAACACTTGCAATGCATTATGACTTCAAAGGTATGACTTTAGGTCTATGACATTATTATTTATTGATTTTATTTTGTTTTATTTCTTTGATCACCAACTGCCACGACAACACACTCGTTTTTTTTATGCAGTACTCCTGACGAACTTCACCCATTGCCCGCATCGTACCGGCTCTTAAGGTAGCTTGTGTTGGAGCAGCAGACGCTCACCATCCCGCCCGCTGCTTTCCTGCATTATTGCTCACCAAAACACAACACACCCAGGGGAGAGATACCATGGTAAATAGGTAACCTATTTACCATGGTATCCCTCCCCTGCGGCGGCTGCTCTTGATCTCCGGCTGCTCTTGATCTCCGTGAACGCACCCGCTGTCTCCAAACCTTGCAGAGCAGCACATTGAAGCGCTTGAAAACACAGCACAACATTCCCTAATAACACTTGCAATGCATTATGACTTCAAAGGAATGACTTTAGGTCTATGACATTATTATTTATTGATTTTATTTTGTTTTATTTCTTTGATCACCAACTGCCATGACAACACACTCGTTTTTTTTTATGCCGTTCTCCTGACGAACTTCACCCATTACCCGCATCGTACCGGCTCTTAAGGTAGCTTGTGTTGGAGCAGCAGGACAAGCTCGCCATCCCGCCCGCTGCTTTCCTGCATTATTGCTCACCAAAACACAACGCACCCAGGGGAGAGATACCATGGTAAATAGGTAACCTATTTACCATGGTATCCCTCCCCTGCGGCGGCTGCTCTTGATCTCCGGCTGCTCTTGATCTCCGTGAACGCACCCGCTGTCTCCAAACCTTGCAGAGCAGAACATTGAAGCGCTTGAAAACACAGCACAACATTCCCTAATAACACTTGCAATGCATTATGACTTCAAAGGTATGGCTTTAGGTCTATGACATTATTATTTATTGATTTTATTTTGTTTTATTTCTTTGATCACCAACTGCCACGACAACACACTCGTTTTTTTATGCAGTACTCCTTACGAACTTCACCCATTGCCCGCATCGTACCGGCTCTTAAGGTAGCTTGTGATGGAGCAGCAGGACAAGCTCGCCATCCCGCCCGCTGCTTTCTTGCATTATTGCTCACCAAAATACAACGCACCCAGGGGAGAGTTACCATGGTAAATAGGTAACCTATTTACCATGGTATCCCTCCCCTGCGGCGGCTGCTCTTGATCTCCGGCTGCTCTTGATCTCCGTGAACGCACCCGCTGTCTCCAGACCTTGCAGAGCAGCACATTGAAGCGATTGAAAACACAGCACAACATTCCCTAATAACACTTGTAATGCATTATGACTTCAAAGGTATGACTTTAGGTCTATGACATTATTATTTATTGATTTTATTTTGTTTTATTTCTTTGATCACCAACTGCCACGAAAACACACTCGTTTTTTTTATGCAGTTCTCCTGACGAACTTCACCCATTGCCCGCATCGTACCGGCTCTTAAGGTAGCTTGTGTTGGAGCAGCAGGACAAGCTCGCCATCCTGCCCGCTGCTTTCCTGCATTACTGCTCACCAAAACCGTTCGCCGAAACAGAAATAGGTAAATAGGTAACCTATTTACCATGGTATCCCTCCCCTGCGGCGGCTGCTCTTGATCTCCGGCTGCTCTTGATCTCCGTGAATGCACCCGCTGTCTCCAAACCTTGCAGAGCAGCACATTGAAGCGCTTGAAAACACAGCACAACATTCCCTAATAACACTTGCAATGCATTATGACTTCAAAGGTATGGCTTTAGGTCTATGACATTATTATTTATTGATTTTATTTTGTTTTATTTCTTTGATCACCAACTGCCACGACAACACACTCGTATTTTTTATGCAGTACTCCTGACGAACTTCACCCATTGCCCGCATCGTACCGGCTCTTAAGGTAGCTTGTGTTGGAGCAGCAGGACAAGCTCGCCATCCCGCCCGCTGCTTTCCTGCATTATTGCTCACCAAAACCGTTCGCCGAAACAAAAATAGGTAAATAGGTAACCTATTTACCATGGTATCTCTCCCCTGGGTGCCTTTTGTTTTGCGCCGGCTGCTCTTGATCTCCGTGAACGCACCCGCTGTCTCCAAACCTTGCAGAGCAGCACATTGAAGCACTTGAAAACACAGCACAACATTCCCTAATAACACTTGCAATGCATTATGACTTCAAAGGTATGGCTTTAGGTCTATGACATTATTATTTATTGATTTTATTTTGTTTTATTTCTTTGATCACCAACTGCCACGACAACACACTCGTTTTTTTTATGCAGTACTCGTGACGAACTTCACCCATTGCCCGCATCGTACCGGCTCTTAAGGTAGCTTGTGTTGGAGCAGCAGGACAAGCTCGCCATCCCGCCCGCTGCTTTCCTGCATTATTGCTCACCAAAATACAACGCACCCAGGGGAGAGTTACCATGGTAAATAGGTTACCTATTTACCATGGTATCCCTCCCCTGCGGCGGCTGCTCTTGATCTCCGGCTGCTCTTGATCTCCGTGAACGCACCCGCTGTCTCCAAACCTTGCAGAGCAGCACATTGAAGCGCTTGAAAACACAGCACAACATTCAATAATAACACTTGTAATGCATTATGACTTCAAAGGTATGACTTTAAGTCTATGACATTATTATTTATTGATTTTATTTTGTTTTATTTCTTTGATCACCAACTGCCACGACAACACACTCGTTTTTTTATGCAGTACTCCTGACGAACTTCACCCATTGCCCGCATCGTACCGGCTCTTAAGGTAGCTTGTGATGGAGCAGCAGGACAAGCTCGCCATCCCGCCCGCTGCTTTCCTGCATTATTGCTCACCAAAACCGTTCGCCGAAACAAAAATAGGTAAATAGGTAACCTATTTACCATGGTATCTCTCCCCTGGGTGCCTTTTGTTTTGCGCCGGCTGCTCTTGATCTCCGTGAACGCACCCGCTGTCTCCAAGCCTTGCAGAGCAGCACATTGAAGCGCTTGAAAACACAGCACAACATTCCCTAATAACACTTGCAATGCATTATGACTTCAAAGGTATGGCTTTAGGTCTATGACATTATTATTTATTGATTTTATTTTGTTTTATTTCTTTGATCACCAACTGCCACGACAACACACTCGTTTTTTTATGCAGTACTCCTGACGAACTTCACCCATTGCCCGCATCGTACCGGCTCTTAAGGTAGCTTGTGTTGGAGCAGCAGGACAAGCTCGCCATCCCGCCCGCTGCTTTCCTGCATTATTGCTCACCAAAACACAACGCACCAAGGGGAGAGATACCATGGTAAATAGGTTACCTATTTACCATGGTATCCCTCCCCTGCGGCGGCTGCTCTTGATCTCCGGCTGCTCTTGATCTCCGTGAACGCACCCGCTGTCTCCAAACCTTGCAGAGCAGCACATTGAAGCGCTTGAAAACACAGCACAACATTCCCTAATAACACTTGCAATGCATTATGACTTCAAAGGTATGGCTTTAGGTCTATGACATTATTATTTATTGATTTTATTTTGTTTTATTTCTTTGATCACCAACTGCCACGACAACACACTCGTATTTTTTATGCAGTACTCCTGACGAACTTCACCCATTGCCCGCATCGTACCGGCTCTTAAGGTAGCTTGTGTTGGAGCAGCAGGACAAGCTCGCCATCCCGCCCGCTGCTTTCCTGCATTATTGTTCACCAAAACCGTTCGCCGAAACAAAAATAGGTAAATAGTTAACCTATTTACCATGGTATCTCTCCCCTGGGTGCCTTTTGTTTTGCGCCGGCTGCTCTTGATCTCCGTGAACGCACCCGCTGTCTCCAAACCTTGCAGAGCAGCACATTGAAGCGCTTGAAAACACAGCACAACATTCCCTAATAACACTTGCAATGCATTATGACTGCAAAGGTATGACTTTAAGTCCATGACATTATTATTTATTGATTTTATTTTGTTTTTTTTTCTTTGATCACCAACTGCCACGACAACACACTCGTATTTTTTATGCAGTACTCCTGATGAACTTCACCCATTGCCCGCATCGTACCGGCTCTTAAGGTAGCTTGTGTTGGAGCAGCAGGACAAGCTCGCCATCCCGCCCGCTGCTTTCCTGCATTATTGCTCACCAAAACACAACGCACCCAGGGGAGAGATACCATGGTAAATAGGTAACCTATTTACCATGGTATCCCTCCCCTGCGGCGGCTGCTCTTGATCTCCGGCTGCTCTTGATCTCCGTGAACGCACCCGCTGTCTCCAAACCTTGCAGAGCAGCACATTGAAGCGCTTGAAAACACAGCACAACATTCCCTAATAACACTTGCAATGCATTATGACTTCAAAGGTATGGCTTTAGGTCTATGACATTATTATTTATTGATTTTATTTTGTTTTATTTCTTTGATCACCAACTGCCACGACAACACACTCGTATTTTTTATGCAGTACTCCTGACGAACTTCACCCATTGCCCGCATCGTACCGGCTCTTAAGGTAGCTTGTGTTGGAGCAGCAGGACAAGCTCGCCATCCCGCCCGCTGCTTTCCTGCATTATTGCTCACCAAAACCGTTCGCCGAAACAAAAATAGGTAAATAGGTAACCTATTTACCATGGTATCTCTCCCCTGGGTGCCTTTTGTTTTGCGCCGGCTGCTCTTGATCTCCGTGAACGCACCCGCTGTCTCCAAACCTTGCAGAGCAGCACATTGAAGCGCTTGAAAACACAGCACAACATTCCCTAATAACACTTGCAATGCATTATGACTTCAAAGGTATGGCTTTAGGTCTATGACATTATTATTTATTGATTTTATTTTGTTTTATTTCTTTGATCACCAACTGCCACGACAACACACTCGTATTTTTTATGCAGTACTCCTGACGAACTTCACCCATTGCCCGCATCGTACCGGCTCTTAAGGTATCTTGTGTTGGAGCAGCAGGACAAGCTCGCCATCCCACCCGCTGGTTTCCTGCATTATTGCTCACCAAAATACAACGCACCCAGGGGAGAGTTACCATGGTAAATAGGTAACCTATTTACCATGGTATCCCGCCCCTGCGGCGGCTGCTCTTGATCTCCGGCTGCTCTTGATCTCCGTGAACGCACCCGCTGTCTCCAAACCTTGCAGAGCAGCACATTGAAGCGCTTGAAAACACAGCACAACATTCCCTAATAACACTTGCAATGCATTATGACTTCAAAGGTATGACTTTAAGTCTATGACTGTATTATTTATTGATTTTATTTAGTTTTTTTTTCTTTGATCACCAACTGCCACGACAACACACTCGTTTTTTTTATGCAGTACTCCTGACGAACTTCACCCATTGCCCGCATCGTACCGGCTCTTAAGGTAGCTTGTGTTGGAGCAGCAGGACAAGCTCGCCATCTCGCCCGCTGCTTTCCTGCATTATTGCTCACCAAAACACAACGCACCCAGGGGAGAGATACCATGGTAAATAGGTTACCTATTTACCATGGTATCCCTCCCCTGCGGCGGCTGCTCTTGATCTCTGGCTGCTCTTGATCTCCGTGAACGCACGCGCTGTCTCCAAACCTTGCAGAGCAGCACATTGAAGCGCTTGAAAACACAGCACAACATTCCCTAATAACACTTGCAATGCATTATGACTTCAAAGGTATGGCTTTAGGTCTATGACATTATTATTTATTGATTTTATTTTGTTTTATTTCTTTGATCACCAACTGCCACGACGACACACTCGTTTTTTTATGCAGTACTCCTGACGAACTTCACCCATTGCCCGCATCGTACCGGCTCTTAAGGTAGCTTGTGTTGGAGCAGCAGGACAAGCTCGCCATCCCGCCCGCTGCTTTCCTGCATTATTGCTCACCAAAACCGTTCGCCGAAACAAAAATAGGTAAATAGGTAACCTATTTACCATGGTATCTCTCCCCTGGGTGCCTTTTGTTTTGCGCAGGCTGCTCTTGATCTCCATGAACGCACCCGCTGTCTCCAAACCTTGCAGAGCAGCACATTGAAGCGCTTGAAAACACAGCACAACATTCCCTAATAACACTTGCAATGCATTATGACTTCAAAGGTATGGCTTTAGGTCTATGACATTATTATTTATTGATTTTATTTTGTTTAATTTCTTTGATCACCAACTGCCACGACAACACACTCGTTTTTTTTATGCAGTACTCCTGACGAACTTCACCCATTGCCCGCATCGTACCGGCTCTTAAGGTAGCTTGTGTTGGAGCAGCAGGACAAGCTCGCCATCCCGCCCGCTGCTTTCCTGCATTATTGCTCACCAAAACACAACGCACCCAGGGGAGAGATACCATGGTAAATAGGTAACCTATTTACCATGGTATCCCTCCCCTGCGGCGGCTTCTCTTGATCTCCGGCTGCTCTTGATCTCCGTGAACGCACCCGCTGTCTCCAAACCTTGCAGAGCAGCACATTGAAGCGCTTGAAAACACAGCACAACATTCCCTAATAACACTTGCAATGCATTATGACTTCAAAGGTATGGCTTTAGGTCTATGACATTATTATTTATTGATTTTATTTTGTTTTATTTCTTTGATCACCAACTGCCACGACAACACACTCGTATTTTTTATGCAGTACTCCTGACGAACTTCACCCATTGCCCGCATCGTACCGGCTCTTAAGGTAGCTTGTGTTGGAGCAGCAGGACAAGCTCGCCATCCCGCCCGCTGCTTTCCTGCATTATTGCTCACCAAAACCGTTCGCCGAAACAAAAATAGGTAAATAGGTAACCTATTTACCATGGTATCTCTCCCCTGGGTGCCTTTTGTTTTGCGCAGGCTGCTCTTGATCTCCGTGAACGCACCCGCTGTCTCCAAACCTTGCAGAGCAGCACATTGAAGCGCTTGAAAACACAGCACAACATTCCCTAATAACACTTGCAATGCATTATGACTTCAAAGGTATGGATTTAGGTCTATAACATTATTATTTATTGATTTTATTTTGTTTTATTTCTTTGATCACCAACTGCCACGACAACACACTCGTTTTTTTATGCAGTACTCCTGACGAACTTCACCCATTGCCCGCATCGTACCGGCTCTTAAGGTAGCTTGTGTTGGAGCAGCAGGACAAGCTCGCCATCCCGCCCGCTGCTTTCCTGCATTATTGCTCACCAAAACACAACGCACCCAGGGGAGAGATACCATGGTAAATAGGAAACCTATTTACCATGGTATCCCTCCCCGGCGGCGGCTGCTCTTGATCTCCGGCTGCTATTGATCTCCGTGAACGCACCCGCTGTCTCCAAACCTTGCAGAGCAGCACATTGAAGCGCTTGAAAACACAGCACAACATTCCCTAATAACACTTGCAATGCATTATGACTTCAAAGGTATGACTTTAAGTCTATGACATTATTATTTATTGATTTTATTTTGTTTTATTTCTTTGATCACCAACTGCCACGACAACACACTCGTTTTTTTATGCAGTACTCCTGACGAACTTCACCCATTGCCCGCATCGTACCGGCTCTAAGGTAGCTTGTGTTGGAGCAGCAGGACAAGCTCGCCATCCCGCCCGCTGCTTTCCTGCATTATTGCTCACGAAAACACAACGCACCCAGGGGAGAGATACCATGGTAAATAGGTAACCTATTTACCAAGGTATCCCTCCCCTTCGGCGGCTGCTCTTGATCTCCGGCTGCTAATGATCTCCGTGAACGCACCCGCTGTCTCCAAACCTTGCAGAGCAGCACATTGAAGCGCTTGAAAACACAGCACAACATTCCCTAATAACACTTGCAATGCATTATGACTTCAAAGGTATGACTTTAAGTCTATGACATTATTATTTATTGATTTTATTTTGTTTTATTTCTTTGATCACCAACTGCCACGACAACACACTCGTTTTTTTATGCAGTACTCCTGACGAACTTCACCCATTGCCCGCATCGTACCGGCTCTTAAGGTAGCTTGTGTTGGAGCAGCAGGACAAGCTCGCCATCCCGCCCGCTGCTTTCCTGCATTATTGCTCACGAAAACACAACGCACCCAGGGGAGAGATACCATGGTAAATAGGTAACCTATTTACCATGGTATCCCTCCCCTGCGGCGGCTGCTCTTGATCTCCGGCTGCTCATGATCTCCGTGAACGCACCCGCTGTCTCCAAACCTTGCAGAGCAGCACATTGAAGCGCTTGAAAACACAGCACAACATTCCCTAATAACACTTGCAATGCATTATGACTTCAAAGGTATGACTTTAAGTCTATGACATTATTATTTATTGATTTTATTTTGTTTTATTTCTTTGATCACCAACTGCCACGACAACACACTCGTTTTTTTTATGCAGTACTCCTGACGAACTTCACCCATTGCCCGCATCGTACCGGCTCTTAAGGTAGCTTGCGTTGGAGCAGCAGGACAAGCTCGCCATCCCGCCCGCTGCTTTCCTGCATTATTGCTCACGAAAACACAACGCACCCAGGGGAGAGATACCATGGTAAATAGGTAACCTATTTACCATGGTATCCCTCCCCTGCGGCGGCTGCTCTTGATCTCCGGCTGCTCATGATCTCCGTGAACGCACCCGCTGTCTCCAAACCTTGCAGAGCAGCACATTGAAGCGCTTGAAAACACAGCACAACATTCCCTAATAACACTTGCAATGCATTATGACTTCAAAGGTATGACTTTAAGTCTATGACATTATTATTTATTGATTTTATTTTGTTTTATTTCTTTGATCACCAACTGCCACGACAACACACTCGTTTTTTTATGCAGTACTCCTGACGAACTTCACCCATTGCCCGCATCGTACCGGCTCTTAAGGTAGCTTGTGTTGGAGCAGCAGGACAAGCTCGCCATCCCGCCCGCTGCTTTCCTGCATTATTGCTCACGAAAACACAACGCACCCAGGGGAGAGATACCATGGTAAATAGGTAACCAAATAGGTAACCTATTTACCATGGTATCCCTCCCCTGCGGCGGCTGCTCTTGATCTCCGGCTGCTCATGATCTCCGTGAACGCACCCGCTGTCTCCAAACCTTGCAGAGCAGCACATTGAAGCGCTTGAAAACACAGCACAACATTCCCTAATAACACTTGCAATGCATTATGACTTCAAAGGTATGACTTTAAGTCTATGACATTATTATTTATTGATTTTATTTTGTTTTATTTCTTTGATCACCAACTGCCACGACAACACACTCGTTTTTTTATGCAGTACTCCTGACGAACTTCACCCATTGCCCGCATCGTACCGGCTCTTAAGGTAGCTTGTGTTGGAGCAGCAGGACAAGCTCGCCATCCCGCCCGCTGCTTTCCTGCATTATTGCTCACGAAAACACAACGCACACAGGGGAGAGATACCATGGTAAATAGGTAACCTATTAGGTAATCTGCGTTCACGGAGATAGGTAACCTATTTACCATGGTATCCCTCCCCTGCGGCGGCTGCTCTTGATCTCCGGCTGCTCATGATCTCCTAGAACGCACCCGCTGTCTCCAAACCTTGCAGAGCAGCACATTGAAGCGCTTGAAAACACAGCACAACATTCCCTAATAACACTTGCAATGCATTATGACTTCAAAGGTATGACTTTAAGTCTATGACATTATTATTTATTAATTTTATTTTGTTTTATTTCTTTGATCACCAACTGCCACGACAACACACTCGTTTTTTTTTATGCAGTACTCCTGACGAACTTCACCCATTGCCCGCATCGTACCGGCTCTTAAGGTAGCTTGTGTTGGAGCAGCAGGACAAGCTCGCCATCCCGCCCGCTGCTTTCCTGCATTATTGCTCACGAAAACACAACGCACCCAGGGGAGAGATACCATGGTCAATAGGTAACCTATTTACCATGGTATCCCTCCCCTGCGGCGGCTGCTCTTGATCTCCGGCTGCTCATGATCTCCGTGAACGCACCCGCTGTCTCCAAACCTTGCAGAGCAGCACATTGAAGCGCTTGAAAACACAGCACAACATTCCCTAATAACACTTGCAATGCATTATGACTTCAAAGGTATGACTTTAAGTCTATGACATTATTATTTATTGATTTTATTTTGTTTTATTTCTTTGATCACCAACTGCCACGACAACACACTCGTTTTTTTTATGCAGTACTCCTGACGAACTTCACCCATTGCCCGCATCGTACCGGCTCTTAAGGTAGCTTGTGTTGGAGCAGCAGGACAAGCTCGCCATCCCGCCCGCTGCTTTCCTGCATTATTGCTCACGAAAACACAACGCACCCAGGGGAGAGATACCATGGTAAATAGGTAACCTATTTACCATGGTATCCCTCCCCTGCGGCGGCTGCTCTTGATCTCCGGCTGCTCATGATCTCCGTGAACGCACCCGCTGTCTCCAAACCTTGCAGAGCAGCACATTGAAGCGCTTGAAAACACAGCACAACATTCCCTAATAACACTTGCAATGCATTATGACTTCAAAGGTATGACTTTAGGTCTATGACATTATTATTTATTGATTTTATTTTGTTTTATTTCTTTGATCACCAACTGCCACGACAACACACTCGTTTTTTTATGCAGTACTCCTGACGAACTTCACCCATTGCCCGCATCGTACCGGCTCTTAAGGTAGCTTGTGTTGGAGCAGCAGGACAAGCTCGCCATCCCGCCCGCTGCTTTCCTGCATTATTGCTCACGAAAACACAACGCACCCAGGGGAGAGATACCATGGTAAATAGGTAACCTATTTACCATGGTATCCCTCCCCTGCGGCGGCTGCTCTTGATCTCCGGCTGCTCTTGATCTCCGTGAACGCACCCGCTGTCTCCAAACCTTGCAGAGCAGCACATTGAAGCGCTTGAAATCACAGCACAACATTCCCTAATAACACTTGCAATGCATTATGACTTCAAAGGTATGGCTTTAGGTCTATGACATTATTATTTATTGATTTTATTTTGTTTTATTTCTTTGATCACCAACTGCCACGACAACACTCTCGTTTTTTTATATGCAGTAATCCTGAAGAACTTTACCTAATGCCCGCATCGTACCGGCTCTTAAGGTAGCTTGTGTTGGAGCAGCAGGACAAGCTCGCCATCCCGCCCGCTGCTTTCCTGCATTATTGCTCACCAAAACACAACGCACCCAGGGGAGAGATACCATGGTAAATAGGTAACATATTTACCATGGTATCCCTCCCCTGCGGCGGCTGCTCTTGATCTCCGGCTGCTCTTGATCTCCGTGAACGCACCCGCTGTCTCCAAACCTTGCAGAGCAGCACATTGAAGCGCTTTAAAACACAGCACAACATTCCCTAATAACACTTGCAATGCATTATGACTTCAAAGGTATGACTTTAGGTCTATAACATTATTATTTATTGATTTTATTTTGTTTTATTTCTTTGATCACCAACTGCCACGACAACACACTCGTTTTTTTTATGCAGTACTCCTGACGAACTTCACCCATTGCCCGCATCGTACCGGCTCTTAAGGTAGCTTGTGTTGGAGCAGCAGGACAAGCTCGCCATCCCGCCTGCTGCTTTCCTGCATTATTACTCACCAAAACACAACGCACCCAGGGGAGAGAAACCATGGTAAATAGGTAACCTATTTACCATGGTATCCCTCCCCTGCGGCGGCTGCTCTTGATCTCCGGCTGCTCTTGATCTCCGTGAACGCACCCGCTGTCTCTAAACCTTGCAGAGCAGCACATAGCGCTTGAAAACACAGCACAACATTCCCTAATAACACTTGCAATGCATTATGACTTCAAAGGTATGACTTTAGGTCTATGACATTATTATTTATTGATTTTATTTTGTTTTATTTCTTTGATCACCAACTGCCACGACAACACACTCGTTTTTTTTATGCAGTACTCCTGACGAACTTCACCCATTGCCCGCATCATACCGGCTCTTAAGGTAGCTTGTGTTGGAGCAGCAGGACAAGCTCGCCATCCCGCCCGCTGCTTTCCTGCATTATTACTCACCAAAACACAACGCACCCAGGGGAGAGATACCATGGTAAATAGGTAACCTATTTACCATGGTATCCCTCCCCTGCGGCGGCTGCTCTTGATCTCCGGCTGCTCTTGATCTCCGTGAACGCACACGCTGTCTCCAAACCTTGCAGAGCAGCACATTGAAGCGCTTGAAAACACAGCACAACATTCCCTAATAACACTTGTAATGCATTATGACTTCAAAGGTATGACTTTAAGTCTATGACATTATTATTTATTGATTTTATTTTGTTTTATTTCTTTGATCACCAACTGCCACGACAACACACTCGTTTTTTTATGCAGTACTCCTGACGAACTTCACCCATTGCCCGCATCGTACCGGCTCATAAGGTAGCTTGTGTTGGAGCAGCAGGACAAGCTCGCCATCCCGCCCGGTGCTTTCCTGCATTTTTGCTCACCAAAACACAACGCACCCAGGGGAGAGATACCATGGTAATAGGTAACCTATTTACCATGGTATCCCTCCCCTGCGGCGGCTGCTCTTGATCTCCGGCTGCTCTTGATCTCCGTGAACGCACCCGCTGTCTCCAAACCTTGCAGAGCAGCACATTGAAGCGCTTGAAAAAACAGCACAACATTCCCTAATAACACTTGCAATGCATTATGACTTCAAAGGTATGACTTTAAGTCTATGACATTATTATTTATTGATTTTATTTTGTTTTATTTCTTTGATCACCAACTGCCACGACAACACACTCGTTTTTTTATGCAGTACTCCTGACGAACTTCACCCATTGCCCGCATAGTACTGGCTCTCAAGGTAGCTTGTGTTGGAGCAGCAGGACAAGCTCGCCATCCTGCCCGCTGCTTTCCTGCATTACTGCTCACCAAAACCGTTCGCCGAAACAGAAATAGGTAAATAGGTAACCTATTTACCATGGTATCTCTCCCCTGGGTGCCTTGTGTTTTGCGCCGGCTGCTCTTGATCTCCGTGAACGCACCCGCTGTCTCCAAACCTTGCAGAGCAGCACATTGAAGCGCTTGAAAACACAGCACAACATTCCCTAATAACACTTGTAATGCATTATGACTTCAAAGGTATGACTTTAAGTCTATGACATTTTTATTTATTGATTTTATTTTGTTTTATTTCTTTGATCACCAACTGCCACGACAACACACTCGTTTTTTTTATGCAGTACTACTGACGAACTTCACCCATTGCCCGCATCGTACCGGCTCTTAAGGTAGCTTGTGTTGGAGCAGCAGGACAAGCTCGCTATCCCGCCCGCTGCTTTCCTGCATTATTGCTCACCAAAACACAACGCACCCAGGGGAGAGATCCCTCCCCTGCGGCGGCTGCTCTTGATCTCCGGCTGCTCTTGATCTCCGTGAACGCACCCGCTGTCTCCAAACCTTGCAGAGCAGCCCATTGAAGCGCTTGAAAACACAGCACAACATTCCCTAATAACACTTGCAATGCATTATGACTTCAAAGGTATGGCTTTAGGTCTATGACATTATTATTTATTGATTTTATTTTGTTTTATTTCTTTGATCACCAACTGCCACGACAACACTCTCATTTTTTTATATGCAGTACTCCTGAAGAACTTTACCCAATGCCCGCATCGTACCGGCTCTTAAGGTAGCTTGTGTTGGAGCAGCAGGACAAGCTCGCCATCCCGCCCGCTGCTTTCCTGCATTATTGCTCACCAAAACACAACGCACCCAGGGGAGAGATACCATGGTAAATAGGTACAGGGATACCATGGTAAATAGGTAACCTATTTACCATGGTATCCCTCCCCTGCGGCGGCTGCTCTTGATCTCCGGCTGCTCTTGATCTCCGTGAACGCACCCGCTGTCTCCAAACCTTGCAGAGCAGCACATTGAAGCGCTTGAAAACACAGCACAACATTCCCTAATAACACTTGTAATGCATTATGACTTCAAAGGTATGACTTCAAGTCTATGACATTATTATTTATTGATTTTATTTTGTTTTATTTCTTTGATCACCAACTGCCACGACAACACACTCGTTTTTTTATGCAGTACTCCTGACGAACTTCACCCATTGCCCGCATCGTACCGGCTCATAAGGTAGCTTGTGTTGGAGCAGCAGGTCAAGCTCGCCATCCCGCCCGCTGCTTTCTTGCATTATTGCTCACCAAAATACAACGCACCCAGGGGAGAGTTACCATGGTAAATAGGTAACCTATTTACCATGGTATCCCTCCCCTGCGGCTGCTGCTCTTGATCTCCGGCTGCTCTTGATCTCCGTGAACGCACCCGCTGTCTCCAAACCTTGCAGAGCAGCATATTGAAGCGCTTGAAAACACAGCACAACATTCCCTAATAACACTTGTAATGCATTATGACTTCAAAGGTATGACTTTAAGTCTATGACATTATTATTTATTGATTTTATTTTGTTTTATTTCTTTGATCACCAACTGCCACGACAACACACTCGTTTTTTTATGCAGTACTCCTGACGAACTTCACCCATTGCCCGCATCGTACCGGCTCTTAAGGTAGCTTGTGTTGGAGCAGCAGGACAAGCTCGCCATCCCGCCCGCTGCTTTCCTGCATTATTGCTCACCAAAACACAACGCACCCAGGGGAGAGATACCATGGTAATAGGTAACCTATTTACCATGGTATCCCTCCCCTGCGGCGGCTGCTCTTGATCTCCGGCTGCTCTTGATCTCCGTGAACGCACCCGCTGTCTCCAAACCTTGCAGAGCAGCACATTGAAGCGCTTGAAAAAACAGCACAACATTCCCTAATAACACTTGCAATGCATTATGACTTCAAAGGTATGGCTTTAGGTCTATGACATTATTATTTATTGATTTTATTTTGTTTTATTTCTTTGATCACCAACTGCCACGACAACACACTCGTATTTTTTATGCAGTACTCCTGACGAACTTCACCCATTGCCCGCATCGTACCGGCTCTTAAGGTAGCTTGTGTTGGAGCAGCAGGACAAGCTCGCCATCCCGCCCGCTGCTTTCCTGCATTATTGCTCACCAAAACACAACGCTCCCAGGGGAGAGATACCATGGTAAATAGGTAACCTATTTACCATGGTATCCCTCCCCTGCGGCGGCTGCTCTTGATCTCCGGTTGCTCTTGATCTCCGTGAACGCACGCGCTGTCTCCAAGCCTTGCAGAGCAGCACATTGAAGTGCATGAAAACACATCACAACATTCCCTAATAACACTTGCAATGCATTATGACTTCAAAGGTATGACTTTAAGTCTATGACATTATTATTTATTGATTTTATTTATTTTTTTTTTCTTTGATCACCAACTGCCACGACAACACACTCGTTTTTTTATGCAGTACTCCTGACGAACTTCACCCATTGCCCGCATCGTACCGGCTCTTAAGGTAGCTTGTGTTGGAGCAGCAGGACAAGCTCGCCATCCCGCCCGCTGCTTTCCTGCATTATTGCTCACCAAAACACAACGCACCCAGGCGAGAGATACCATGGTAAATAGGTAACCTATTTACCATGGTATCCCTCCCCTGCGGCGGCTGCTCTTGATCTCCGGCTGCTCTTGATCTCCGTGAACGCACGCGCTGTCTCCAAACCTTGCAGAGCAGCACATTGAAGCGCCTGAAAACACAGCACAACATTCCCAATAACACTTGCAATGCATTATGACTTCAAAGCTATGACTTTAAGTCTATGACATTATTATTTATTGATTTTATTTTGTTTTATTTCTTTCATCACCAACTGCCACGACAACACACTCGTATTTTTTATGCAGTACTCCTGACGAACTTCACCCATTGCCCGCATCGTACCGGCTCTTAAGATAGCTTGTGTTGGAGCAGCAGGACAAGCTCGCCATCCCGCCCGCTGCTTTTCTGCATTATTGCTCACCAAAAACCGTTCGCCGAAACAAAAATAGGTAAATAGGTAACCTATTTACCATGGTATCTCTCCCCTGGGTGCCTTTTTGTTTTGCGCTGGCTGCTCTTGATCTCCGTGAACGCACCCGCTGTCTCCAAACCTTGCAGAGCAGCACATTGAAGCGCTTGAAAACACAGCACAACATTCCCTAATAACACTTGCAATGCATTATGACTTCAAAGGTATGGCTTTAGGTCTATAACATTATTATTTATTGATTTTATTTTGTTTTATTTCTTTGATCACCAACTGCCACGACAACACACTCGTTTTTTTATGCAGTACTCATGACGAACTTCACACATTGCTCGCATCGTACCGGCTCTTAAGGTAGCGTGTGTTGGAGCAGCAGGACAAGCTCGCCATCCCGCCCGCTGCTTTCCTGCATTATTGCTCACCAAAACACAACGCACCCAGGGGAGAGATACCATGGTAAATAGGTAACCTATTTACCATGGTATCCCTCCCCTGCGGCGGCTGCTCTTGATCTCCGGCTGCTCTTGATCTCCGTGAACGCACCCGCTGTCTCCAAACCTTGCAGAGCAGCACATTGAAGCGCTTGAAAACACAGCACAACATTCCCTAATAACACTTGTAATGCATTATGACTTCAAAGGTATGACTTCAAGTCTATGACATTATTATTTATTGATTTTATTTTGTTTTATTTCTTTAATCACCAACTGCCACGACAACACACTCGTTTTTTTATGCAGTACTCCTGACGAACTTCACCCATTGCCCGCATCGTACCGGCTCATAAGGTAGCTTGTGTTGGAGCAGCAGGACAAGCTCGCCATCCCGCCCGCTGCTTTCTTGCATTATTGCTCACCAAAATACAACGCACCCAGGGGAGAGTTACCATGGTAAATAGGTAACCTATTTAGCATGGTATCCCTCCCCTGCGGCGGCTGCTCTTGATCTCCGGCTGCTCTTGATCTCCGTGAACGCACCCGCTGTCTCCAAACCTTGCAGAGCAGCACATTGAAGCGCTTGAAAACACAGCACAACATTCCCTAATAACACTTGTAATGCATTATGACTTCAAAGGTATGACTTTAAGTCTATGACATTATTATTTATTGATTTTATTTTGTTTTATTTCTTTGATCACCAAGTGCCACGACAACACACTCGTTTTTTTATGCAGTACTCCTGACGAACTTCACCCATTGCCCGCATCGTACCGGCTCTTAAGGTAGCTTGTGTTGGAGCAGCAGGACAAGCTCGCCATCCCGCCCGCTGCTTTCCTGCATTATTGCTCACCAAAACACAACGCACCCAGGGGAGAGATACCATGGTAATAGGTAACCTATTTACCATGGTATCCCTCCCCTGCGGCGGCTGCTCTTGATCTCCGGCTGCTCTTGATCTCCGTGAACGCACCCGCTGTCTCCAAACCTTGCAGAGCAGCACATTGAAGCGCTTGAAAAAACAGCACAACATTCCCTAATAACACTTGCAATGCATTATGACTTCAAAGGTATGGCTTTAGGTCTATGACATTATTATTTATTGATTTTATTTTGTTTTATTTCTTTGATCACCAACTGCCACGACAACACACCCGTATTTTTTATGCAGTACTCCTGACGAACTTCACCCATTGCCCGCATCGTACCTGCTCTTAAGGTAGCTTGTGTTGGAGCAGCAGGACAAGCTCGCCATCCCGCCCGCTGCTTTCCTGCATTATTGCTCACCAAAACACAACGCTCCCAGGGGAGAGATACCATGGTAAATAGGTAACCTATTTACCATGGTATCCCTCCCCTGCGGCGGCTGCTCTTGATCTCCGGTTGCTCTTGATCTCCGTGAACGCACGCGCTGTCTCCAAGCCTTGCAGAGCAGCACATTGAAGTGCATGAAAACACATCACAACATTCCCTAATATCACTTGCAATGCATTATGACTTCAAAGGTATGACTTTAAGTCTATGACATTATTATTTATTGATTTTATTTTTATTTTTTTTCTTTGATCACCAACTGCCACGACAACACACTCGTTTTTTTATGCAGTACTCCTGACGAACTTCACCCATTGCCCGCATCGTACCGGCTCTTAAGGTAGCTTGTGTTGGAGCAGCAGGACAAGCTCGCCATCCCGCCCGCTGCTTTCCTGCATTATTGCTCACCAAAACACAACGCACCCAGGCGAGAGATACCATGGTAAATAGGTAACCTATTTACCATGGTATCCCTCCCCTGCGGCGGCTGCTCTTGATCTCCGGCTGCTCTTGATCTCCGTGAACGCACGCGCTGTCTCCAAACCTTGCAGAGCAGCACATTGAAGCGCTTGAAAACACAGCACAACATTCCCAATAACACTTGCAATGCATTATGACTTCAAAGGTATGACTTTAAGTCTATGACATTATTATTTATTGATTTTATTTTGTATTATTTCTTTGATCACCAACTGCCACGACAACACACTCGTTTTTTTATGCAGTACTCTTGACGAACTTCACCCATTGCCCGCATCGTACCGGCTCTTAAGGTAGCTTGTGTTGGAGCAGCAGGACAAGCTCGCCATCCCGCCCGCTGCTTTCCTGCATTATTGCATTATTGCTCACCAAAACACAACGCACCCAGGGGAGAGATCCCTCCCCTGCGGCGGCTGCTCTTGATCTCCGGCTGCTCTTGATCTCCGTGAACGCACCCGCTGTCTCCAAACCTTGCAGAGCAGCACATTGAAGCGCTTGAAAACACAGCACAACATTCCCTAATAACACTTGCAATGCATTATGACTTCAAAGGTATGGCTTTAGGTCTATGACATTATTATTTATTGATTTTATTTTGTTTTATTTCTTTGATCACCAACTGCCACGACAACACACTCGTATTTTTTATGCAGTACTCCTGACGAACTTCACCCATTGCCCGCATCGTACCGGCTCTTAAGATAGCTTGTGTTGGAGCAGCAGGACAAGCTCGCCATCCCGCCCGCTGCTTTCCTGCATTATTGCTCACCAAAAACCGTTCGCCGAAACAAAAATAGGTAAATAGGTAACCTATTTACCATGGTATCTCTCCCCTGGGTGCCTTTTGTTTTGCGCTGGCTGCTCTTGATCTCCGTGAACGCACCCGCTGTCTCCAAACCTTGCAGAGCAGCACATTGAAGCGCTTGAAAACACAGCACAACATTCCCTAATAACACTTGCAATGCATTATGACTTCAAAGGTATGGCTTTAGGTCTATGACATTATTATTTATTGATTTTATTTTGTTTTATTTCTTTGATCACCAACTGCCACGACAACACTCTCGTTTTTTTATATGCAGTACTCCTGAAGAACTTTACCCAATGCCCGCATCGTACCGGCTCTTAAGGTAGCTTGTGTTGGAGCAGCAGGACAAGCTCGCCATCCCGCCCGCTGCTTTCCTGCATTATTGCTCACCAAAACACAACGCACCCAGGGGAGAGATACCATGGTAAATAGGTAACCTATTTACCATGGTATCCCTCCCCTGCGGCGGCTGCTCTTGATCTCCGGCTGCTCTTGATCTCCGTGAACGCACCCGCTGTCTCCAAACCTTGCAGAGCAGCACATTGAAGCGCTTGAAAACACAGCACAACATTCCCTAATAACACTTGCAATGCATTATGACTTCAAAGGTATGACTTTAGGTCTATGACATTATTATTTATTGATTTTATTTTGTTTTATTTCTTTGATCACCAACTGCCACGACAACACACTCGTTTTTTTTATGCAGTACTCCTGACGAACTTCACCCATTGCCCGCATCGTACCGGCTCTTAAGGTAGCTTGTGTTGGAGCAGCAGACGCTCACCATCCCGCCCGCTGCTTTCCTGCATTATTGCTCACCAAAACACAACACACCCAGGGGAGAGATACCATGGTAAATAGGTAACCTATTTACCATGGTATCCCTCCCCTGCGGCGGCTGCTCTTGATCTCCGGCTGCTCTTGATCTCCGTGAACGCACCCGCTGTCTCCAAACCTTGCAGAGCAGCACATTGAAGCGCTTGAAAACACAGCACAACATTCCCTAATAACACTTGCAATGCATTATGACTTCAAAGGAATGACTTTAGGTCTATGACATTATTATTTATTGATTTTATTTTGTTTTATTTCTTTGATCACCAACTGCCATGACAACACACTCGTTTTTTTTTTATGCCGTTCTCCTGACGAACTTCACCCATTGCCCGCATCGTACCGGCTCTTAAGGTAGCTTGTGTTGGAGCAGCAGGACAAGCTCGCCATCCCGCCCGCTGCTTTCCTCCATTATTGCTCACCAAAACACAACGCACCCAGGGGAGAGATACCATGGTAAATAGGTAACCTATTTACCATGGTATCCCTCCCCTGCGGCGGCTGCTCTTGATCTCCGGCTGCTCTTGATCTCCGTGAACGCACCCGCTGTCTCCAAACCTTGCAGAGCAGAACATTGAAGCGCTTGAAAACACAGCACAACATTCCCTAATAACACTTGCAATGCATTATGACTTCAAAGGTATGGCTTTAGGTCTATGACATTATTATTTATTGATTTTATTTTGTTTTATTTCTTTGATCACCAACTGCCACGACAACACACTCGTTTTTTTATGCAGTACTCCTTACGAACTTCACCCATTGCCCGCATCGTACCGGCTCTTAAGGTAGCTTGTGATGGAGCAGCAGGACAAGCTCGCCATCCCGCCCGCTGCTTTCTTGCATTATTGCTCACCAAAATACAACGCACCCAGGGGAGAGTTACCATGGTAAATAGGTAACCTATTTACCATGGTATCCCTCCCCTGCGGCGGCTGCTCTTGATCTCCGGCTGCTCTTGATCTCCGTGAACGCACCCGCTGTCTCCAAACCTTGCAGAGCAGCACATTGAAGCGATTGAAAACACAGCACAACATTCCCTAATAACACTTGTAATGCATTATGACTTCAAAGGTATGACTTTAGGTCTATGACATTATTATTTATTGATTTTATTTTGTTTTATTTCTTTGATCACCAACTGCCACGACAACACACTCGTTTTTTTTATGCAGTTCTCCTGACGAACTTCACCCATTGCCCGCATCGTACCGGCTCTTAAGGTAGCTTGTGTTGGAGCAGCAGGACAAGCTCGCCATCCCGCCCGCTGCTTTCCTGCATTATTGCTCACCAAAACACAACGCACCCAGGGGAGAGATACCATGGTAAATAGGTAACCTATGTACCATGGTATCCCTCCCCTGTGGCGGCTGCTCTTGATCTCCGGTTGCTCTTGATCTCCGTGAACGCACGCGCTGTCTCCAAGCCTTGCAGAGCAGCACATTGAAGCGCTTGAAAACACACCACAACATTCCCTAATAACACTTGCAATGCATTATGACTTCAAAGGTATGACTTTAAGTCTATGACATTATTATTTATTGATTTTATTTTGTTTTTTTTTCTTTGATCACCAACTGCCACGACAACACACTCGTTTTTTTATGCAGTACTCCTGACAAACTTCACCCATTGCCCGCATCGTACCGGCTCTTAAGGTAGCTTGTGATGGAGCAGCAGGACAAGCTCGCCATCCCGCCCGCTGCTTTCTTGCATTATTGCTCACCAAAATACAAAGCACCCAGGAGAGAGTTACCATGGTAAATAGGTAACCTATTTAACATGGTATCCCTCCCCTGCGGCGGCTGCTCTTGATCTCCGGTTGCTCTTGATCTCCGTGAACGCACGCGCTGTCTCCAAGCCTTGCAGAGCAGCACATTGAAGCGCTTGAAAACACAGCACAACATTCCCTAATAACACTTGCAATGCATTATGACTTCAAAGGTATGACTTTAAGTCTATGACATTATTATTTATTGATTTTATTTTGTTTTTTTTTCATTGATCACCAACTGCCACGACAACACACTCGTTTTTTTATGCAGTACTCCTGACGAACTTCACCCATTGCCCGCATCGTACCGGCTCTTAAGGTAGCTTGTGTTGGAGCAGCAGGACAAGCTTGCCATCCCGCCCGCTGCTTTCCTGCATTATTGCTCACCAAAACACAACGCACCCAGGGGAGAGATACCATGGTAAATAGGTAACCTATTTACCATGGTATCCCTCCCCTGCGGCGGCTGCTCTTGATCTCCGGCTGCTCTTGATCTCCGTGAACGCACCCGCTGTCTCCAAACCTTGCAGAGCGGCACATTGAAGCGCTTGGAAACACAGCACAACATTCCCTAATAACACTTGCAATGCATTATGACTTCAAAGGTATGACTTTAAGTCTATGACATTATTATTTATTGATTTTATTTTGTTTTATTTCTTTGATCACCAACTGCCACGACAACACACTCGTTTTTTTATGCAGTACTCCTGACGAACTTCACCCATTGCCCGCATAGTACCGGCTCTTAAGGAAGCTTGTGTTGGAGCAGCAGGACAAGCTCGCCATCCTGCCCGCTGCTTTCCTGCATTACTGCTCACCAAAACCGTTCGCCGAAACAGAAATAGGTAAATAGGTAACCTATTTACCATGGTATCTATCCCCTGGGTGCCTTGTGTTTTGCGCCGGCTGCTCTTGATCTCCGTGAACGCACCCGCTGTCTCCAAACCTTGCAGAGCAGCACATTGAAGCGCTTGAAAACACAGCACAACATTCCCTAATAACACTTGTAATGCATTATGACTTCACAGGTATGACTTTAAGTCTATGACATTATTATTTATTGATTTTATTTTGTTTTATTTCTTTGATCACCAACTGCCACGACAACACACTCGTTTTTTTTATGCAGTACTACTGACGAACTTCACCCATTGTCCGCATCGTACCGGCTCTTAAGGTAGCTTGTGTTGGAGCAGCAGGACAAGCTCGCCATCCCGCCCGCTGCTTTCCTGCATTATTGCTCACCAAAACACAACGCACCCAGGGGAGAGATCCCTCCCCTGCGGCGGCTGCTCTTGATCTCCGGCTGCTCTTGATCTCCGTGAACGCACCCGCTGTCTCCAAACCTTGCAGAGCAGCACATTGAAGCGCTTGAAAACACAGCACAAAATTCCCTTATAACACTTGCAATGCATTATGACTTCAAAGGTATGGCTTTAGGTCTATGACATTATTATTTATTGATTTTATTTTGTTTTATTTCTTTGATCACCAACTGCCACGACAACACTCTCGTTTTTTTATATGCAGTACTCCTGAAGAACTTTACCCAATGCCCGCATCGTACAGGCTCTTAAGGTAGCTTGTGTTGGAGCAGCAGGACAAGCTCGCCATCCCGCCCGCTGCTTTCCTGCATTATTGCTCACCAAAACACAACGCACCCAGGGGAGAGATCCCTCCCCTGCGGCGGCTGCTCTTGATCTCTGGCTGCTCTTGATCTCCGTGAACGCACCCGCTGTCTCCAAACCTTGCAGAGCAGCACATTGAAGCGCTTGAAAACACAGCACAACATTCCCTAATAACACTTGCAATGCATTATGACTTCAAAGATATGGCTTTAGGTCTATGACATTATTATTTATTGATTTTATTTTGTTTTATTTCTTTGATCACCAACTGCCACGACAACACATTCGTATTTTTTATGCAGTACTCCTGACGAACTTCACCCATTGCCCGCATCGTACCGGCTCTTAAGGTTACTTGTGATGGAGCAGCAGGACAAGCTCGCCATCCCGCCCGCTGCTTTCGTGCATTATTGCTCACCAAAATACAATGCACCCAGGGGAGAGTTACCATGGTAAATAGGTAAACTATTTACCATGGTATCCCTCCCCTGCGGCGGCTGCTCTTGATCTCCGGCTGCTCTTGATCTCCGTGAACGCACCCGCTGTCTCCAAACCTTGCAGAGCAGCACATTGAAGCGCTTGAAAACACAGCACAACATTCCATAATAACACTTGCAATGCATTATGACTTCAAAGGTATGACTTTAAGTCTATGACATTATTATTTATTGATTTTATTTTGTTTTATTTCTTTGATCACCAACTGCCACGACAACACACTCGTTTTTTTATGCAGTACTCCTGACGAACTTCACCCATTGCCCGCATCGTACCGGCTCATAAGGTAGCTTGTGTTGGAGCAGCAGGACAAGCTCGCCATCCCGCCCGCTGCTTTCCTGCATTATTGCTCACCAAAACACAACGCACCCAGGGGAGAGATACCATGGTAATAGGTAACCTATTTACCATGGTATCCCTCCCCTGCGGCGGCTGCTCTTGATCTCCGGCTGCTCTTGATCTGCGTGAACGCACCCGCTGTCTCCAAACCTTGCAGAGCAGCACATTGAAGCGCTTGAAAACACAGCACAACATTCCCTAATAACACTTGCAATGCATTATGACTTCAAAGGTATGACTTTAAGTCTATGACATTATTATTTATTGATTTTATTTTGTTTTATTTCTTTGATCACCAACTGCCACGACAACACACTCGTTTTTTTATGCAGTACTCCTGACGAACTTCACCCATTTCCCGCATCGTACCGGCTCTTAAGGTAGCTTGTGTTGGAGCAGCAGGACAAGCTCGCCATCCTGCCCGCTGCTTTCCTGCATTATTGCTCACCAAAACACAACGCACCCAGGGGAGAGATACCATGGTAATAGGTAACCTATTTACCATGGTATCCCTCCCCTGCGGCGGCTGCTCTTGATCTCCGGCTGCTCTTGATCTCCGTGAACGCACCCGCTGTCTCCAAACCTTGCAGAGCAGCACATTGAAGCGCTTGAAAACACAGCACAACATTCCCTAATAACACTTGCAATGCATTATGACTTCAAAGGTATGACTTTAAGTCTATGACATTATTATTTATTGATTTTATTTTGTTTTATTTCTTTGATCACCAACTGCCACGACAACACACTCGTTTTTTTATGCAGTACTCCTGACGAACTTCACCCATTGCCCGCATAGTACCGGCTCTTAAGGTAGCTTGTGTTGGAGCAGCAGGACAAGCTCGCCATCCTGCCCGCTGCTTTCCTGCATTACTGCTCACCAAAACCGTTCGCCGAAACAGAAATAGGTAAATAGGTAACCTATTTACCATGGTATCCCTCCCCTGCGGCGGCTGCTCTTGATCTCCGGCTGCTCTTGATCTCCGTGAACGCACCCGCTGTCTCCAAACCTTGCAGAGCAGCACATTGAAGCGCTTGAAAACACAGCACAACATTCCCTAATAACACTTGCAATGCATTATGACTTCAAAGGTATGGCTTTAGGTCTATGACATTATTATTTATTGATTTTATTTTGTTTTATTTCTTTGATCACCAACTGCCACGACAACACACTCGTATTTTTTATGCAGTACTCCTGACGAACTTCACCCATTGCCCGCATCGTACCGGCTCTTAAGGTAGCTTGTGTTGGAGCAGCAGATCAAGCTCGCCATCCCGCCCGCTGCTTTCCTGCATTATTGCTCACCAAAACACAACGCACCCAGGGGAGAGATACCATGGTAAATAGGTAACCTATTTACCATGGTATCCCTCCCCTGCGGCGGCTGCTCTTGATCTCCGGCTGCTCTTGATCTCTGTGAACGCACCCGCTGTCTCCAAACCTTGCAGAGCAGCACATTGAAGCGCTTGAAAACACAGCACAACATTCCCTAATAACACTTGTAATGCATTATGACTTCAAAGGTATGACTTTAAGTCTATGACATTATTATTTATTGATTTTATTTTGTTTTATTTCTTTGATCACCAACTGCCACGACAACACACTCGTTTTTTTATGCAGTACTCCTGACGAACTTCACCCATTGCCCGCATCGTACCGGCTCATAAGGTAGCTTGTGTTGGAGCAGCAGGACAAGCTCGCCATCCCGCCCGCTGCTTTCCTGCATTATTGCTCACCAAAACACAACGCACCCAGGGGAGAGATACCATGGTAATAGGTAACCTATTTACCATGGTATCCCTCCCCTGCGGCGGCTGCTCTTGATCTCCAGCTGCTCTTGATCTCCGTGAACGCACCCGCTGTCTCCAAACCTTGCAGAGCAGCACATTGAAGCGCTTGAAAACACAGCACAACATTCCCTAATAACACTTGCAATGCATTATGACTTCAAAGGTATGACTTTATGTCTATGACATTATTATTTATTGATTTTATTTTGTTTTATTTCTTTGATCACCAACTGCCACGACAACACACTCGTTTTTTTATGCAGTACTCCTGACGAACTTCACCCATTGCCCGCATAGTACCGGCTCTTAAGGTAGCTTGTGTTGGAGCAGCAGGACAAGCTCGCCATCCTGCCCGCTGCTTTCCTGCATTACTGCTCACCAAAACCGTTCGCCGAAACAGAAATAGGTAAATAGGTAACCTATTTACCATGGTATCCCTCCCCTGCGGCGGCTGCTCTTGATCTCCGGCTGCTCTTGATCTCCGTGAATGCACCCGCTGTCTCCAAACCTTGCAGAGCAGCACATTGAAGCGCTTGAAAACACAGCACAACATTCCCTAATAACACTTGCAATGCATTATGACTTCAAAGGTATGGCTTTAGGTCTATGACATTATTATTTATTGATTTTATTTTGTTTTATTTCTTTGATCACCAACTGCCACGACAACACACTCGTTTTTTTATGCAGTACTCCTGACGAACTTCACCCATTGCACGCATCGTACCGGCTCTTAAGGTAGCTTGTGTTGGAGCAGCAGGACAAGCTCGCCATCCCGCCCGCTGCTTTCCTGCATTATTGCTCACCAAAACACAACGCACCCAGGGGAGAGATACCATGGTAAATAGGTAACCTATTTACCATGGTATCCCTCCCCTGCGGCGGCTGCTCTTGATCTCCGGCTGCTCTTGATCTCCGTGAACGCACGCGCTGTCTCCAAACCTTGCAGAGCAGCACATTGAAGCGCTTGAAAACACAGCACAACATTCCCTAATAACACTTGCAATGCATTATGACTTCAAAGGTATGGCTTTAGGTCTATGACATTATTATTTATTGATTTTATTTTGTTTTATTTCTTTGATCACCAACTGCCACGACAACACACTCGTATTTTTTATGCAGTACTCCTGATGAACTTCACCCATTGCCCGCATCGTACCGGCTCTTAAGGTAGCTTGTGTTGGAGCAGCAGGATAAGCTCGCCATCCCGCCCGCTGCTTTCCTGCATTATTGCTCACCAAAACCGTTCGCCGAAACAAAAATAGGTAAATAGGTAACCTATTTACCATGGTATCTCTCCCCTGGGTGCCTTTTGTTTTGCGCCGGCTGCTCTTGATCTCCATGAACGCACCCGCTGTCTCCAAACCTTGCAGAGCAGCACATTGAAGCGCTTGAAAACCCAGCACAACATTCCCTAATAACACTTGCAATGCATTATGACTTCAAAGGTATGGCTTTAGGTCTATGACATTATTATTTATTGATTTTATTTTGTTTTATTTCTTTGATCACCAACTGCCACGACAACACACTCGTTTTTTTTATGCAGTACTCCTGACGAACTTCACCCATTGCCCGCATCGTACCGGCTCTTAAGGTAGCTTGTGTTGGAGCAGCAGGACAAGCTCGCCATCCCGCCCGCTGCTTTCCTGCATTATTGCTCACCAAAACACAACGCACCCAGGGGAGAGATACCATGGTAAATAGGTAACCTATTTACCATGGTATCCCTCCCCTGCGGCGGCTTCTCTTGATCTCCGGCTGCTCTTGATCTCCGTGAACGCACCCGCTGTCTCCAAACCTTGCAGAGCAGCACATTGAAGCGCTTGAAAACACAGCACAACATTCCCTAATAACACTTGCAATGCATTATGACTTCAAAGGTATGGCTTTAGGTCTATGACATTATTATTTATTGATTTTATTTTGTTTTATTTCTTTGATCACCAACTGCCACGACAACACACTCGTATTTTTTATGCAGTACTCCTGACGAACTTCACCCATTGCCCGCATCGTACCGGCTCTTAAGGTAGCTTGTGTTGGAGCAGCAGGACAAGCTCGCCATCCCGCCCGCTGCTTTCCTGCATTATTGCTCACCAAAACCGTTCGCCGAAACAAAAATAGGTAAATAGGTAACCTATTTACCATGGTATCTCTCCCCTGGGTGCCTTTTGTTTTGCGCAGGCTGCTCTTGATCTCCGTGAACGCACCCGCTGTCTCCAAACCTTGCAGAGCAGCACATTGAAGCGCTTGAAAACACAGCACAACATTCCCTAATAACACTTGCAATGCATTATGACTTCAAAGGTATGGATTTAGGTCTATAACATTATTATTTATTGATTTTATTTTGTTTTATTTCTTTGATCACCAACTGCCACGACAACACACTCGTTTTTTTATGCAGTACTCCTGACGAACTTCACCCATTGCCCGCATCGTACCGGCTCTTAAGGTAGCTTGTGTTGGAGCAGCAGGACAAGCTCGCCATCCCGCCCGCTGCTTTCCTGCATTATTGCTCACCAAAACACAACGCACCCAGGGGAGAGATACCATGGTAAATAGGAAACCTATTTACCATGGTATCCCTCCCCGGCGGCGGCTGCTCTTGATCTCCGGCTGCTATTGATCTCCGTGAACGCACCCGCTGTCTCCAAACCTTGCAGAGCAGCACATTGAAGCGCTTGAAAACACAGCACAACATTCCCTAATAACACTTGCAATGCATTATGACTTCAAAGGTATGGCTTTAGGTCTATGACATTATTATTTATTGATTTTATTTTGTTTTATTTCTTTGATCACCAACTGCCACGACAACACACTCGTATTTTTTATGCAGTACTCCTGACGAACTTCACCCATTGCCCGCATCGTACCGGCTCTTAAGGTAGCTTGTGTTGGAGCAGCAGGACAAGCTCGCCATCCCGCCCGCTGCTTTCCTGCATTATTGCTCACCAAAACACAACGCATCTCCCCTGGGTGCCTTTTGTTTTGCGCCGGCTGCTCTTGATCTCCGTGAACGCACCCGCTGTCTCCAAACCTTGCAGAGCAGCACATTGAAGTGCTTGAAAACACAGCACAACATTCCCTAATAACACTTGTAATGCATTATGACTTCAAAGGTATGACTTTAAGTCTATGACATTATTATTTATTGATTTTATTTTGTTTTATTTCTTTGATCACCAACTGCCACGACAACACACTCGTTTTTTTTTTATGCAGTACTCCTGACGAACTTCACCCATTGCCCGAATCGTACCGGCTCTTAAGGTAGCTTGTGATGGAGCAGCAGGACAAGCTCGCCATCCCGCCCGCTGCTTTCCTGCATTATTGCTCACCAAAACACAACGCACCCAGGGGAGATATACCATGGTAAATAGGTAACCTATTTACCATGGTATCCCTCCCCTGCGGCGGCTGCTCTTGATCTCCGGCTGCTCTTGATCTCCGTGAACGCACCCGCTGTCTCCAAACCTTGCAGAGCAGCACATTGAAGCGCTTGAAAACACAGCACAACATTCCCTAATAACACTTGCAATGCATTATGACTTCAAAGGTATGACTTTAAGTCTATGACATTATTATTTATTGATTTTATTTTGTTTTTTTTTCTTTGATCACCAACTGCCACGACAACACACTCGTATTTTTTATGCAGTACTCCTGATGAACTTCACCCATTGCCCGCATAGTTCCGGCTCTTAAGGTAGCTTGTGTTGGAACAGCAGGACAAGCTCGCCATCCCGCCCGCTGCTTTCCTGCATTATTGCTCACCAAAACACAACGCACCCAGGGGAGAGATACCATGGTAAATAGATAACCTATTTACCATGGTATCCCTCCCCTGCGGCGGCTGCTCTTGATCTCCGGCTGCTCATGATCTCCGTGAACGCACCCGCTGTCTCCAAGCCTTGCAGAGCAGCACATTGAAGCGCTTGAAAACACAGCACAACATTCCCTAATAACACTTGCAATGCATTATGACTTCAAAGGTATGACTTTAAGTCTATGACATTATTATTTATTGATTTTATTGTGTTTTATTTCTTTGATCACCAACTGCCACGACAACACACTCGTTTTTTTATGCAGTACTCCTGACGAACTTCACCCATTGCCCGCATAGTACCGGCTCTTAAGGTAGCTTGTGTTGGAGCAGCAGGACAAGCTCGCCATCCCGCCCGCTGCTTTCCTGCATTATTGCTCACGAAAACACAACGCACCCAGGGGAGAGATATACCTCCCCTGCGGCGGCTGCTCTTGATCTCCGGCTGCTCATGATCTCCGTGAACGCACCCGCTGTCTCCAAACCTTGCAGAGCAGCACATTGAAGCGCTTGAAAACACAGCACAACATTCCCTAATAACACTTGCAATGCATTATGACTTCAAAGGTATGACTTTAAGTCTATGACATTATTATTTATTTTGTTTTATTTCTTTGATCACCAACTGCCACGACAACACACTCGTTTTTTTATGCAGTACTCCTGACGAACTTCACCCATTGCCCGCATCGTACCGGCTCTTAAGGTAGCTTGTGTTGGAGCAGCAGGACAAGCTCGCCATCCCGCCCGCTGCTTTCCTGCATTATTGCTCACGAAAACACAACGCACCCAGGGGAGAGATACCATGGTAAATAGGTAACCTATTTAGGTAACCTATTTACCATGGTATCCCTCCCCTGCGGCGGCTGCTCTTGATCTCCGGCTGCTCATGATCTCCGTGAACGCACCCGCTGTCTCCAAACCTTGCAGAGCAGCACATTGAAGCGCTTGAAAACACAGCACAACATTCCCTAATAACACTTGCAATGCATTATGACTTCAAAGGTATGACTTTAAGTCTATGACATTATTATTTATTGATTTTATTTTGTTTTATTTCTTTGATCACCAACTGCCACGACAACACACTCGTTTTTTTTACGCAGTACTCCTGACTAACTTCACCCATTGCCCGCATCGTACCGGCTCTTAAGGTAGCTTGTGTTGGAGCAGCAGGACAAGCTCGCCATCCCGCCCGCTGCTTTCCTGCATTATTGCTCACGAAAACACAACGCACCCAGGGGAGAGATACCATGGTAAATAGGTAACCTATTTACCATGGTATCCCTCCCCTGCGGCGGCTGCTCTTGATCTCCGGCTGGTCATGATCTCCGTGAACGCACCCGCTGTCTCCAAACCTTGCAGAGCAGCACATTGAAGCGCTTGAAAACACAGCACAACATTCCCTAATAACACTTGCAATGCATTATGACTTCAAAGGTATGACTTTAAGTCTATGACATTATTATTTATTGATTTTATTTTGTTTTATTTCTTTGATCACCAACTGCCACGACAACACACTCGTTTTTTTTATGCAGTACTCCTGACGAACTTCACCCATTGCCCGCATCGTACCGGCTCATAAGGTAGCTTGTGTTGGAGCAGCAGGACAAGCTCGCCATCCCGCCCGCTGCTTTCCTGCATTATTGCTCACGAAAACACAACGCACCCAGGGGAGAGATACCATGGTAAATAGGTAACCTATTTACCATGGTATCCCTCCCCTGCGGCGGCTGCTCTTGATCTCCGGCTGCTCATGATCTCCGTGAACGCACCCGCTGTCTCCAAACCTTGCAGAGCAGCACATTGAAGCGCTTGAAAACACAGCACAACATTCCCTAATAACACTTGCAATGCATTATGACTTCAAAGGTATGACTTTAAGTCTATGGCATTATTATTTATTGATTTTATTTTGTTTTATTTCTTTGATCACCAACTGCCACGACAACACACTCGTTTTTTTATGCAGTACTCCTGACGAACTTCACCCATTGCCCGCATCGTACCGGCTCTTAAGGTAGCTTGTGTTGGAGCAGCAGGACAAGCTCGCCATCCCGCCCGCTGCTTTCCTGCATTATTGCTCACCAAAACACAACGCACCCAGGGGAGAGATCCCTCCCCTGCGGCGGCTGCTCTTGATCTCCGGCTGCTCATGATCTCCGTGAACGCACCCGCTGTCTCCAAACCTTGCAGAGCAGCACATTGAAGCGCTTGAAAACACAGCACAACATTCCCTAATAACACTTGCAATGCATTATGACTTCAAAGGTATGACTTTAAGTCTATGACATTATTATTTATTTTGTTTTATTTCTTTGATCACCAACTGCCACGACAACACACTCGTTTTTTTATGCAGTACTCCTGACGAACTTCACCCATTGCCCGCATCGTACCGGCTCTTAAGGTAGCTTGTGTTGGAGCAGCAGGACAAGCTCGCCATCCCGCCCGCTGCTTTCCTGCATTATTGCTCACGAAAACACAACGCACCCAGGGGAGAGATACCATGGTAAATAGGTAACCTATTTACCATGGTATCCCTCCCCTGCGGCGGCTGCTCTTGATCTCCTGCTGCTCATGATCTCCGTGAACGCACCCGCTGTCTCCAAACCTTGCAGAGCAGCACATTGAAGCGCTTGAAAACACAGCACAACATTCCCTAATAACACTTGCAATGCATTATGACTTCAAAGGTATGACTTTAAGTCTATGACATTATTATTTATTGATTGTATTTTGTTTTATTTCTTTGATCACCAACTGCCACGACAACACACTCGTTTTTTTTACGCAGTACTCCTGACGAACTTCACCCATTGCCCGCATCGTACCGGCTCTTAAGGTAGCTTGTGTTAGAGCAGCAGGACAAGCTCGCCATCCCGCCCGCTGCTTTCCTGCATTATTGCTCACGAAAACACAACGCACCCAGGGGAGAGATACCATGGTAAATAGGTAACCTATTTAGGTAACCTATTTACCATGGTATCCCTCCCCTGCGGCGGCTGCTCTTGATCTCCGGCTGCTCATGATCTCCGTGAACGCACCCGCTGTCTCCAAACCTTGCAGAGCAGCACATTGAAGCGCTTGAAAACACAGCACAACATTCCCTAATAACACTTGCAATGCATTATTACTTCAAAGGTATGACTTTAAGTCTATGACATTATTATTTATTGATTTTATTTTGTTTTATTTCTTTGATCACCAACTGCCACGACAACACACTCGTTTTTTTATGCAGTACTCCTGACGAACTTCACCCATTGCCCGCATCGTACCGGCTCTTAAGGTAGCTTGTGTTGGAGCAGCAGGACAAGCTCGCCATCCCGCCCGCTGCTTTCCTGCATTATTGCTCACGAAAACACAACGCACCCAGGGGAGAGATACCATGGTAAATAGGTAACCTATTTACCATGGTATCCCTCCCCTGCGGCGGCTGCTCTTGATCTCCGGCTGCTCATGATCTCCGTGAACGCACCCGCAGTCTCCAAACCTTGCAGAGCAGCACATTGAAGCGCTTGAAAACACAGCACAACATTCCCTAATAACACTTGCAATGCATTATGACTTCAAAGGTATGACTTTAAGTCTATGACATTATTATTTATTGATTTTATTTTGTTTTATTTCTTTGATCACCAACTGCCACGACAACACACTCGTTTTTTTATGCAGTACTCCTGACGAACTTCACCCATTGCCCGCATCGTACCGGCTCTTAAGGTAGCTTGTGTTGGAGCAGCAGGACAAGCTCGCCATCCCGCCCGCTGCTTTCCTGCATTATTGCTCACGAAAACACAACGCACACAGGGGAGAGATACCATGGTAAATAGGTAACCTATTAGGTAATCTGCGTTCACGGAGATAGGTAACCTATTTACCATGGTATCCCTCCCCTGCGGCGGCTGCTCTTGATCTCCGGCTGCTCATGATCTCCTAGAACGCACCCGCTGTCTCCAAACCTTGCAGAGCAGCACATTGAAGAGCTTGAAAACACAGCACAACATTCCCTAATAACACTTGCAATGCATTATGACTTCAAAGGTATGACTTTAAGTCTATCACATTATTATTTATTGATTTTATTTTGTTTTATTTCTTTGATCACCAACTGCCACGACAACACACTCGTTTTTTATGCAGTACTCCTGACGAACTTCACCCATTGCCCGCATCGTACCGGCTCTTAAGGTAGCTTGTGTTGGAGCAGCAGGACAAGCTCGCCATCCCGCCCGCTGCTTTCCTGCATTATTGCTCACGAAAACACAACGCACCCAGGGGAGAGATACCATGGTAAATAGGTAACCTATTTACCATGGTATCCCTCCCCTGCGGCGGCTGCTCTTGATCTCCGGCTGCTCATGATCTCCGTGAACGCACCCGCAGTCTCCAAACCTTGCAGAGCAGCACATTGAAGCGCTTGAAAACACAGCACAACATTCCCTAATAACACTTGCAATGCATTATGACTTCAAAGGTATGACTTTAAGTCTATGACATTATTATTTATTGATTTTATTTTGTTTTATTTCTTTGATCACCAACTGCCACGACAACACACTCGTTTTTTTATGCAGTACTCCTGACGAACTTCACCCATTGCCCGCATCGTACCGGCTCTTAAGGTAGCTTGTGTTGGAGCAGCAGGACAAGCTCGCCATCCCGCCCGCTGCTTTCCTGCATTATTGCTCACGAAAACACAACGCACACAGGGGAGAGATACCATGGTAAATAGGTAACCTATTAGGTAATCTGCGTTCACGGAGATAGGTAACCTATTTACCATGGTATCCCTCCCCTGCGGCGGCTGCTCTTGATCTCCGGCTGCTCATGATCTCCTAGAACGCACCCGCTGTCTCCAAACCTTGCAGAGCAGCACATTGAAGAGCTTGAAAACACAGCACAACATTCCCTAATAACACTTGCAATGCATTATGACTTCAAAGGTATGACTTTAAGTCTATCACATTATTATTTATTGATTTTATTTTGTTTTATTTCTTTGATCACCAACTGCCACGACAACACACTCGTTTTTTATGCAGTACTCCTGACGAACTTCACCCATTGCCCGCATCGTACCGGCTCTTAAGGTAGCTTGTGTTGGAGCAGCAGGACAAGCTCGCCATCCCGCCCGCTGCTTTCCTGCATTATTGCTCACGAAAACACAACGCACCCAGGGGAGAGATACCATGGTAAATAGGTAACCTATTTACCATGGTATCCCTCCCCTGCGGCGGCTGCTCTTGATCTCCGGCTGCTCATGATCTCCGTGAACGCACCCGCTGTCTCCAAACCTTGCAGAGCAGCACATTGAAGCGCTTGAAAACACAGCACAACATTCCCTAATAACACTTGCAATGCATTATGACTTCAAAGGTATGACTTTAAGTCTATGACATTATTATTTATTGATTTTATTTTGTTTTATTTCTTTGATCACCAACTGCCACGACAACACACTCGTTTTTTTTATGCAGTACTCCTGACGAACTTCACCCATTGCCCGAATCGTACCGGCTCTTAAGGTAGCTTGTGATGGAGCAGCAGGACAAGCTCGCCATCCCGCCCGCTGCTTTCCTGCATTATTGCTCACGAAAACACAACGCACCCAGGGGAGAGATATACCTCCCCTGCGGCGGCTGCTCTTGATCTCCGGCTGCTCATGATCTCCGTGAACGCACCCGCTGTCTCCAAACCTTGCAGAGCAGCACATTGAAGCGCTTGAAAACACAGCACAACATTCCCTAATAATACTTGCAATGCATTATGACTTCAAAGGTATGACTTTAAGTCTATGACATTATTATTTATTTTGTTTTATTTCTTTGATCATCAACTGCCACGACAACACACTCGTTTTTTTATGCAGTACTCCTGACGAACTTCACCCATTGCCCGCATCGTACCGGCTCTTAAGGTAGCTTGTGTTGGAGCAGCAGGACAAGCTCGCCATCCCGCCCGCTGCTTTCCTGCATTATTGCTCACGAAAACACAACGCACCCAGGGGAGAGATACCATGGTAAATAGGTAACCTATTTACCGTGGTATCCCTCCCCTGCGGCGGCTGCTCTTGATCTCCGGCTGCTCATGATCTCCGTGAACGCACCCGCTGTCTCCAAACCTTGCAGAGCAGCACATTGAAGCGCTTGAAAACACAGCACAACATTCCCTAATAACACTTGCAATGCATTATGACTTCAAAGGTATGACTTTAAGTCTATGACATTATTATTTATTGATTTTATTTTGTTTTATTTCTTTGATCACCAACTGCCACGACAACACACTCGTTTTTTTTTATGCAGTACTCCTGACGAACTTCACCCATTGCCCGCATCGTACCGGCTCTAAGGTAGCTTGTGTTGGAGCAGCAGGACAAGCTCGCCATCCCGCCCGCTGCTTTCTGCATTATTGCTCACCAAAACACAGCGCACCCAGGGGAGAGATACCATGGTAAATAGGTAACCTATTTACCATGGTATCCCTCCCCTGCGGCGGCTGCTCTTGATCTCCGGCTGCTCATGATCTCCGTGAACGCACCCGCTGTCTCCAAACCTTGCAGAGCAGCACATTGAAGCGCTTGAAAACACAGCACAACATTCCCTAATAACACTTGCAATGCATTATGACTTCAAAGGTATGACGTTAAGTCTATGACATTATTATTTATTGATTTTATTTTGTTTTATTTCTTTGATCACCAACTGCCACGACAACACACTCGTTTTTTTTTATGCAGTACTCCTGACGAACTTCACCCATTGCCCGCATCGTACCGGCTCTTAAGGTAGCTTGTGTTGGAGCAGCAGGACAAGCTCGCCATCCCGCCCGCTGCTTTCCTGCATTATTGCTCACCAAAACACAACGCACCCAGGGGAGAGATACCATGGTAAATAGGTAACCTATTTACCATGGTATCCCTCCCCTGCGGCGGCTGCTCTTGATCTCCGGCTGCTCATGATCTCCGTGAACGCACCCGCTGTCTCCAAACCTTGCAGAGCAGCACATTGAAGCGCTTGAAAACACAGCACAACATTCCCTAATAACACTTGCAATGCATTATGACTTCAAAGGTATGACTTTAAGTCTATGACATTATTATTTATTGATTTTATTTTGTTTTATTTCTTTGATCACCAACTGCCATTTACCATGGTATCCCTCCCCTGCGGCGGCTGCTCTTGATCTCCGGCTGCTCTTGATCTCCGTGAACGCACGCGCTGTCTCCAAGACTTGCAGAGCAGCACATTGAAGCGCTTGAAAACACAGCACAACATTCCCTAATAACACTTGCAATGCATTATGACTTCAAAGGTATGACTTTAAGTCTATGACATTATTATTTATTGATTTTATTGTGTTTTATTTCTTTGATCACCAACTGCCACGACAACACACTCGTTTTTTTATGCAGTACTCCTGACGAACTTCACCCATTGCCCGCATAGTACCGGCTCTTAAGGTAGCTTGTGTTGGAGCAGCAGGACAAGCTCGCCATCCCGCCCGCTGCTTTCCTGCATTATTGCTCACGAAAACACAACGCACCCAGGGGAGAGATATACCTCCCCTGCGGCGGCTGCTCTTGATCTCCGGCTGCTCATGATCTCCGTGAACGCACCCGCTGTCTCCAAACCTTGCAGAGCAGCACATTGAAGCGCTTGAAAACACAGCACAACATTCCCTAATAACACTTGCAATGCATTATGACTTCAAAGGTATGACTTTAAGTCTATGACATTATTATTTATTTTGTTTTATTTCTTTGATCACCAACTGCCACGACAACACACTCGTTTTTTTATGCAGTACTCCTGACGAACTTCACCCATTGCCCGCATCGTACCGGCTCTTAAGGTAGCTTGTGTTGGAGCACAAGGACAAGCTCGCCATCCCGCCCGCTGCTTTCCTGCATTATTGCTCACGAAAACACAACGCACCCAGGGGAGAGATACCATGGTAAATAGGTAACCTATTTACCATGGTATCCCTCCCCTGCGGCGGCTGCTCTTGATCTCCGGCTGCTCATGATCTCCGTGAACGCACCCGCTGTCTCCAAACCTTGCATAGCAGCACATTGAAGCGCTTGAAAACACAGCACAACATTCCCTAATAACACTTGCAATGCATTATGACTTCAAAGGTATGACTTTAAGTCTATGACATTATTATTTATTGATTTTATTTTGTTTTATTTCTTTGATCACCAACTGCCACGACAACACACTCGTTTTTTTTACGCAGTACTCCTGACGAACTTCACCCATTGCCCGCATCGTACCGGCTCTTAAGGTAGCTTGTGTTGGAGCAGCAGGACAAGCTCGCCATCCCGCCCGCTGCTTTCCTGCATTATTGCTCACGAAAACACAACGCACCCAGGGGAGAGATACCATGGTAAATAGGTAACCTATTTACCATGGTATCCCTCCCCTGCGGCGGCTGCTCTTGATCTCCGGCTGCTCATGATCTCCGTGAACGCACCCGCTGTCTCCAAACCTTGCAGAGCAGCACATTGAAGCGCTTGAAAACACAGCACAACATTCCCTAATAACACTTGCAATGCATTATGACTTCAAAGGTATGACTTTAAGTCTATGACATTATTATTTATTGATTTTATTTTGTTTTATTTCTTTGATCACCAACTGCCACGACAACACACTCGTTTTTTTTATGCAGTACTCCTGACGAACTTCACCCATTGCCCGCATCGTACCGGCTCATAAGGTAGCTTGTGTTGGAGCAGCAGGACAAGCTCGCCATCCCGCCCGCTGCTTTCCTGCATTATTGCTCACGAAAACACAACGCACCCAGGGGAGAGATACCATGGTAAATAGGTAACCTATTTACCATGGTATCCCTCCCCTGCGGCGGCTGCTCTTGATCTCCGGCTGCTCATGATCTCCGTGAACGCACCCGCTGTCTCCAAACCTTGCAGAGCAGCACATTGAAGCGCTTGAAAACACAGCACAACATTCCCTAATAACACTTGCAATGCATTATGACTTCAAAGGTATGACTTTAAGTCTATGACATTATTATTTATTGATTTTATTTAGTTTTATTTCTTTGATCACCAACTGCCACGACAACACACTCGTTTTTTTATGCAGTACTCCTGACGAACTTCACCCATTGCCCGCATCGTACCGGCTCTTAAGGTAGCTTGTGTTGGAGCAGCAGGACAAGCTCGCCATCCCGCCCGCTGCTTTCCTGCATTATTGCTCACGAAAACACAACGCACCCAGGGGAGAGATACCATGGTAAATAGGTAACCTATTTACCATGGTATCCCTCCCCTGCGGCGGCTGCTCTTGATCTCCGGCTGCTCATGATCTCCGTGAACGCACCAGCTGTCTCCAAACCTTGCATAGCAGCACATTGAAGCGCTTGAAAACACAGCACAACATTCCCTAATAACACTTGCAATGCATTATGACTTCAAAGGTATGACTTTAAGTCTATGGCATTATTATTTATTGATTTTATTTTGTTTTATTTCTTTGATCACCAACTGCCACGACAACACACTCGTTTTTTTATGCAGTACTCCTGACGAACTTCACCCATTGCCCGCATCGTACCGGCTCTTAAGGTAGCTTGTGTTGGAGCAGCAGGACTAGCTCGCCATCCCGCCCGCTGCTTTCATGCATTATTGCTCACGAAAACACAACGCACCCAGGGGAGAGATACCATGGTAAATAGGTAACCTATTTACCATGGTATCCCTCCCCTGCGGCGGCTGCTCTTGATCTCCGGCTGCTCATGATCTCCGTGAACGCACCCGCTGTCTCCAAACCTTGCAGAGCAGCACATTGAAGCGCTTGAAAACACAGCACAACATTCCCTAATAACACTTGCAATGCATTATGACTTCAAAGGTATGACTTTAAGTCTATGACATTATTATTTATTGATTTTATTTTGTTTTATTTCTTTGATCACCAACTGCCACGACAACACACTCGTTTTTTTTATGCAGTACTCCTGACGAACTTCACCCATTGCCCGCATCGTACCGGCTCTTAAGGTAGCTTGTGTTGGAGCAGCAGGACAAGCTCGCCATCCCGCCCGCTGCTTTCCTGCATTATTGCTCACGAAAACACAACGCACCCAGGGGAGAGATACCATGGTAAATAGGTAACCTATTTAGGTAACCTATTTACCATGGTATCCCTCCCCTGCGGCGGCTGCTCTTGATCTCCGGCTGCTCATGATCTCCGTGAACGCACCCGCTGTCTCCAAACCTTGCAGAGCAGCACATTGAAGCGCTTGAAAACACAGCACAACATTCCCTAATAACACCTGCAATGCATTATGACTTCAAAGGTATGACTTTAAGTCTATGACATTATTATTTATTGATTTTATTTTGTTTTATTTCTTTGATCACCAACTGCCACGACAACACACTCGTTTTTTTTTATGCAGTACTCCTGACGAACTTCACCCATTGCCCGCATCGTACCGGCTCTTAAGGTAGCTTGTGTTGGAGCAGCAGGACAAGCTCGCCATCCCGCCCGCTGCTTTCCTGCATTATTGCTCACGAAAACACAACGCACCCAGGGGAGAGATACCATGGTAAATAGGTAACCTATTTACCATGGTATCCCTCCCCTGCGGCGGCTGCTCTTGATCTCCGGCTGCTCATGATCTCCGGCTGCTCATGATCTCCGTGAACGCACCCGCTGTCTCCAAACCTTGCAGAGCAGCACATTGAAGCGCTTGAAAACACAGCACAACATTCCCTAATAACACTTGCAATGCATTATGACTTCAAAGGTATGACTTTAAGTCTATGACATTATTATTTATTGATTTTATTTTGTTTTATTTCTTTGATCACCAACTGCCACGACAACACACTCGTTTTTTTTTATGCAGTACTCCTGACGAACTTCACCCATTGCCCGCATCGTACCGGCTCTTAAGGTAGCTTGTGTTGGAGCAGCAGGACAAGCTCGCCATCCCGCCCGCTGCTTTCCTGCATTATTGCTCACGAAAACACAACGCACCCAGGGGAGAGATACCATGGTAAATAGGTAACCTATTTACCATGGTATCCCTCCCCTGCGGCGGCTGCTCTTGATCTCCGGCTGCTCATGATCTCCGGCTGCTCATGATCTCCGTGAACGCACCCGCTGTCTCCAAACCTTGCAGAGCAGCACATTGAAGCGCTTGAAAACACAGCACAACATTCCCTAATAACACTTGCAATGCATTATGACTTCAAAGGTATGACTTTAAGTCTATGACATTATTATTTATTGATTTTATTTTGTTTTATTTCTTTGATCACCAACTGCCACGACAACACACTCGTTTTTTTTTATGCAGTACTCCTGACGAACTTCACCCATTGCCCGCATCGTACCGGCTCTTAAGGTAGCTTGTGTTGGAGCAGCAGGACTAGCTCGCCATCCCGCCCGCTGCTTTCCTGCATTATTGCTCACGAAAACACAACGCACCCAGGGGAGAGATACCATGGTATCCCTCCCCTGCGGCGGCTGCTCTTGATCTCCGGCTGCTCATGATCTCCGTGAACGCACCCGCTGTCTCCAAACCTTGCAGAGCAGCACATTGAAGCGCTTGAAAACACAGCACAACATTCCCTAATAACACTTGCAATGCATTATGACTTCAAAGGTATGACTTTAAGTCTATGACATTATTATTTATTGATTTTATTTTGTTTTATTTCTTTGATCACCAACTGCCACGACAACACACTCGTTTTTTTATGCAGTACTCCTGACGAACTTCACCCATTGCCCGCATCGTACCGGCTCTTAAGGTAACTTGTGTTGGAGCAGCAGGACAAGCTCGCCATCCCGCCCGCTGCTTTCCTGCATTATTGCTCACGAAAACACAACGCACCCAGGGGAGAGATACCATGGTAAATAGGTAACCTATTTACCATGGTATCCCTCCCCTGCGGCGGCTGCTCTTGATCTCCGGCTGCTCATGATCTCCGTGAACGCACCCGCTGTCTCCAAACCTTGCAGAGCAGCACATTGAAGCGCTTGAAAACACAGCACAACATTCCCTAATAACACTTGCAATGCATTATGACTTCAAAGGTATGACTTTAAGTCTATGACATTATTATTTATTGATTTTATTTTGTTTTATTTCTTTGATCACCAACTGCCACGACAACACACTCGTTTTTTTTTATGCAGTGCTCCTGACGAACTTCACCCATTGCCCGCATCGTACCGGCTCTTAAGGTAGCTTGTGTTGGAGCAGCAGGACAAGCTCGCCATCCCGCCCGCTGCTTTCCTGCATTATTGCTCACGAAAACACAACGCACCCAGGGGAGAGATACCATGGTAAATAGGTAACCTATTTACCATGGTATCCCTCCCCTGCGGCGGCTGCTCTTGATCTCCGGCTGCTCATGATCTCCGGCTGCTCATGATCTCCGTGAACGCACCCGCTGTCTCCAAACCTTGCAGAGCAGCACATTGAAGCGCTTGTAAACACAGCACAACATTCCCTAATAACACTTGCAATGCATTATGACTTCAAAGGTATGACTTTAAGTCTATGACATTATTATTTATTGATTTTATTTTGTTTTATTTCTTTGATCACCAACTGCCACGACAACACACTCGTTTTTTTTATGCAGTACTCCTGACGAACTTCACCCATTGCCCGCATCGTACCGGCTCTTAAGGTAGCTTGTGTTGGAGCAGCAGGACAAGCTCGCCATCCCGCCCGCTGCTTTCCTGCATTATTGCTCACGAAAACACAACGCACCCAGGGGAGAGATACCATGGTAAATAGGTAACCTATTTACCATGGTATCCCTCCCCTGCGGCGGCTGCTCTTGATCTCCGGCTGCTCATGATCTCCGTGAACGCACCCGCTGTCTCCAAACCTTGCAGAGCAGCACATTGAAGCGCTTGAAAACACAGCACAACATTCCCTAATAACACTTGCAATGCATTATGACTTCAAAGGTATGACTTTAAGTCTATGACATTATTATTATTTATTGATTTTATTTTGTTTTATTTCTTTGATCACCAACTGCCACGACAACACACTCGTTTTTTTATGCAGTACTCCTGACGAACTTCACCCATTGCCCGCATCGTACCGGCTCTTAAGGTAGCTTGTGTTGGAGAAGCAGGACAAGCTCGCCATCCCGCCCGCTGCTTTCCTGCATTATTGCTCACGAAAACACAACGCACCCAGGGGAGAGATACCATGGTAAATAGGTAACCTATTTACCATGGTATCCCTCCCCTGCGGCGGCTGCTCTTGATCTCCGGCTGCTCATGATCTCCGTGAACGCACCCGCTGTCTCCAAACCTTGCAGAGCAGCACATTGAAGCGCTTGAAAACACAGCACAACATTCCCTAATAACACTTGCAATGCATTATGACTTCAAAGGTATGACTTTAAGTCTATGACATTATTATTTATTGATTTTATTGTGTTTTATTTCTTTGATCACCAACTGCCACGACAACACACTCGTTTTTTTATGCAGTACTCCTGACGAACTTCACCCATTGCCAGCATCGTACCGGCTCTAAGGTAGCTTGTGTTGGAGCAGCAGGACAAGCTCGCCATCCCGCCCGCTGCTTTCCTGCATTATTGCTCACGAAAACACAACGCACCCAGGGGAGAGATACCATGGTAAATAGGTAACCTATTTACCATGGTATCCCTCCCTTGCGGCGGCTGCTCTTGATCTCCGGCTGCTCATGATCTCCGTGAACGCACCCGCTGTCTCCAAACCTTGCAGAGCAGCACATTGAAGCGCTTGAAAACACAGCACAACATTCCCTAATAACACTTGCAATGCATTATGACTTCAAAGGTATGACTTTAAGTCTATGGCATTATTATTTATTGATTTTATTTTGTTTTATTTCTTTGATCACCAACTGCCACGACAACACACTCGTTTTTTTATGCAGTACTCCTGACGAACTTCACCCATTGCCCGCATCGTACCGGCTCTTAAGGTAGCTTGTGTTGGAGCAGCAGGACTAGCTCGCCATCCCGCCCGCTGCTTTCCTACATTATTGCTCACGAAAACACAACGCACCCAGGGGAGAGATACCATGGTAAATAGGTAACCTATTTACCATGGTAACCTATTTACCATGGTATCCCTCCCCTGCGGCGGCTGCTCTTGATCTCCGGCTGCTCATGATCTCCGTGAACGCACCCGCTGTCTCCAAACCTTGCAGAGCAGCACATTGAAGCGCTTGAAAACACAGCACAACATTCCCTAATAACACTTGCAATGCATTATGACTTCAAAGGTATGACTTTAAGTCTATGGCATTATTATTTATTGATTTTATTTTGTTTTATTTCTTTGATCACCAACTGCCACGACAACACACTCGTTTTTTTATGCAGTACTCCTGACGAACTTCACCCATTGCCCGCATCGTACCGGCTCTTAAGGTAGCTTGTGTTGGAGCAGCAGGACTAGCTCGCCATCCCGCCCGCTGCTTTCCTGCATTATTGCTCACGAAAACACAACGCACCCAGGGGAGAGATACCATGGTAAATAGGTAACCTATTTACCATGGTAACCTATTTACCATGGTATCCCTCCCCTGCGGCGGCTGCTCTTGATCTCCGGCTGCTCATGATCTCCGTGAACGCACCCGCTGTCTCCAAACCTTGCAGAGCAGCACATTGAAGCGCTTGAAAACACAGCACAACATTCCCTAATAACACTTGCAATGCATTATGACTTCAAAGGTATGACTTTAAGTCTATGACATTATTATTTATTGATTTTATTTTGTTTTATTTCTTTGATCACCAACTGCCACGACAACACACTCGTTTTTTTTATGCAGTACTCCTGACGAACTTCACCCATTGCCCGCATCGTACCGGCTCTTAAGGTAGCTTGTGTTGGAGCAGCAGGACAAGCTCGCCATCCCGCCCGCTGCTTTCCTGCATTATTGCTCACGAAAACACAACGCACCCAGGGGAGAGATACCATGGTAAATAGGTAACCTATTTACCATGGTATCCCTCCCCTGCGGCGGCTGCTCTTGATCTCCGGCTGCTCATGATCTCCGTGAACGCACCCGCTGTCTCCAAACCTTGCAGAGCAGCACATTGAAGCGCTTGAAAACACAGCACAACATTCCCTAATAACACTTGCAATGCATTATGACTTCAAAGGTATGACTTTAAGTCTATGACATTATTATTATTTATTGATTTTATTTTGTTTTATTTCTTTGATCACCAACTGCCACGACAACACACTCGTTTTTTTATGCAGTACTCCTGACGAACTTCACCCATTGCCCGCATCGTACCGGCTCTTAAGGTAGCTTGTGTTGGAGCAGCAGGACAAGCTCGCCATCCCGCCCGCTGCTTTCCTGCATTATTGCTCACGAAAACACAACGCACCCAGGGGAGAGATATACCTCCCCTGCGGCGGCTGCTCTTGATCTCCGGCTGCTCATGATCTCTGTGAACGCACCCGCTGTCTCCAAACCTTGCAGAGCAGCACATTGAAGCGCTTGAAAACACAGCACAACATTCCCTAATAACACTTGCAATGCATTATGACTTCAAAGGTATGACTTTAAGTCTATGACATTATTATTTATTTTGTTTTATTTCTTTGATCACCAACTGCCACGACAACACACTCGTTTTTTTATGCAGTACTCCTGACGAACTTCACCCATTGCCCGCATCGTACCGGCTCTTAAGGTAGCTTAAGTTGGAGCAGCAGGACAAGCTCGCCATCCCGCCCGCTGCTTTCCTGCATTATTGCTCACGAAAACACAACGCACCCAGGGGAGAGATACCATGGTAAATATGTAACCTATTTACCATGGTATCCCTCCCCTGCGGCGGCTGCTCTTGATCTCCGGCTGCTCATGATCTCCGTGAACGCACCCGCTGTCTCCAAACCTTGCAGAGCAGCACATTGAAGCGCTTGAAAACACAGCACAACATTCCCTAATAACACTTGCAATGCATTATGACTTCAAAGGTATGACTTTAAGTCTATGACATTATTATTTATTGATTTTATTTTGTTTTATTTCTTTGATCACCAACTGCCACGACAACACACTCGTTTTTTTATGCAGTACTCCTGACGAACTTCACCCATTGCCCGCATCGTACCGGCTCTTAAGGTAGCTTGTGTTGGAGCAGCAGGACAAGCTCGCCATCCCGCCCGCTGCTTTCCTGCATTATTGCTCACGAAAACACAACGCACCCAGGGGAGAGATACCATGGTAAATAGGTAACCTATTTACTCTTGATCTCTTGATCTCCGGCTGCTCATGATCTCCGTGAACGCACCCGCTGTCTCCAAACCTTGCAGAGCAGCACATTGAAGCGCTTGAAAACACAGCACAACATTCCCTAATAACACTTGCAATGCATTATGACTTCAAAGGTATGACTTTAGGTCTATGACATTATTATTTATTGATTTTATTTTGTTTTATTTCTTTGATCACCAACTGCCACGACAACACACTCGTTTTTTTTATGCAGTACTCCTGACGAACTTCACCCATTGCCCGCATCGTACCGGCTCTTAAGGTAGCTTGTGTTGGAGCAGCAGGACAAGCTCGCCATCCCGCCCGCTGCTTTCCTGCATTATTGCTCACGAAAACACAACGCACCCAGGGGAGAGATACCATGGTAAATAGGTAACCTATTTACCATGGTATCCCTCCCCTGCGGCGGCTGCTCTTGATCTCCGGCTGCTCATGATCTCCGTGAACGCACCCGCTGTCTCCAAACCTTGCAGAGCAGCACATTGAAGCGCTTGAAAACACAGCACAACATTCCCTAATAACACTTGCAATGCATTATGACTTCAAAGGTATGACTTTAAGTCTATGACATTATTATTATTTATTGATTTTATTTTGTTTTATTTCTTTGATCACCAACTGCCACGACAACACACTCGTTTTTTTATGCAGTACTCCTGACGAACTTCACCCATTGCCCGCATCGTACCGGCTCTTAAGGTAGCTTGTGTTGGAGCAGCAGGACAAGCTCGCCATCCCGCCCGCTGCTTTCCTGCATTATTGCTCACGAAAACACAACGCACCCAGGGGAGAGATATACCTCCCCTGCGGCGGCTGCTCTTGATCTCCGGCTGCTCATGATCTCTGTGAACGCACCCGCTGTCTCCAAACCTTGCAGAGCAGCACATTGAAGCGCTTGAAAACACAGCACAACATTCCCTAATAACACTTGCAATGCATTATGACTTCAAAGGTATGACTTTAAGTCTATGACATTATTATTTATTTTGTTTTATTTCTTTGATCACCAACTGCCACGACAACACACTCGTTTTTTTATGCAGTACTCCTGACGAACTTCACCCATTGCCCGCATCGTACCGGCTCTTAAGGTAGCTTAAGTTGGAGCAGCAGGACAAGCTCGCCATCCCGCCCGCTGCTTTCCTGCATTATTGCTCACGAAAACACAACGCACCCAGGGGAGAGATACCATGGTAAATATGTAACCTATTTACCATGGTATCCCTCCCCTGCGGCGGCTGCTCTTGATCTCCGGCTGCTCATGATCTCCGTGAACGCACCCGCTGTCTCCAAACCTTGCAGAGCAGCACATTGAAGCGCTTGAAAACACAGCACAACATTCCCTAATAACACTTGCAATGCATTATGACTTCAAAGGTATGACTTTAGGTCTATGACATTATTATTTATTGATTTTATTTTGTTTTATTTCTTTGATCACCAACTGCCACGACAACACACTCGTTTTTTTATGCAGTACTCCTGACGAACTTCACCCATTGCCCGCATCGTACCGGCTCTTAAGGTAGCTTGTGTTGGAGCAGCAGGACAAGCTCGCCATCCCGCCCGCTGCTTTCCTGCATTATTGCTCACGAAAACACAACGCACCCAGGGGAGAGATACCATGGTAAATAGGTAACCTATTTACCATGGTATCCCTCCCCTGCGGCGGCTGCTCTTGATCTCCGGCTGCTCATGATCTCCGTGAACGCACCCGCTGTCTCCAAACCTTGCAGAGCAGCACATTGAAGCGCTTGAAAACACAGCACAACATTCCCTAATAACACTTGCAATGCATTATGACTTCAAAGGTATGACTTTAAGTCTATGACATTATTATTTATTGATTTTATTTTGTTTTATTTCTTTGATCACCAACTGCCACGACAACACACTCGTTTTTTTTACGCAGTACTCCTGACGAACTTCACCCATTGCCCGCATCGTACCGGCTCTTAAGGTAGCTTGTGTTGGAGCAGCAGGACAAGCTCGCCATCCCGCCCGCTGCTTTCCTGCATTATTGCTCACGAAAACACAACGCACCCAGGGGAGAGATACCATGGTAAATAGGTAACCTATTTACCATGGTATCCCTCCCCTGCGGCGGCTGCTCTTGATCTCCGGCTGCTCATGATCTCCGTGAACGCACCCGCTGTCTCCAAACCTTGCAGAGCAGCACATTGAAGCGCTTGAAAACACAGCACAACATTCCCTAATAACACTTGCAATGCATTATGACTTCAAAGGTATGACTTTAAGTCTATGACATTATTATTTATTGATTTTATTTTGTTTTATTTCTTTGATCACCAACTGCCACGACAACACACTCGTTTTTTTTTATGCAGTACTCCTGACGAACTTCACCCATTGCCCGCATCGTACCGGCTCTTAAGGTAGCTTGTGTTGGAGCAGCAGGACAAGCTCGCCATCCCGCCCGCTGCTTTCCTGCATTATTGCTCACGAAAACACAACGCACCCAGGGGAGAGATATACCTCCCCTGCGGCGGCTGCTCTTGATCTCCGGCTGCTCATGATCTCCGTGAACGCACCCGCTGTCTCCAAACCTTGCAGAGCAGCACATTGAAGCGCTTGAAAACACAGCACAACATTCCCTAATAACACTTGCAATGCATTATGACTTCAAAGGTATGACTTTAAGTCTATGACATTATTATTTATTTTGTTTTATTTCTTTGATCACCAACTGCCACGACAACACACTCGTTTTTTTATGCAGTACTCCTGACGAACTTCACCCATTGCCCGCATCGTACCGGCTCTTAAGGTAGCTTGTGTTGGAGCAGCAGGACAAGCTCGCCATCCCGCCCGCTGCTTTCCTGCATTATTGCTCACGAAAACACAACGCACCCAGGGGAGAGATACCATGGTAAATAGGTAACCTATTTACCATGGTATCCCTCCCCTGCGGCGGCTGCTCTTGATCTCCGGCTGCTCATGATCTCCGTGAACGCACCCGCTGTCTCCAAACCTTGCAGAGCAGCACATTGAAGCGCTTGAAAACACAGCACAACATTCCCTAATAACACTTGCAATGCATTATGACCTCAAAGGTATGACTTTAAGTCTATGACATTATTATTTATTGATTTTATTTTGTTTTATTTCTTTGATCACCAACTGCCACGACAACACACTCGTTTTTTTTTACGCAGTACTCCTGACGAACTTCACCCATTGCCCGCATCGTACCGGCTCTTAAGGTAGCTTGTGTTGGAGCAGCAGGACAAGCTCGCCATCCTGCCCGCTGCTTTCCTGCATTATTGCTCACGAAAACACAACGCACCCAGGGGAGAGATACCATGGTAAATAGGTAACCTATTTACCATGGTATCCCTCCCCTGCGGCGGCTGCTCTTGATCTCCGGCTGCTCATGATCTCCGTGAACGCACCCGCTGTCTCCAAACCTTGCAGAGCAGCACATTGAAGCGCTTGAAAACACAGCACAACATTCCCTAATAACACTTGCAATGCATTATGACTTCAAAGGTATGACTTTAAGTCTATGACATTATTATTATTTATTGATTTTATTTTGTTTTATTTCTCTGATCACCAACTGCCACGACAACACACTCGTTTTTTTATGCAGTACTCCTGACGAACTTCACCCATTGCCCGCATCGTACCGGCTCTATGGTAGCTTGTGTTGGAGCAGCAGGACAAGCTCGCCATCCCGCCCGCTGCTTTCCTGCATTATTGCTCACGAAAACACAACGCACCCAGGGGAGAGATACCATGGTAAATAGGTAACCTATTTACCATGGTATCCCTCCCCTGCGGCGGCTGCTCTTGATCTCCGGCTGCTCATGATCTCCTAGAACGCACCCGCTCTCTCCAAACCTTGCAGAGCAGCACATTGAAGCGCTTGAAAACACAGCACAACATTCCCTAATAACACTTGCAATGCATTATGACTTCAAAGGTATGACTTTAAGTCTATGACATTATTATTTATTGATTTTATTTTGTTTTATTTCTTTGATCACCAACTGCCACGACAACACACTCGTTTTTTTTATGCAGTACTCCTGACGAACTTCACCCATTGCCCGAATCGTACCGGCTCTTAAGGTAGCTTGTGATGGAGCAGCAGGACAAGCTCGCCATCCCGCCCGCTGCTTTCCTGCATTATTGCTCACCAAAACACAACGCACCCAGGGGAGATATACCATGGTAAATAGGTAACCTATTTACCATGGTATCCCTCCCCTGCGGCGGCTGCTCTTGATCTCCGGCTGCTCTTGATCTCCGTGAACGCACCCGCTGTCTCCAAACCTTGCAGAGCAGCACATTGAAGCGCTTGAAAACACAGCACAACATTCCCTAATAACACTTGCAATGCATTATGACTTCAAAGGTATGACTTTAAGACTATGACATTATTATTTATTGATTTTATTTTGTTTTTTTTTCTTTGATCACCAACTGCCACGACAACACACTCGTTTTTTTTATGCAGTACTCCTGATGAACTTCACCCATTGCCCGCATCGTACCGGCTCTTAAGGTAGCTTGTGTTGGAGCAGCAGGACAAGCTCGCCATCCCGCCCGCTGCTTTCCTGCATTATTGCTCACCAAAACACAACGCACCCAGGGGAGAGATACCATGGTAAATAGGTAACCTATTTACCATGGTATCCCTCCCCTGCGGCGGCTGCTCTTGATCTCCGGCTGCTCTTGATCTCCGTGAACGCACGCGCTGTCTCCAAGCCTTGCAGAGCAGCACATTGAAGCGCTTGAAAACACAGCACAACATTCCCTAATAACACTTGCAATGCATTATGACTTCAAAGGTATGACTTTAAGTCTATGACATTATTATTTATTTTGTTTTATTTCTTTGATCACCAACTGCCACGACAACACACTCGTTTTTTTATGCAGTACTCCTGACGAACTTCACCCATTGCCCGCATCGTACCGGCTCTTAAGGTAGCTTGTGTTGGAGCAGCAGGACAAGCTCGCCATCCCGCCCGCTGCTTTCCTGCATTATTGCTCACGAAAACACAACGCACCCAGGGGAGAGATACCATGGTAAATAGGTAACCTATTTACCATGGTATCCCTCCCCTGCGGCGGCTGCTCTTGATCTCCGGCTGCTCATGATCTCCGTGAACGCACCCGCTGTCTCCAAACCTTGCAGAGCAGCACATTGAAGCGCTTGAAAACACAGCACAACATTCCCTAATAACACTTGCAATGCATTATGACTTCAAAGGTATGACTTTAAGTCTATGACATTATTATTTATTGATTTTATTTTGTTTTATTTCTTTGATCACCAACTGCCACGACAACACACTCGTTTTTTTTACGCAGTACTCCTGACGAACTTCACCCATTGCCCGCATCGTACCGGCTCTTAAGGTAGCTTGTGTTGGAGCAGCAGGACAAGCTCGCCATCCCGCCCGCTGCTTTCCTGCATTATTGCTCACGAAAACACAACGCACCCAGGGGAGAGATACCATGGTAAATAGGTAACCTATTTACCATGGTATCCCTCCCCTGCGGCGGCTGCTCTTGATCTCCGGCTGCTCATGATCTCCGTGAACGCACCCGCTGTCTCCAAACCTTGCAGAGCAGCACATTGAAGCGCTTGGAAACACAGCACAACATTCCCTAATAACACTTGCAATGCATTATGACTTCAAAGGTATGACTTTAAGTCTATGACATTATTATTTATTGATTTTATTTTGTTTTATTTCTTTGATCACAAATTGCCACGACAACACACTCGTTTTTTTTATGCAGTACTCCTGACGAACTTCACCCATTGCCCGCATCGTACCGGCTCTTAAGGTAGCTTGTGTTGGAGCAGCAGGACAAGCTCGCCATCCCGCCCGCTGCTTTCCTGCATTATTGCTCACGAAAACACAACGCACCCAGGGGAGAGATACCATGGTAAATAGGTAACCTATTTACCATGGTATCCCTCCTCTGCGGCGGCTGCTCTTGATCTCCGGCTGCTCATGATCTCCGTGAACGCACCCGCTGTCTCCAAACCTTGCAGAGCAGCACATTGAAGCGCTTGAAAACACAGCACAACATTCCCTAATAACACTTGCAATGCATTATGACTTCAAAGGTATGACTTTAAGTCTATGACATTATTATTTATTGATTTTATTTTGTTTTATTTCTTTGATCACCAACTGCCACGACAACACACTCGTTTTTTTATGCAGTACTCCTGACGAACTTCACCCATTGCCCGCATCGTACCGGCTCTAAGGTAGCTTGTGTTGGAGCAGCAGGACAAGCTCGCCATCCCGCCCGCTGCTTTCCTGCATTATTGCTCACGAAAACACAACGCACCCAGGGGAGAGATACCATGGTAAATAGGTAACCTATTTACCATGGTATCCCTCCCCTGCGGCGGCTGCTCTTGATCTCCGGCTGCTCATGATCTCCGTGAACGCACCCGGTGTCTCCAAACCTTGCAGAGCAGCACATTGAAGCGCTTGAAAACACAGCACAACATTCCCTAATAACACTTGCAATGCATTATGACTTCAAAGGTATGACTTTAAGTCTATGACATTATTATTTATTGATTTTATTTTGTTTTATTTCTTTGATCACCAACTGCCACGACAACACACTCGTTTTTTTATGCAGTACTCCTGACGAACTTCACCCATTGCCCGCATCGTACCGGCTCTAAGGTAGCTTGTGTTGGAGCAGCAGGACAAGCTCGCCATCCCGCCCGCTGCTTTCCTGCATTATTGCTCACGAAAACACAACGCACCCAGGGGAGAGATACCATGGTAAATAGGTAACCTATTTACCATGGTATCCCTCCCCTGCGGCGGCTGCTCTTGATCTCCGGCTGCTCATGATCTCCGTGAACGCACCCGGTGTCTCCAAACCTTGCAGAGCAGCACATTGAAGCGCTTGAAAACACAGCACAACATTCCCTAATAACACTTGCAATGCATTATGACTTCAAAGGTATGACTTTAAGTCTATGACATTATTATTTATTGATTTTATTTTGTTTTATTTCTTTGATCACCAACTGCCACGACAACACACTCGTTTTTTTATGCAGTACTCCTGACGAACTTCACCCATTGCCCGCATCGTACCGGCTCTAAGGTAGCTTGTGTTGGAGCAGCAGGACAAGCTCGCCATCCCGCCCGCTGCTTTCCTGCATTATTGCTCACGAAAACACAACGCACCCAGGGGAGAGATACCATGGTAAATAGGTAACCTATTTACCATGGTATCCCTCCTCTGCGGCGGCTGCTCTTGATCTCCGGCTGCTCATGATCTCCGTGAACGCACCCGCTGTCTCTAAACCTTGCAGAGCAGCACATTGAAGCGCTTGAAAACACAGCACAACATTCCCTAATAACACTTGCAATGCATTATGACTTCAAAGGTATGACTTTAAGTCTATGACATTATTATTTATTGATTTTATTTTGTTTTATTTCTTTGATCACCAACTGCCACGACAACACACTCGTTTTTTTATGCAGTACTCCTGACGAACTTCACCCATTGCCCGCATCGTACCGGCTCTAAGGTAGCTTGTGTTGGAGCAGCAGGACAAGCTCGCCATCCCGCCCGCTGCTTTCCTGCATTATTGCTCACGAAAACACAACGCACCCAGGGGAGAGATACCATGGTAAATAGGTAACCTATTTACCATGGTATCCCTCCTCTGCGGCGGCTGCTCTTGATCTCCGGCTGCTCATGATCTCCGTGAACGCACCCGCTGTCTCCAAACCTTGCAGAGCAGCACATTGAAGCGCTTGAAAACACAGCACAACATTCCCTAATAACACTTGCAATGCATTATGACTTCAAAGGTATGACTTTAAGTCTATGACATTATTATTTATTGATTTTATTTTGTTTTATTTCTTTGATCACCAACTGCCACGACAACACACTCGTTTTTTTATGCAGTACTCCTGACGAACTTCACCCATTGCCCGCATCGTACCGGCTCTAAGGTAGCTTGTGTTGGAGCAGCAGGACAAGCTCTCCATCCCGCCCGCTGCTTTCCTGCATTATTGCTCACGAAAACACAACGCACCCAGGGGAGAGATACCATGGTAAATAGGTAACCTATTTACCATGGTATCCCTCCCCTGCGGCGGCTGCTCTTGATCTCCGGCTGCTCATGATCTCCGTGAACGCACCCGGTGTCTCCAAACCTTGCAGAGCAGCACATTGAAGCGCTTGAAAACACAGCACAACATTCCCTAATAACACTTGCAATGCATTATGACTTCAAAGGTATGACTTTAAGTCTATGACATTATTATTTATTGATTTTATTTTGTTTTATTTCTTTGATCACCAACTGCCACGACAACACACTCGTTTTTTTATGCAGTACTCCTGACGAACTTCACCCATTGCCCGCATCGTACCGGCTCTAAGGTAGCTTGTGTTGGAGCAGCAGGACAAGCTCGCCATCCCGCCCGCTGCTTTCCTGCATTATTGCTCACGAAAACACAACGCACCCAGGGGAGAGATACCATGGTAAATAGGTAACCTATTTACCATGGTATCCCTCCCCTGCGGCGGCTGCTCTTGATCTCCGGCTGCTCATGATCTCCGTGAACGCACCCGCTGTCTCCAAACCTTGCAGAGCAGCACATTGAAGCGCTTGAAAACACAACACAACATTCCCTAATAACACTTGCAATGCATTATGACTTCAAAGGTATGACTTTAAGTCTATGACATTATTATTTATTGATTTTATTTTGTTTTATTTCTTTGATCACCAACTGCCACGACAACACACTCGTTTTTTTTATGCAGTACTCCTGACGAACTTCACCCATTGCCCGCATCGTACCGGCTCTTAAGGTAGCTTGTGTTGGAGCAGCAGGACAAGCTCGCCATCCCGCCCGCTGCTTTCCTGCATTATTGCTCACCAAAACCGTTCGCCGAAACAAAAATAGGTAAATAGGTAACCTATTTACCATGGTATCTCTCCCCTGGGTGCCTTTTGTTTCGCGCCGGCTGCTCTTGATCTCAGTGAACGCACCCGCTGTCTCCAAACCTTGCAGAGCAGCACATTGAAGCGCTTGAAAACACAGCACAACATTCCCTAATAACACTTGCAATGCATTATGACTTCAAAGGTATGACTTTAAGTCTATGACATTATTATTTATTGATTTTATTTTGTTTTATTTCTTTGATCACCAACTGCCACGACAACACACTCGTTTTTTTATGCAGTACTCCTGACGAACTTCACCCATTGCCCGCATCGTACCGGCTCTAAGGTAGCTTGTGTTGGAGCAGCAGGACAAGCTCGCCATCCCGCCCGCTGCTTTCCTGCATTATTGCTCACGAAAACACAACGCACCCAGGGGAGAGATACCATGGTAAATAGGTAACCTATTTACCATGGTATCCCTCCCCTGCGGCGGCTGCTCTTGATCTCCTGCTGCTCATGATCTCCGTGAACGCACCCGCTGTCTCCAAACCTTGCAGAGCAGCACATTGAAGCGCTTGAAAACACAGCACAACATTCCCTAATAACACTTGCAATGCATTATGACTTCAAAGGTATGACTATAAGTCTATGACATTATTATTTATTGATTTTATTTTGTTTTATTTCTTTGATCACCAACTGCCACGACAACACACTCGTTTTTTTATGCAGTACTCCTGACGAACTTCACCCATTGCCCGCATCGTACCGGCTCTTAAGGTAGCTTGTGTTGGAGCAGCAGGACAAGCTCGCCATCCCGCCCGCTGCTTTCCTGCATTATTGCTCACGAAAACACAACGCACCCAGGGGAGAGATACCATGGTAAATTATTATAAGGTAACCTATTTACCATGGTATCCCTCCCCTGCGGCGGCTGCTCTTGATCTCCGGCTGCTCATGATCTCCGTGAACGCACCCGCTGTCTCCAAACCTTGCAGAGCAGCACATTGAAGCGCTTGAAAACACAGCACAACATTCCCTAATAACACTTGCAATGCATTATGACTTCAAAGGTATGGCTTTAGGTCTATGACATTATTATTTATTGATTTTATTTTGTTTTATTTCTTTGATCACCAACTGCCACGACAACACACTCGTTTTTTTATGCAGTACTCCTGACGAACTTCACCCATTGCCCGCATCGTACCGGCTCTTAAGGTAGCTTGTGTTGGAGCAGCAGGACAAGCTCGCCATCCCGCCCGCTGCTTTCCTGCATTATTGCTCACCAAAACACAACGCACCCAGGGGAGAGATACCATGGTAAATAGGTAACCTATTTACCATGGTATCCCTCCCCTGCGGCGGCTGCTCTTGATCTCCGGCTGCTCTTGATCTCCGTGAACGCACACGCTGTCTCCAAACCTTGCAGAGCAGCACATTGAAGCGCTTGAAAACACAGCACAACATTCCCTAATAACACTTGCAATGCATTATGACTTCAAAGGTATGGCTTTAGGTCTATGACATTATTATTTATTGATTTTATTTTGTTTTATTTCTTTGATCACCAACTGCCACGACAACACACTCGTATTTTTTATGCAGTACTCCTGACGAACTTCACCCATTGCCCGCATCGTACCGGCTCTTAAGGTAGCTTGTGTTGGAGCAGCAGGACAAGCTCGCCATCCCGCCCGCTGCTTTCCTGCATTATTGCTCACCAAAACCGTTCGCCGAAACAAAAATAGGTAAATAGGTAACCTATTTACCATGGTATCTCTCCCCTCGGTGCCTTTTGTTTTGCGCCGGCTGCTCTTGATCTCAGTGAACGCACCCGCTGTCTCCAAACCTTGCAGAGCAGCACATTGAAGCGCTTGAAAACACAGCACAACATTCCCTAATAACACTTGCAATGCATTATGACTTCAAAGGTATGGCTTTAGGTCTATGACATTATTATTTATTGATTTTATTTTGTTTTATTTCTTTGATCACCAACTGCCACGACAACACACTTGTATTTTTTATGCAGTACTCCTGATGAACTTCACCCATTGCCCGCATCGTACCGGCTCTTAAGGTAGCTTGTGTTGGAGCAGCAGGACAAGCTCGCCATCCCGCCCGCTGCTTTCCTGCATTATTGCTCACCAAAACCGTTCGCCGAAACAAAAATAGGTAAATAGGTAACCTATTTACCATGGTATCTCTCCCCTGGGTGCCTTTTGTTTTGCGCCGGCTGCTCTTGATCTCCGTGTTCGCACCCGCTGTCTCCAAACCTTGCAGAGCAGCACATTGAAGCGCTTGAAAACACAGCACAACATTCCCTAATAACACTTGCAATGCATTATGACTTCAAAGGTATGGCTTTAGGTCTATGACATTATTATTTATTGATTTTATTTTGTTTTATTTCTTTGATCACCAACTGCCACGACAACACACTCGTTTTTTTATGCAGTACTCCTTACGAACTGCACCCATTGCCCGCATCGTACCGGCTCTTAAGGTAGCTTGTGATGGAGCAGCAGGACAAGCTCGCCATCCCGCCCGCTGCTTTCTTGCATTATTGCTCACCAAAATACAACGCACCCAGCGGAGAGTTACCATGGTAAATAGGTAACCTATTTACCATGGTATCCCTCCCCTGCGGCGGCTGCTCTTGATCTCCGGCTGCTCTTGATCTCCGTGAACGCACCCGCTGTCTCCAAACCTTGCAGAGCAGCACATTGAAGCGATTGAAAACACAGCACAACATTCCCTAATAACACTTGTAATGCATTATGACTTCAAAGGTATGACTTTAGGTCTATGACATTATTATTTATTGATTTTATTTTGTTTTATTTCTTTGATCACCAACTGCCACGACAACACACTCGTTTTTTTTTATGCAGTTCTCCTGACGAACTTCACCTATTGCCCGCATTGTACCGGCTCTTAAGGTAGCTTGTGTTGGAGCAGCAGGACAAGCTCGCCATCCCGCCCGCTGCTTTCCTGCATTATTGCTCACCAAAACACAACGCACCCAGGGGAGAGATACCATGGTAAATAGGTAACCTATTTACCATGGTATCCCTCCCTTGCGGCGGCTGCTCTTGATCTCCGGCTGCTCTTGATCTCCGTGAACGCACCCGCTGTCTCCAAACCTTGCAGAGCAGCACATTGAAGCGATTGAAAACACAGCACAACATTCCCTAATAACACTTGTAATGCATTATGACTTCAAAGGTATGACTTTAGGTCTATGACATTATTATTTATTGATTTTATTTTGTTTTATTTCTTTGATCACCAACTGCCACGACAACACACTTGTATTTTTTATGCAGTACTCCTGACGAACTTCACCCATTGCCCGCATCGTACCGGCTCTTAAGGTAGCTTGTGTTGGAGCAGCAGGACAAGCTCGCCATCCCGCCCGCTGCTTTCCTGAATTATTGCTCACCAAAACACAACGCACCCAGGGGAGAGATACCATGGTAAATAGGTAACCTATTTAACATGGTATCCCTCCCCTGCGGCGGCTGCTCTTGATCTCCTGCTGCTCTTGATCTCCGTGAACGCACCCGCTGTCTCCAAACCTTGCAGAGCAGCACATTGAAGCGATTGAAAACACAGCACAACATTCCCTAATAACACTTGTAATGCATTATGACTTCAAAGGTATGACTTTAGGTCTATGACATTATTATTTATTGATTTTATTTTGTTTTATTTCTTTGATCACCAACTGCCACGACAACACACTCGTATTTTTTATGCAGTACTCCTGACGAACTTCACCCATTGCCCGCATCGTACCGGCTCATAAGGTAGCTTGTGTTGGAGCAGCAGGACAAGCTCGCCATCCCGCCCGCTGCTTTCCTGCATTATTGCTCACCAAAACACAACACACCCAGGGGAGAGATACCATGGTAAATAGGTAACCTATTTACCATGGTATCCCTCCCCTGCGGCGGCTGCTCTTGATCTCCGGCTGCTCTTGATCTCTGTGAACGCACCCGCTGTCTTCAAACCTTGCAGAGCAGCACATTGAAGCGCTTGAAAACACAGCACAACATTCCCTAATAACACTTGTAATGCATTATGACTTCAAAGGTATGACTTTAAGTCTATGACATTATTATTTATTGATTTTATTTTGTTTTATTTCTTTGATCACCAACTGCCACGACAACACACTCGTTTTTTTATGCAGTACTCCTGACGAACTTCACCCATTGCCCGCATCGTACCGGCTCATAAGGTAGCTTGTGTTGGAGCAGCAGGACAAGCTCGCCATCCCGCCCGCTGCTTTCCTGCATTATTGCTCACCAAAACACAACGCACCCAGGGGAGAGATACCATGGTAATAGGTAACCTATTTACCATGGTATCCCTCCCCTGCGGCGGCTGCTCTTGATCTCCGGCTGCTCTTGATCTCCGTGAACGCACCCGCTGTCTCCAAACCTTGCAGAGCAGCACATTGAAGCGCTTGAAAACACAGCACAACATTCCCTAATAACACTTGCAATGCATTATGACTTCAAAGGTATGACTTTATGTCTATGACATTATTATTTATTGATTTTATTTTGTTTTATTTCTTTGATCACCAACTGCCACGACAACACACTCGTTTTTTTATGCAGTACTCCTGACGAACTTCACCCATTGCCCGCATAGTACCGGCTCTTAAGGTAGCTTGTGTTGGAGCAGCAGGACAAGCTCGCCATCCTGCCCGCTGCTTTCCTGCATTACTGCTCACCAAAACCGTTCGCCGAAACAGAAATAGGTAAATAGGTAACCTATTTACCATGGTATCAAGCCCCTGCGGCGGCTGCTCTTGATCTCCGGCTGCTCTTGATCTCCGTGAATGCACCCGCTGTCTCCAAACCTTGCAGAGCAGCACATTGAAGCGCTTGAAAACACAGCACAACATTCCCTAATAACACTTGCAATGCATTATGACTTCAAAGGTATGGCTTTAGGTCTATGACATTATTATTTATTGATTTTATTTTGTTTTATTTCTTTGATCACCAACTGCCACGACAACACACTCGTATTTTTTATGCAGTATTCCTGACGAACTTCACCCATTGCCCGCATCGTACCGGCTCTTAAGGTAGCTTGTGTTGGAGCAGCAGGACAAGCTCGCCATCCCGCCCGCTGCTTTCCTGCATTATTGCTCACCAAAACACAACGCACCCAGGGGAGAGATACCATGGTAAATAGGTAACCTATTTACCATGGTATCCCTCCCCTGCGGCGGCTGCTCTTGATCTCCAGTTGCTCTTGATCTCCGTGAACGCACGCGCTGCCTCCAAGCCTTGCAGAGCAGCACATTGAAGCGCTTGAAAACACAGCACAACATTCCCTAATAACACTTGCAATGCATTATGACTTCAAAGGTATGACTTTAAGTCTATGACATTATTATTTATTGATTTTATTTTGTTTTTTTTTCTTTGATCACCAACTGCCACGACAACACACTCGTTTTTTTATGCAGTACTCCTGACGAACTTCACCCATTGCCCGCATCGTACCGGCTCTTAAGGTAGCTTGTGTTGGAGCAGCAGGACAAGCTCGCCATCCCGCCCGCTGCTTTCCTGCATTATTGCTCACCAAAACACAACGCACCCAGGGGAGAGATACCATGGTAAATAGGTAACCTATTTACCATGGTATCCCTCCCCTGCGGCGGCTGCTCTTGATCTCCGGCTGGTCTTGATCTCCGTGAATGCACGCGCTGTCTCCAAACCTTGCAGAGCAGCACATTGAAGCGCTTGAAAACACAGCACAACATTCCCTAATAACACTTGCAATGCATTATGACTTCAAAGGTATGGCTTTAGGTCTATGACATTATTATTTATTGATTTTATTTTGTTTTATTTCTTTGATCACCAACTGCCACGACAACACACTCGTATTTTTTATGCAGTACTCCTGATGAACTTCACCCATTGCCCGCATCGTACCGGCTCTTAAGGTAGCTTGTGTTGGAGCAGCAGGACAAGCTCGCCATCCCGCCCGCTGCTTTCCTGCATTATTGCTCACCAAAACCGTTCGCCGAAACAAAAATAGGTAAATAGGTAACCTATTTACCATGGTATCCGTCCCCTGCGGCGGCTGCTCTTGATCTCCGGCTGCTCTTGATCTCCGTGAACGCTCCCTCTGTCTCCAAACCTTGCAGAGCAGCACACTGAAGCGCTTGAAAACACAGCACAACATTCCCTAATAACACTTGCAATGCATTATGACTTCAAAGGTATGGCTTTAGGTCTATGACATTATTATATATTGATTTTATTTTGTTTTATTTCTTTGATCACCAACTGCCACGACAACACACTCGTTTTTTTATGCAGTACTCCTGACGAACTTCACCCATTGCCCGCATCGTACCGGCTCTTAAGGTAGCTTGTGTTGGAGCAGCAGGACAAGCTCGCCATCCCGCCCGCTGCTTTCCTGCATTATTGCTCACCAAAACCGTTCGCCGAAACAAAAATAGGTAAATAGGTAACCTATTTACCATGGTATCCCTCCCCTGCGGCGGCTGCTCTTGATCTCCGGCTGCTCTTGATCTCCGTGAACGCACCCGCTGTCTCCAAACCTTGCAGAGCAGCACATTGAAGCGCTTGAAAACACAGCACAACATTCCCTAATAACACTTGCAATGCATTATGACTTCAAAGTTATGGCTTTAGGTCTATGACATTATTATTTATTGATTTTATTTTGTTTTATTTCTTTGATCACCAACTGCCACGACAACACACTCGTTTTTTTATGCAGTACTCCTGACGAACTTCACCCATTGCCCGCATCGTACCGGCTCTTAAGGTAGCTTGTGTTGGAGCAGCAGGACAAGCTCGCCATCCCGCCCGCTGCTTTCCTGCATTATTGCTCACCAAAACCGTTCGCCGAAATAAAAATAGGTAAATAGGTAAACTATTTACCATGGTATCTCTCCCCTGGGTGCCTTTTGTTTTGCGCCGGCTGCTCTTGATCTCCGTGAACGCACCCGCTGTCTCCAAACCTTGCAGAGCAGCACATTGAAGCGCTTGAAAACACAGCACAACATTCCCTAATAACACTTGCAATGCATTATGACTTCAAAGGTATGGCTTTAGGTCTATGACATTATTATTTATTGATTTTATTTTGTTTTATTTCTTTGATCACCAACTGCCACGACAACACACTCGTTTTTTTATGCAGTACTCCTGACGAACTTCACCCATTGCCCGCATCGTACCGGCTCTTAAGGTAGCTTGTGTTGGAGCAGCAGGACAAGCTCGCCATCCCGCCCGCTGCTTTCCTGCATTATTGCTCACCAAAACACAACGCACCCAGGGGAGAGATACCATGGTAAATAGGTAACCTATTTACCATGGTATCCCTCCCCTGCGGCGGCTGCTCTTGATCTCCGGTTGCTCTTGATCTCCGTGAACGAACGCGCTGTTTCCAAGCCTTGCAGAGCAGCACATTGAAGCGCTTGAAAACACAGCACAACATTCCCTAATAACACTTGCAATGCATTATGACTTCAAAGGTATGACTTTAAGTCTATGACATTATTATTTATTGATTTTATTTTGTTTTTTTTTCTTTGATCACCAACTGCCACGACAACACACTCGTTTTTTTATGCAGTACTCCTGACGAACTTCACCCATTGCCCGCATCGTACCGGCTCTTAAGGTAGCTTGTGTTGGAGCAGCAGGACAAGCTCGCCATCATGCCCGCTGCTTTCCTGCATTATTGCTCACCAAAACACAACGCACCCAGGGGAGAGATACCATGGTAAATAGGTAACCTATTTACCATGGTATCCCTCCCCTGCGGCGGCTGCTCTTGATCTCCAGCTGCTCTTGATCTCCGTGAACGCACGCGCTGTCTCCAAACCTTGCAGAGCAGCACATTGAAGCGCTTGAAAACACAGCACAACCTTCCCTAATAACACTTGCAATGCATTATGACTTCAAAGGTATGGCTTTAGGTCTATGACATTATTATTTATTGATTTTATTTTGTTTTATTTCTTTGATCACCAACTGCCACGACAACACACTCGTTTTTTTATGCAGTACTCGTGACGAACTTCACCCATTGCCCGCATCGTACCGGTTCTTAAGGTAGCTTGTGTTGGAGCAGCAGGACAAGCTCGCCATCCCGCCCGCTGCTTTCCTGCATTATTGCTCACCAAAATACAACGCACCCAGGGGAGAGTTACCATGGTAAATAGGTTACCTATTTACCATGGTATCCCTCCCCTGCGGCGGCTGCTCTTGATCTCCGGCTGCTCTTGATCTCCGTGAACGCACCCGCTGTCTCCAAACCTTGCAGAGCAGCACATTGAAGCGCTTGAAAACACAGCACAACATTCAATAATAACACTTGTAATGCATAATGACTTCAAAGGTATGACTTTAAGTCTATGACATTATTATTTATTGATTTTATTTTGTTTTATTTCTTTGATCACCAACTGCCACGACAACACACTCGTTTTTTTATGCAGTACTCCTGACGAACTTCACCCATTGCCCGCATCGTACCGGCTCTTAAGGTAGCTTGTGTTGGAGCAGCAGGACAAGCTCGCCATCCCGCCCGCTGCTTTCCTGCATTATTGCTCACCAAAACACAACGCACCCAGGGGAGAGATACCATGGTAAATAGGTAACCTATTTACCATGGTATCCCTCCCCTGCGGCGGCTGCTCTTGATCTCCGGCTGCTCATGATCTCCGTGAACGCACCCGCTGTCTCCAAACCTTGCAGAGCATCACATTGAAGCGCTTGAAAACACAGCACAACATTCCCTAATAACACTTGCAATGCATTATGACTTCAAAGGTATGACTTTAAGTCTATGACATTATTATTTATTGATTTTATTTTGTTTTATTTCTTTGATCACCAACTGCCACGACAACACACTCGTTTTTTTTATGCAGTACTCCTGACGAACTTCACCCATTGCCCGCATCGTACCGGCTCTTAAGGTAGCTTGTGATGGAGCAGCAGGACAAGCTCGCCATCCCGCCCGCTGCTTTCCTGCATTATTGCTCACCAAAACCGTTCGCCGAAACAAAAATAGGTAAATAGGTAACCTATTTACCATGGTATCTCTCCCCTGGGTGCCTTTTGTTTTGCGCCGGCTGCTCTTGATCTCCGTGAACGCACCCGCTGTCTCCAAACCTTGCAGAGCAGCACATTGAAGCGCTTGAAAACACAGCACAACATTCCCTAATAACACTTGCAATGCATTATGACTTCAAAGGTATGGCTTTAGGTCTATGACATTATTATTTATTGATTTTATTTTGTTTTATTTCTTTGATCACCAACTGCCACGACAACACACTCGTTTTTTTATGCAGTACTCCTGACGAACTTCACCCATTGCCCGCATCGTACCGGCTCTTAAGGTAGCTTGTGTTGGAGCAGCAGGACAAGCTCGCCATCCCGCCCGTTGCTTTCCTGCATTATTGCTCACCAAAACACAACGCACCCAGGGGAGAGATACCATGGTAAATAGGTAACCTATTTACCATGGTATCCCTCCCCTGCGGCGGCTGCTCTTGCTCTCCGGCTGCTCTTGATCTCCGTGAACGCACCCGCTGTCTCCAAACCTTGCAGAGCAGCACATTGAAGCGCTTGAAAACACAGCACAACATTCCATAATAACACTTGCAATGCATTATGACTTCAAAGGTATGAATTTAAGTCTATGACATTATTATTTATTGATTTTATTTTGTTTTATTTCTTTGATCACCAACTGCCACGACAACACACTCGTTTTTTTTATGCAGTACTCCTGACGAACTTCACCCATTGCCCGCATCGTACCGGCTCTTAAGGTAGCTTGTGTTGGAGCAGCAGGACAAGCTCGCCATCCCGCCCGCTGCTTTCCTGCATTACTGCTCACCAAATCCGTTCGCCGAAACAAAAATAGATAAATAGGTAACCTATTTACCATGGTATCTCTCCCCTGGGTGCCTTGTGTTTTGTGCCGGCTGCTCTTGATCTCCGCCGAAACAAAAATAGATAAATAGGTAACCTATTTACCATGGTATCTCTCCCCTGGGTGCCTTGTGTGTTGCGCCGGCTGCTCTTGATCTCCGTGAACGCACCCGCTGTCTCCAAACCTTGAAGTGCAGCACATTGAAGCGCTTGAAAACACAGCACAACATTCCCTAATAACACTTGTAATGCATTATGACTTCAAAGGTATGAGTTTAAGTCTATGACATTATTATTTATTGATTTTATTTTGTTTTATTTCTTTGATCACCAACTGCCACGACAACACACTCGTTTTTTTATGCAGTACTCCTGACGAACTTCACCCATTGCCCGCATCGTACCGGCTCTTAAGGTAGCTTGTGTTGGAGCAGCAGGACAAGCTCGCCATCCCGCCCGCTGCTTTCCTGCATTACTGCTCACCAAAACCGTTCGCCGAAACAAAAATAGGTAAATAGGTAACCTATTTACCATGGTATCTCTCCCCTGGGTGCCTTGTGTTTTGCGCCGGCTGCTCTTGATCTCCGTGAACGCACCCGCTGTCTCCAAACCTTGCAGAGCAGCACATTGAAGCGCTTGAAAACACAGCACAACATTCCCTTATAACACTTGTAATGCATTATGACTTCAAAGGTATGACTTTAAGTCTATGACATTATTATTTATTGATTTTATTTTGTTTTATTTCTTTGATCACCAACTGCCACGACAACACACTTGTTTTTTTATGTAGTACTCCTGACGAACTTCACCCATTGCCCGCATCGTACCGGCTCTTAAGGTAGCTTGTGTTGGAGCAGCAGGACAAGCTCGCCATCCCGCCCGCTGCTTTCCTGCATTACTGCTCACCAAAACCGTTCGCCGAAACAAAAATAGGTAAATAGGTAACCTATTTACAATGGTATCTCTCCCCTGGGTGCGTTGTGTTTTGCGCCGGCTGCTCTTGATCTCCGTGAACTCACCCGCTGTCTCCAAACCTTGCAGAGCAGCACATTGAAGCGCTTGAAAACACAGCACAACATTCCCTAATAACACTTGTAATGCATTATGACTTCAAAGGTATGACTTTAAGTCTATGACATTATTATTTATTGATTTTATTTTGTTTTATTTCTTTGATCACGAACTGCCACGACAACACACTCGTTGTTTTATGCAGTACTCCTGACGAACTTCACCCATTGCCCGCATCGTACCGGCTCTTAAGGTAGCTTGTGTTGGAGCAGCAGGACAAGCTCGCCATCCCGCCCTCTGCTTTCCTGCATTGCTGCTCACCAAAACCGTTCGCCGAAACAAAAATAGGTAAATAGGTAACCTATTTACCATGGTATCTCTCCCCTGGGTGCCTTGTGTTTTGCGCCGGCTGCTCTTGATCTCCATGAACGCACCCGCTGTCTCCAAACCTTGCAGAGCAGCACATTGAAGCGCTTGAAAACACAGCACAACATTCCCTAATAACACTTGCAATGCATTATGACTTCAAAGGTATGGCTTTAGGTCTATGACATTATTATTTATTGATTTTATTTTGTTTTATTTCTTTGATCACCAACTGCCACGACAACACACTCGTTTTTTTATGCAGTACTCCTGACGAACTTCACCCATTGCCCGCATCGTACCGGCTCTTAAGGTAGCTTGTGTTGGAGCAGCAGGACAAGCTCGCCATCCCGCCCGTTGCTTTCCTGCATTATTGCTCACCAAAACACAACGCACCCAGGGGAGAGATACCATGGTAAATAGGTAACCTATTTACCATGGTATCCCTCCCCTGCGGCGGCTGCTCTTGCTCTCCGGCTGCTCTTGATCTCCGTGAACGCACCCGCTGTCTCCAAACCTTGCAGAGCAGCACATTGAAGCGCTTGAAAACACAGCACAACATTCCCTAATAACACTTGCAATGCATTATGACTTCAAAGGTATGGCTTTAAGTCTATGACATTATTATTTATTGATTTTATTTTGTTTTATTTCTTTGATCACCAACTGCCACGACAACACACTCGTTTTTTTTTATGCAGTACTCCTGACGAACTTCACCCATTGCCCGCATCGTACCGGCTCTTAAGGTAGCTTGTGTTGGAGCAGCAGGACAAGCTCGCCATCCCGCCCGCTGCTTTCCTGCATTACTGCTCACCAAAACCGTTTGCCGAAAATAAAATTGGTAAATAGGTAACCTATTTACCATGGTATCTCTCCCCTGGGTGCCTTGTGTTTTGCGCCGACTGCTCTTGATCTCCGTGAACGCACCCGCTGTCTCCAAACCTTGCAGAGCAGCACATTGAAGCGCTTGAAAACACAGCACAACATTCCCTAATAACACTTGCAATGCATTATGACTTCAAAGGTATGGCTTTAGGTCTATGACATTATTATTTATTGATTTTATATTGTTTTATTTCTTTGATCACCAACTGCCACGACAACACACTCGTATTTTTTATGCAGTACTCCTGACGAACTTCACCCATTGCCCGCATCGTACCGGCTCTTAAGGTAGCTTGTGTTGGAGCAGCAGGACAAGCTCGCCATCCCGCCCGCTGCTTTCCTGCATTATTGCTCACCAAAACACAACGCACCCAGGGGAGAGATACCATGGTAAATAGGTAACCTATTTACCATGGTATCCCTCCCCTGCGGCAGCTGCTCTTGATCTCCGGCTGCTCTTGATCTCCGTGAACGCACGCGCTGTCTCCAAACCTTGCAGAGCAGCACATTGAAGTGCTTGAAAACACAGCACAACATTCCCTAATAACACTTGCAATGCATTATGACTTCAAAGGTATGGCTTTAAGTCTATGACATTATTATTTATTGATTTTATTTTGTTTTATTTCTTTGATCACCAACTGCCACGACAACACACTCGTTTTTTTATGCAGTACTCCTGACGAATTTCACCCATTGCCCGCATCGTACCGGCTCTTAAGGTAGCTTGTGATGGAGCAGCAGGACAAGCTCGCCATCCCGCCCGCTGCTTTCCTGCATTACTGCTCACCAAAACCGTTCGCCGAAACAAAAATAGGTAAATAGGTAACCTATTTACCATGGTATCTCTCCCCTGGGTGCCTTGTGTTTTGCTCCGGCTGCTCTTGATCTCCGTGAACGCACCCGCTGTCTCCAAACCTTGCAGAGCAGCACATTGAAGCGCTTGAAAACACAGCACAACATTCCCTAATAACACTTGTAATGCATTATGACTTCAAAGGTATGACTTTAAGTCTATGACATTATTATTTATTGATTTTATTTTGTTTTATTTCTTTGATCACCAACTGCCACGACAACACACTCGTTTTTTTATGCAGTACTCCTGACGAACTTCACCCATTGCCCGCATCGTACCGGCTCTTAAGGTAGCTTGTGTTGGAGCAGCAGGACAAGCTCGCCATCCCGCCCGCTGCTTTCCTGCATTATTGCTCACCAAAACACAACGCACCCAGGGGAGAGATCCCTCCCCTGCGGCGGCTGCTCTTGATCTCCGGCAGCTCTTGATCTCCGTGAACGCACCCGCTGTCTCCAAACCTTGCAGAGCAGCACATTGAAGCGCTTGAAATCACAGCACAACATTCCCTAATAACACTTGCAATGCATTATGACTTCAAAGGTATGGCTTTAGGTCTATGACATTATTATTTATTGATTTTATTTTGTTTTATTTCTTTGATCACCAACTGCCATGACAACACTCTCGTTTTTTTATATGCAGTAATCCTGAAGAACTTTACCTAATGCCCGCATCGTACCGGCTCTTAAGGTAGCTTGTGTTGGAGCAGCAGGACAAGCTCGCCATCCCGCCCGCTGCTTTCCTGCATTATTGCTCACCAAAACACAACGCACCCAGGGGAGAGATACCATGGTAAATAGGTAACATATTTACCATGGTATCCCTCCCCTGCGGCGGCTGCTCTTGATCTCCGGCTGCTCTTGATCTCCGTGAACGCACCCGCTGTCTCCAAACCTTGCAGAGCAGCACATTGAAGCGCTTGAAAACACAGCACAACATTCCCTAATAACACTTGCAATGCATTATGACTTCAAAGGTATGACTTTAGGTCTATGACATTATTATTTATTGATTTTATTTTGTTTTATTTCTTTGATCACCAACTGCCACGACAACACACTCGTTTTTTTTATGCAGTACTCCTGACGAACTTCACCCATTGCCCGCATCGTACCGGCTCTTAAGGTAGCTTGTGTTGGAGCAGCAGGACAAGCTCGCCATCCCGCCCCGCTGCTTTCCTGCATTATTACTCACCAAAACACAACGCACCCAGGGGAGAGATACCATGGTAAATAGGTAACCTATTTACCATGGTATCCCTCCCCTGCGGCGGCTGCTCTTGATCTCCGGCTGCTGTTGATCTCCGTGAACGCACCCGCTGTCTCCAAACCTTGCAGAGCAGCACATTGAAGCGCTTCAAAACACAGCACAACATTCCCTAATAACACTTGTAATGCATTATGACTTCAAAGGTATGACTTTAAGTCTATGACATTATTATTTATTGATTTTATTTTGTTTTATTTCTTTGATCACCAACTGCCACGACAACACACTCGTTTTTTTATGCAGTACTCCTGACGAACTTCACCCATTGCCCGCATCGTACCGGCTCATAAGGTAGCTTGTGTTGGAGCAGCAGGACAAGCTCGCCATCCCGCCCGGTGCTTTCCTGCATTATTGCTCACCAAAACACAACGCACCCAGGGGAGAGATACCATGGTAATAGGTAACCTATTTACCATGGTATCCCTCCCCTGCGGCGGCTGCTCTTGATCTCCTGCTGCTCTTGATCTCCGTGAACGCACCCGCTGTCTCCAAACCTTGCAGAGCAGCACATTGAAGCGCTTGAAAAAACAGCACAACATTCCCTAATAACACTTGCAATGCATTATGACTTCAAAGGTATGACTTTAAGTCTATGACATTATTATTTATTGATTTTATTTTGTTTTATTTCTTTGATCACCAACTACCACGACAACACACTCGTTTTTTTATGCAGTACTCCTGACGAACTTCACCCAATGCCCGCGAGCTTGTCCTGCTGCTCCAACACAAGCTACCATGGTATCTCTCCCCTGGGTGCCTTTTGTTTTGCGCCGGCTGCTCTTGATCTCCGTGAACGCACCCGCTGTCTCCAAACCATGCAGAGCAGCACATTGAAGCGCTTGAAAACACAGCACAACATTCCCTAATAACACTTGTAATGCATTATGACTTCAAAGGTATGACTTTAAGTCTATGACATTATTATTTATTGATTTTATTTTGTTTTATTTCTTTGATCACCAACTGCCACGACAACACACTCGTTTTTTTTATGCAGTACTACTGACGAACTTCACCCATTGCCCGCATCGTACCGGCTCTTAAGGTAGCTTGTGTTGGAGCAGCAGGACAAGCTCGCCATCCCGCCCGCTGCTTTCCTGCATTATTGCTCACCAAAACACAACGCACCCAGGGGAGAGATCCCTCCCCTGCGGCGGCTGCTCTTGATCTCCGGCTGCTCTTGATCTCCGTGAACGCACCCGCTGTCTCCAAACCTTGCAGAGCAGCACATTGAAGCGCTTGAAATCACAGCACAACATTCCCTAATAACACTTGCAATGCATTATGACTTCAAAGGTATGGCTTTAGGTCTATGACATTATTATTTATTGATTTTATTTTGTTTTATTTCTTTGATCACCAACTGCCACGACAACACTCTCGTTTTTTTATATGCAGTAATCCTGAAGAACTTTACCTAATGCCCGCATCGTACCGGCTCTTAAGGTAGCTTGTGTTGGAGCAGCAGGACAAGCTCGCCATCCCGCCCGCTGCTTTCCTGCATTATTGCTCACCAAAACACAACGCACCCAGGGGAGAGATACCATGGTAAATAGGTAACAGGGATACCATGGTAAATAGGTAACCTATTTACCATGGTATCCCTCCCCTGCGGCGGCTGCTCTTGATCTCCGGCTGCTCTTGATCTCCGTGAACGCACCCGCTGTCTCCAAACCTTGCAGAGCAGCACATTGAAGCGCTTGAAAACACAGCACAACATTCCCTAATAACACTTGCAATGCATTATGACTTCAAAGGTATGACTTTAGGTCTTTGACATTATTATTTATTGATTTTATTTTGTTTTATTTCTTTGATCACCAACTGCCACGACAACACACTCGTTTTTTTTATGCAGTACTCCTGACGAACTTCACCCATTGCTCGCATCGTACCGGCTCTTAAGGTAGCGTGTGTTGGAGCAGCAGGACAAGCTCGCCATCCCGCCCGCTGCTTTCCTGCATTATTGCTCACCAAAACACAACGCACCCAGGGGAGAGATACCATGGTAAATAGGTAACCTATTTACCATGGTATCCCTCCCCTGCGGCGGCTGCTCTTGATCTCCGGCTGCTCTTGATCTCCGTGAACGCACCCGCTGTCTCCAAACCTTGCAGAGCAGCACATTGAAGCGCTTGAAAACACAGCACAACATTCCCTAATAACACTTGTAATGCATTATGACTTCAAAGGTATGACTTCAAGTCTATGGCATTATTATTTATTGATTTTATTTTGTTTTATTTCTTTGATCACCAACTGCCACGACAACACACTCGTTTTTTTATGCAGTACTCCTGACGAACTTCACCCATTGCCCGCATCGTACCGGCTCATAAGGTAGCTTGTGTTGGAGCAGCAGGACAAGCTCGCCATCCCGCCCGCTGCTTTCTTGCATTATTGCTCACCAAAATACAACGCACCCAGGGGAGAGTTACCATGGTAAATAGGTAACCTATTTACCATGGTATCCCTCCCCTGCGGCGGCTGCTCTTGATCTCCGGCTGCTCTTGATCTCCGTGAACGCACCCGCTGTCTCCAAACCTTGCAGAGCAGCACATTGAAGCGCTTGAAAACACAGCACAACATTCCCTAATAACACTTGTAATGCATTATGACTTCAAAGGTATGACTTTAAGTCTATGACATTATTATTTATTGATTTTATTTTGTTTTATTTCTTTGATCACCAACTGCCACGACAACACACTCGTTTTTTTATGCAGTACTCCTGACGAACTTCACCCATTGCCCGCATCGTACCGGCTCTTAAGGTAGCTTGTGTTGGAGCAGCAGGACAAGCTCGCCATCCCGCCTGCTGCTTTCCTGCATTATTGCTCACCAAAACACAACGCACCCAGGGGAGAGATACCATGGTAATAGGTAACCTATTTACCATGGTATCCCTCCCCTGCGGCGGCTGCTCTTGATCTCCGGCTGCTCTTGATCTCCGTGAACGCACCCGCTGTCTCCAAACCTTGCAGAGCAGCACATTGAAGCGCTTGAAAAAACAGCACAACATTCCCTAATAACACTTGCAATGCATTATGACTTCAAAGGTATGGCTTTAGGTCTATGACATTATTATTTATTGATTTTATTTTGTTTTATTTCTTTGATCACCAACTGCCACGACAACACACTCGTATTTTTTATGCAGTACTCCTGACGAACTTCACCCATTGCCCGCATCGTACCGGCTCTTAAGGTAGCTTGTGTTGGAGCAGCAGGACAAGCTCGCCATCCCGCCTGCTGCTTTCCTGCATTATTGCTCACCAAAACACAACGCTCCCAGGGGAGAGATACCATGGTAAATAGGTAACCTATTTACCGTGGTATCCCTCCCCTGCGGCGGCTGCTCTTGATCTCCGGTTGCTCTTGATCTCCGTGAACGCACGCGCTGTCTCCAAGCCTTGCAGAGCAGCACATTGAAGTGCATGAAAACACATCATAACATTCCCTAATAACACTTGCAATGCATTATGACTTCAAAGGTATGACTTTAGGTCTATGACATTATTATTTATTGATTTTATTTTGTTTTATTTCTTTGATCACCAACTGCCACGACAACACACTCGTATTTTTTATGCAGTACTCCTGACGAACTTCACCCATTGCCCGCATCGTACCGGCTCTTAAGGTAGCTTGTGTTGGAGCAGCAGGACAAGCTCGCCATCCCGCCCGCTGCTTTCCTGCATTATCGCTCACGAAAACACAACGCACCCAGGGGAGAGATACCATGGTAAATAGGTAACCTATTTACCATGGTATCCCTCCCCTGCGGCGGCTGCTCTTGATCTCTGGCTGCTCTTGATCTCTGTGAACGCACCCGCTGTCTCCAAACCTTGCAGAGCAGCACATTGAAGCGCTTGAAAACACAGCACAACATTCCCTAATAACACTTGTAATGCATTATGACTTCAAAGGTATGACTTTAAGTCTATGACATTATTATTTATTGATTTTTTTTTTTTTTTTTTCTTTGATCTCCAACTGCCACGACAACACACTCGTTTTTTTATGCAGTACTCCTGACGAACTTCACCCATTGCCCGCATCGTACCGGCTCTTAAGGTAGCTTGTGTTGGAGCAGCAGGACAAGCTCGCCATCCCGCCCGCTGCTTTCCTGCATTATTGCTCACCAAAACACAACGCACCCAGGCGAGAGATACCATGGTAAATAGGTAACCTATTTACCATGGTATCCCTCCCCTGCGGCGGCTGCTCTTGATCTCCGGCTGCTCTTGATCTCCGTGAACGCACGCGCTGTCTCCAAACCTTGCAGAGCAGCACATTGAAGCGCTTGAAAACACAGCACAACATTCCCAATAACACTTGCAATGCATTATGACTTCAAAGGTATGACTTTAAGTCTATGACATTATTATTTATTGATTTTATTTTGTTTTATTTCTTTGATCACCAACTGCCACGACAACACACTCGTTTTTTTATGCAGTACTCTTGACGAACTTCACCCATTGCCCGCATCGTACCGACTCTTAAGGTAGCTTGTGTTGGAGCAGCAGGACAAGCTCGCCATCCCGCCCGCTGCTTTCATGCATTATTGCTCACCAAAACACAACGCACCCAGGGGAGAGATCCCTCCCCTGCGGCGGCTGCTCTTGATCTCCGGCTGCTCTTGATCTCCGTGAACGCACCCGCTGTCTCCAAACCTTGCAGAGCAGCACATTGAAGCGCTTGAAAACACAGCACAACATTCCCTAATAACACTTGCAATGCATTATGACTTCAAAGGTATGGCTTTAGGTCTATGACATTATTATTTATTGATTTTATTTTGTTTTATTTCTTTGATCACCAACTGCCACGACAACACACTCGTATTTTTTATGCAGTACTCCTGACGAACTTCACCCATTGCCCGCATCGTACCGGCTCTTAAGATAGCTTGTGTTGGAGCAGCAGGACAAGCTCGCCATCCCGCCCGCTGCTTTCCTGCATTATTGCTCACCAAAAACCGTTCGCCGAAACAAAAATAGGTAAATAGGTAACCTATTTACCATGGTATCTCTCCCCTGGGTGCCTTTTGTTTTGCGCTGGCTGCTCTTGATCTCCGTGAACGCACCCGCTGTCTCCAAACCTTGCAGAGCAGCACATTGAAGCGCTTGAAAACACAGCACAACATTCCCTAATAACACTTGCAATGCATTATGACTTCAAAGGTATGGCTTTAGGTCTATGACATTATTATTTATTGATTTTATTTTGTTTTATTTCTTTGATCACCAACTGCCACGACAACACTCTCGTTTTTTTATATGCAGTACTCCTGAAGAACTTTACCCAATGCCCGCATCGTACCGGCTCTTAAGGTAGCTTGTGTTGGAGCAGCAGGACAAGCTCGCCATCCCGCCCGCTGCTTTCCTGCATTATTGCTCACCAAAACACAACGCACCCAGGGGAGAGATACCATGGTAAATAGGTAACCTATTTACCATGGTATCCCTCCCCTGCGGCGGCTGCTCTTGATCTCCGGCTGCTCTTGATCTCCGTGAACGCACCCGCTGTCTCCAAACCTTGCAGAGCAGCACATTGAAGCGCTTGAAAACACAGCACAACATTCCCTAATAACACTTGCAATGCATTATGACTTCAAAGGTATGACTTTAGGTCTATGACATTATTATTTATTGATTTTATTTTGTTTTATTTCTTTGATCACCAACTGCCACGACAACACACTCGTTTTTTTTATGCAGTACTCCTGACGAACTTCACCCATTGCCCGCATCGTACCGGCTCTTAAGGTAGCTTGTGTTGGAGCAGCAGGACAAGCTCGCCATCCCGCCCGCTGCTTTCCTGCATTATTGCTCACCAAAACACAACGCACCCAGGGGAGAGATACCATGGTAATAGGTAACCTATTTACCATGGTATCCCTCCCCTGCGGCGGCTGCTCTTGATCTCCGGCTGCTCTTGATCTCCGTGAACGCACCCGCTGTCTCCAAACCTTGCAGAGCAGCACATTGAAGCGCTTGAAAACACAGCACAACATTCCCTAATAACACTTGCAATGCATTATGACTTCAAAGGTATGGCTTTAGGTCTATGACATTATTATTTATTGATTTTATTTTGTTTTATTTCTTTGATCACCAACTGCCACGACAACACACTCGTATTTTTTATGCAGTACTCCTGACGAACTTCACCCATTGCCCGCATCGTACCGGCTCTTAAGGTAGCTTGTGTTGGAGCAGCAGGACAAGCTCGCCATCCCGCCCGCTGCTTTCCTGCATTATTGCTCACGAAAACACAACGCACCCAGGGGAGAGATACCATGGTAAATAGGTAACCTATTTACCATGGTATCCCTCCCCTGCGGCGGCTGCTCTTGATCTCTGGCTGCTCTTGATCTCTGTGAACGCACCCGCTGTCTCCAAACCTTGCAGAGCAGCACATTGAAGCGCTTGAAAACACAGCACAACATTCCCTAATAACACTTGTAATGCATTATGACTTCAAAGGTATGACTTTAAGTCTATGACATTATTATTTATTGATTTTATTTTGTTTTATTTCTTTGATCACCAACTGCCACGACAACACACTCGTTTTTTTATGCAGTACTCCTGACGAACTTCACCCATTGCCCGCATCGTACCGGCTCATAAGGTAGCTTGTGTTGGAGCAGCAGGACAAGCTCGCCATCCCGCCCGCTGCTTTCCTGCATTATTGCTCACCAAAACACAACGCACCCAGGGGAGAGATACCATGGTAATAGGTAACCTATTTACCATGGTATCCCTCCCCTGCGGCGGCTGCTCTTGATCTCCGGCTGCTCTTGATCTCCGTGAACGCACCCGGTGTCTCCAAACCTTGCAGAGCAGCACATTGAAGCGCTTGAAAACACAGCACAACATTCCCTAATAACACTTGCAATGCATTATGACTTCAAAGGTATGGCTTTATGTCTATGACATTATTATTTATTGATTTTATTTTGTTTTATTTCTTTGATCACCAACTGCCACGACAACACACTCGTTTTTTTTATGCAGTACTCCTGACGAACTTCACCCATTGCCCGCATCGTACCGGCTCTTAAGGTAGCTTGTGTTGGAGCAGCAGGACAAGCTCGCCATCCCGCCCTCTGCTTTCCTGCATTATTGCTCACCAAAACCGTTCGCCGAAACAAAAATAGGTAAATAGGTAACCTATTTACCATGGTATCCCTCCCCTGCGGCGGCTGCTCTTGATCTCCGGCTGCTCTTGATCTCCGTGAACGCACCCGCTGTCTCCAAACCTTGCAGAGCAGCACATTGAAGCGCTTGAAAACACAGCACAACATTCCCTAATAACACTTGCAATGCATTATGACTTCAAAGGTATGGCTTTAGGTCTATGACATTATTATTTATTGATTTTATTTTGTTTTATTTCTTTGATCACCAACTGCCACGACAACACACTCGTTTTTTTATGCAGTACTCGTGACGAACTTCACCAATTGCCCGCATCGTACCGGCTCTTAAGGTAGCTTGTGTTGGAGCAGCAGGACAAGCTCGCCATCCCGCCCGCTGCTTTCCTGCATTATTGCTCACCAAAATACAACGCACCCAGGGGAGAGTTACCATGGTAAATAGGTTACCTATTTACCATGGTATCCCTCCCCTGCGGCGGCTGCTCTTGATCTCCGGCTGCTCTTGATCTCCGTGAACGCACCCGCTGTCTCCAAACCTTGCAGAGCAGCACTTTGAAGCGCTTGAAAACACAGCACAACATTCAATAATAACACTTGTAATGCATTATGACTTCAAAGGTATGACTTTAAGTCTATGACATTATTATTTATTGATTTTATTTTGTTTTATTTCTTTGATCACCAACTGCCACGACAACACACTCGTTTTTTTTATGCAGTACTCCTGACGAACTTCACCCATTGCCCGCATCGTACCGGCTCTTAAGGTAGCTTGTGATGGAGCAGCAGGACAAGCTCGCCATCCCGCCCGCTGCTTTCCTGCATTATTGCTCACCAAAACCGTTCGCCGAAACAAAAATAGGTAAATAGGTAACCTATTTACCATGGTATCTCTCCCCTGGGTGCCTTTTGTTTTGCGCCGGCTGCTCTTGATCTCCGTGAACGCACGCGCTGTCTCCAAACCTTGCAGAGCAGCACATTGAAGCGCTTGAAAACACAGCACAACATTCCCTAATAACACTTGCAATGCATTATGACTTCAAAGGTATGGCTTTAGGTCTATGACATTATTATTTATTGATTTTATTTTGTTTTATTTCTTTGATCACCAACTGCCACGACAACACACTCATTTTTTTATGCAGTACTCCTGACGAACTTCACCCATTGCCCGCATCGTACCGGCTCTTAAGGTAGCTTGTGTTGGAGCAGCAGGACAAGCTCGCCATCCCGCCCGCTGCTTTCCTGCATTATTGCTCACCAAAACACAACGCACCCAGGGGAGAGATACCATGGTAAATAGGTAACCTATTTACCATGGTATCCCTCCCCTGCGGCGGCTGCTCTTGATCTCCGGCTGCTCTTGATCTCCGTGAACGCACCCGCTGTCTCCAAACCTTGCAGAGCAGCACATTGAAGCGCTTGAAAACACAGCACAACATTCCCTAATAACACTTGCAATGCATTATGACTTCAAAGGTATGGCTTTAGGTCTATGACATTATTATTTATTGATTTTATTTTGTTTTATTTCTTTGATCACCAACTGCCACGACAACACACTCGTATTTTTTATGCAGTACTCCTGACGAACTTCACCCATTGCCCGCATCGTACCGGCTCTTAAGGTAGCTTGTGTTGGAGCAGCAGGACAAGCTCGCCATCCCGCCCGCTGCTTTCCTGCATTATTGTTCACCAAAACCGTTCGCCGAAACAAAAATAGGTAAATAGTTAACCTATTTACCATGGTATCTCTCCCCTGGGTGCCTTTTGTTTTGCGCCGGCTGCTCTTGATCTCCGTGAACGCACCCGCTGTCTCCAAACCTTGCAGAGCAGCACATTGAAGCGCTTGAAAACACAGCACAACATTCCCTAATAACACTTGCAATGCATTATGACTTCAAAGGTATGGATTTAGGTCTATGACATTATTATTTATTTATTTTATTTTGTTTTATTTCTTTGATCACCAACTGCCACGACAACACACTCGTTTTTTTATGCAGTACTCCTGACGAACTTCACCCATTGCCCGCATCGTACCGGCTCTTAAGGTAGCTTGTGTTGGAGCAGCAGGACAAGCTCGCCATCCCGCCCGCTGCTTTCCTGCATTATTGCTCACCAAAACACAACGCACCCAGGGGAGAGATACCTTGGTAAATAGGTAACCTATTTACCATGGTATCCCTCCCCTGCGGCGGCTGCTCTTGATCTCCGGCTGCTCTTGATCTCCGTGAACGCACCCGCTGTCTCCAAACCTTGCAGAGCAGCACATTGAAGCGCTTGAAAACACAGCACAAAATTCCCTAATAACACATGCAATGCATTATGACTGCAAAGGTATGACTTTAAGTCTATGACATTATTATTTATTGATTTTATTTTGTTTTTTTTTCTTTGATCACCAACTGCCACGACAACACACTCGTATTTTTTATGCAGTACTCCTGACGAACTTCACCCATTGCCCTGCATCGTACCGGCTCTTAAGGTAGCTTGTGCTGGAGCAGCAGGACAAGCTCGCCATCCCGCCCGCTGCTTACCTGTATTATTGCTCACCAAAACACAACGCACCCAGGGGAGAGATACCATGGTAAATAGGTAACCTATTTACCATGGTATCCCTCCCCTGCGGCGGCTGCTCTTGATCTCCGGCTGCTCTTGATCTCCGTGAACGCACCCGCTGTCTCCAAACCTTGCAGAGCAGCACATTGAAGCGCTTGAAAACACAGCACAACATTCCCTAATAACACTTGTAATGCATTATGACTTCAAAGGTATGACTTTAAGTCTATGACATTATTATTTATTGATTTTATTTTGTTTTATTTCTTTGATCACCAACTGCCACGACAACACACTCGTTTTTTTTTATGCAGTACTCCTGACGAACTTCACCCATTGCCCGCATAGTACCGGCTCTTAAGGTAGCTTGTGATGGAGCAGCAGGACAAGCTCGCCATCCCGCCCGCTGCTTTCCTGCATTATTGCTCACCAAAACACAACGCACCCAGGGGAGAGATACCATGGTAAATAGGTAACCTATTTGCCATGGTATCCCTCCCCTGCGGCGGCTGCTCTTGATCTCCGGCTGCTCTTGATCTCCGTGAACGCACCCGCTGTCTCCAAACCTTGCAGAGCAGCACATTGAAGCGCTTGAAAACACAGCACAACATTCCCTAATAACACTTGCAATGCATTATGACTTCAAAGGTATGACTTTAAGTCTATGACATTATTATTTATTGATTTTATTTTGTTTTTTTTTCTTTGATCACCAACTGCCACGACAACACACTCGTATTTTTTATGCAGTACTCCTGATGAACTTCACCCATTGCCCGCATCGTACCGGCTCTTAAGGTAGCTTGTGTTGGAGCAGCAGGACAAACTCGCCATCCCGCCCGCTGCTATCCTGCATTATTGCTCACCAAAACACAACGCACCCAGGGGAGAGATACCATGGTAAATAGGTAACCTATTTACCATGGTATCCCTCCCCTGCGGCGGCTGCTCTTGATCTCCGGCTGCTCTTGATCTCCGTGAACGCACGCGCTGTCTCCAAGCCTTGCAGAGCAGCACATTGAAGCGCTTGAAAACACAGCACAACATTCCCTAATAACACTTGCAATGCATTATGACTTCAAAGGTATGACTTTAAGTCTATGACATTATTATTTATTGATTTTATTGTGTTTTATTTCTTTGATCACCAACTGCCACGACAACACACTCGTTTTTTTATGCAGTACTCGTGACGAACTTCACCCATTGCCCGCATAGTACCGGCTCTTAAGGTAGTTTGTGTTGGAGCAGCAGGACAAGCTCGCCATCCCGCCCGCTGCTTTCCTGCATTATTGCTCACCAAAACCGTTCGCCGAAACAAAAATAGGTAAATAGGTAACCTATTTACCATGGTATCTCTCCCCTGGGTGCCTTTTGTTTTGCGCCGGCTGCTCTTGATCTCCGTGAACGCACCCGCTGTCTCCAAACCTTGCAGAGCAGCACATTGAAGCGCTTGAAAACACAGCACAACATTCCCTAATAACACTTGCAATGCATTATGACTTCAAAGGTATGGCTTTAGGTCTATGACATTATTATTTATTGATTTTATTTTGTTTTATTTCTTTGATCACCAACTGCCACGACAACACACTCGTATTTTTTATGCAGTACTCCTGACGAACTTCACCCATTGCCCGCATCGTACCGGCTCTTAAGGTAGCTTGTGTTGGAGCAGCAGGACAAGCTCGCCATCCCGCCCGCTGGTTTCCTGCATTATTGCTCACCAAAATACAACGCACCCAGGGGAGAGTTACCATGGTAAATAGGTAACCTATTTACCATGGTATCCCTCCCCTGCGGCGGCTGCTCTTGATCTCCGGCTGCTCTTGATCTCCGTGAACGCACCCGCTGTCTCCAAACCTTGCAGAGCAGCACATTGAAGCGCTTGAAAACACAGCACAACATTCCCTAATAACACTTGCAATGCATTATGACTTCAAAGGTATGACTTTAAGTCTATGACTGTATTATTTATTGATTTTACTTTGTTTTTTTTTCTTTGATCACCAACTGCCACGACAACACACTCGTTTTTTTCATGCAGTACTCCTGACGAACTTCACCCATTGCCCGCATCGTACCGGCTCTTAAGGTAGCTTGTGTTGGAGCAGCAGGACAAGCTCGCCATCCCGCCCGCTGCTTTCCTGCATTATTGCTCACCAAAACACAACGCACCCAGGGGAGAGATACCATGGTAAATAGGTTACCTATTTACCATGGTATCCCTCCCCTGCGGCGGCTGCTCTTGATCTCTGGCTGCTCTTGATCTCCGTGAACGCACGCGCTGTCTCCAAACCTTGCAGAGCAGCACATTGAAGCGCTTGAAAACACAGCACAACATTCCCTAATAACACTTGCAATGCATTATGACTTCAAAGGTATGACTTTAAGTCTATGACATTATTATTTATTGATTTTATTTTGTTTTATTTCTTTGATCACCAACTGCCACGACAACACACTCGTTTTTTTATGCAGTACTCCTGACGAACTTCACCCATTGCCCGCATCGTACCGGCTCTTAAGGTAGCTTGTGTTGGAGCAGCAGGACAAGCTCGCCATCCCGCCCGCTGCTTTCCTGCATTATTGCTCACCAAAACACAACGCACCCAGGGGAGAGATACCATGGTAAATAGGTAACCTATTTACCATGGTATCCCTCCCCTGCGGCGGCTGCTCTTGATCTCCGTGAACGCACCCGCTGTCTCCAAACCTTGCAGAGCAGCACATTGAAGCGCTTGAAAACACAGCACAACATTCCCTAATAACACTTGCAATGCATTATGACTTCAAAGGTATGACTTTAAGTCTATGACATTATTATTTATTGATTTTATTTTGTTTTTTTTTCTTTGATCACCAACTGCCACGACAACACACTCGTATTTTTTATGCAGTACTCCTGACGAACTTCACCCATTGCCCGCATAGTACCGGCTCTTAAGGTAGCTTGTGTTGGAGCAGCAGGACAAGCTCGCCATCCCGCCCGCTGCTTTCCTGCATTATTGCTCACCAAAACACAAAGCACCCAGGGGAGAGATTCCATGGTAAATAGGTAACCTATTTACCATGGTATCCCTCCCCTGCGGCGGCTGCTCTTGATCTCCAGCTGCTCTTGATCTCCGTGAACGCACGCGCTGTCTCCAAGCCTTGCAGAGCAGCACATTGAAGCGCTTGAAAACACAGCACAACATTCCCTAATAACACTTGCAATGCATTATGACTTCAAAGGTATGACTTTAAGTCTATGACATTATTATTTATTGATTTTATTGTGTTTTATTTCTTTGATCACCAACTGCCACGACAACACACTCGTTTTTTTATGCAGTACTCCTGACGAACTTCACCCATTGCCCGCATCGTACCGGCTCTTAAGGTAGCTTGTGCTGGAGCAGCAGGACAAGCTCGCCATCCCGCCCGCTGCTTTCCTGCATTATTGCTCACCAAAACACAACGCACCCAGGGGAGAGATACCATGGTAAATAGGTAACCTATTTACCATGGTATCCCTCCCCTGCGGCGGCTGCTCTTGATCTCCGTGAACGCACCCGCTGTCTCCAAACCTTGCAGAGCAGCACATTGAAGCGCTTGAAAACACAGCACAACATTCCCTAATAACACTTGCAATGCATTATGACTTCAAAGGTATGACTTTAAGTCTATGACATTATTATTTATTGATTTTATTTTGTTTTTTTTTCTTTGATCACCAACTGCCACGACAACACACTCGTATTTTTTATGCAGTACTCCTGACGAACTTCACCCATTGCCCGCATAGTACCGGCTCTTAAGGTAGCTTGTGTTGGAGCAGCAGGACAAGCTCGCCATCCCGCCCGCTGCTTTCCTGCATTATTGCTCACCAAAACACAAAGCACCCAGGGGAGAGATTCCATGGTAAATAGGTAACCTATTTACCATGGTATCCCTCCCCTGCGGCGGCTGCTCTTGATCTCCGGCTGCTCTTGATCTCCGTGAACGCACGCGCTGTCTCCAAGCCTTGCAGAGCAGCACATTGAAGCGCTTGAAAACACAGCACAACATTCCCTAATAACACTTGCAATGCATTATGACTTCAAAGGTATGACTTTAAGTCTATGACATTATTATTTATTGATTTTATTGTGTTTTATTTCTTTGATCACCAACTGCCACGACAACACACTCGTTTTTTTATGCAGTACTCCTGACGAACTTCACCCATTGCCCGCATCGTACCGGCTCTTAAGGTAGCTTGTGCTGGAGCAGCAGGACAAGCTCGCCATCCCGTCTGCTGCTTTCCTGCATTATTGCTCACCAAAACCGTTCGCCGAAACAAAAATAGGTAAATAGGTAACCTATTTATCATGGTATCTCTCCCCTGGGTGCCTTTTGTTTTGCGGCGGCTGCTCTTGATCTCCGTGAACGCACCCGCTGTCTCCAAACCTTTCAGAGCAGCACATTGAAGCGCTTGAAAACACAGCACAACATTCCCTAATAACACTTGCAATGCATTATGACTTCAAAGGTATGGCTTTAGGTCTATGACATTATTATTTATTGATTTTATTTTGTTTTATTTCTTTGATCACCAACTGCCACGACAACACACTCGTTTTTTTATGCAGTACTCCTGACGAACTTCACCCATTGCCCGCATCGTACCGGCTCTTAAGGTAGCTTGTGTTGGAGCAGCAGGACAAGCTCGCCATCCCGCCCGCTGCTTTCCTGCATTATTGCTCACCAAAATACAACGCACCCAGGGGAGAGTTACCATGGTATCCCTCCCCTGCGGCGGCTGCTCTTGATCTCCGGCTGCTCTTGATCTCCGTGAACGCACGCGCTGTCTCCAAGCCTTGCAGAGCAGCACATTGAAGCGCTTGAAAACACAGCACAACATTCCCTAATAACACTTGCAATGCATTATGACTTCAAAGGTATGACTTTAAGTCTAGACATTATTATTTATTGATTTTATTGTGTTTTATTTCTTTGATCACCAACTGCCACGACAACACACTCGTTTTTTTATGCAGTACTCTTGACGAACTTCACCCATTGCCCGCATAGTACCGGCTCTTAAGGTAGCTTGTGTTGGAGCAGCAGGACAAGCTCGCCATACCGCCCGCTGCTTTCCTGCATTATTGCTCACCAAAACCGTTCGCCGAAACAAAAATAGGTAAATAGGTAACCTATTTACCATGGTATCTCTCCCCTGGGTGCCTTTTGTTTTGCGCAGGCTGCTCTTCATCTCCGTGAACGCACCCGCTGTCTCCAAACCTTGCAGAGCAGCACATTGAAGCGCTTGAAAACACAGCACAACATTCCCTAATAACACTTGCAATGCATTATGACTTCAAAGGTATGGCTTTAGGTCTATGACATTATTATTTATTGATTTTATTTTGTTTTATTTCTTTGATCACCAACTGCCACGACAACACACTCGTTTTTTTATGCAGTACTCCTGACGAACTTCACCCATTGCCCGCATCGTACCGGCTCTTAAGGTAGCGTGTGTTGGAGCAGCAGGACAAGCTCGCCATCCCGCCCGCTGCTTTCCTGCATTATTGCTCACCAAAACACAACGCACCCAGGGGAGAGATACCATGGTAAATAGGTAACCTATTTACCATGGTATCCCTCCCCTGCGGCGGCTGCTCTTGATCTCCGGCTGCTCTTCATCTCCGTGAACGCACCCGCTGTCTCCAAACCTTGCAGAGCAGCACATTGAAGCGATTGAAAACACAGCACAACATTCCCTAATAACACTTGCAATGCATTATGACTTCAAAGGTATGGCTTTAGGTCTATGACATTATTATTTATTGATTTTATTTTGTTTTATTTCTTTGATCACCAACTGCCACGACAACACACTCGTATTTTTTATGCAGTACTCCTGACGAACTTCACCCATTGCCCGCATCGTACCGGCTCTTAAGGTAGCATGTGTTGGAGCAGTAGGACAAGCTAGCCATCCCGCCCGCTGCTTTCCTGCATTATTGTTCACCAAAACCGTTCGCCGAAACAAAAATAGGTAAATAGGTAACCTATTTACCATGGTATCTCTCCCCTGGGTGCCTTTTGTTTTGCGCAGGCTGCTCTTGATCTCCGTGAACGCACCCGCTGTCTCCAAACCTTGCAGAGCAGCACATTGAAGCGCTTGAAAACACAGCACAACATTCCCTAATAACACTTGCAATGCATTATGACTTCAAAGGTATGACTTTAAGTCTATGACATTATTATTTTATTGATTTTATTTTGTTTTTTTTTCTTTGATCACCAACTGCCACGACAACACACTCGTATTTTTTATGCAGTACTCCTGACGAACTTCACCCATTGCCCGCATCGTACCGGCTCTTAAGGTAGCTTCTGTTGGAGCAGCAGGACAAGCTCGCCATCCCGCCCGCTGCTTTCCTGCATTATTGCTCACCAAAACACAACGCATCTCCCCTGGGTGCCTTTTGTTTTGCGCCGGCTGCTCTTGATTTCCGTGAACGCACCCGCTGTCTCCAAACCTTGCAGAGCAGCACATTGAAGCGCTTGAAAACACAGCACAGCATTCCCTAATAACACTTGCAATGCATTATGACTTCAAAGGTATGGCTTTAAGTCTATGACATTATTATTTATTGATTTTATTGTGTTTTATTTCTTTGATCACCAACTGCCACGACAACACACTCGTTTTTTTATGCAGTACTCGTGACGAACTTCACCCATTGCCCGCATAGTACCGGCTCTTAAGGTAGCTTGTGTTGGAGCAGCAGGACAAGCTCGCCATCCCGCCCGCTGCTTTCCTGCATTATTGCTCACCAAACCGTTCGCCGAAACAAAAATAGGTAAATAGGTAACCTATTTACCATGGTATCTCTCCCCTGGGTGCCTTTTGTTTTGCGCCGGCTGCTCTTGATCTCCGTGAACGCACCCGCTGTCTCCAAACCTTGCAGAGCAGCACATTGAAGCGCTTGAAAACACAGCACAACATTCCCTAATAACACTTGCAATGCATTATGACTTCAAAGGTATGGCTTTAGGTCTATGACATTATTATTTATTGATTTTATTTTGTTTTATTTCTTTGATCACCAACTGCCACGACAACACACTCGTTTTTTTATGCAGTACTCCTGACGAACTTCACCCATTGCCCGCATCGTACCGGCTCTTAAGGTAGCGTGTGTTGGAGCAGCAGGACAAGCTCGCCATCCCGCCCGCTGCTTTCCTGCATTATTGCTCACCAAAACACAACGCACCCAGGGGAGAGATACCATGGTAAATAGGTAACCTATTTACCATGGTACAACCCTCCCCTGCGGCGGCTGCTCTTGATCTCCGGCTGCTCTTGATCTCCGTGAACGCACCCGCTGTCTCCAAACCTTGCAGAGCAGCACATTGAAGCGCTTGAAAACACAGCACAACATTCCCTAATAACACTTGTAATGCATTATGACTTCAAAGGTATGACTTTAAGTCTATGACATTATTATTTATTGATTTTATTTTGTTTTATTTCTTTGATCACCAACTGCCACGACAACACACTCTTTTTTTTTATGCAGTACTCCTGACGAACTTCACCCATTGCCCGAATCGTACCGGCTCTTAAGGTAGCTTGTGATGGAGCAGCAGGACAAGCTCGCCATCCCGCCCGCTGCTTTCCTGCATTATTGCTCACCAAAACACAACGCACCCAGGGGAGAGATACCATGGTAAATAGGTAACCTATTTACCATGGTATCCCTCCCCTGCGGCGGCTGCTCTTGATCTCCGGCTGCTCTTGATCTCCGTGAACGCACCCGCTGTCTCCAAACCTTGCAGAGCAGCACATTGAAGCGATTGAAAACACAGCACAACATTCCCTAATAACACTTGCAATGCATTATGACTTCAAAGGTATGGCTTTAGGTCTATGACATTATTATTTATTGATTTTATTTTGTTTTATTTCTTTGATCACCAACTGCCACGACAACACACTCGTATTTTTTATGCAGTACTCCTGACGAACTTCACCCATTGCCCGCATCGTACCGGCTCTTAAGGTAGCATGTGTTGGAGCAGTAGGACAAGCTAGCCATCCCGCCCGCTGCTTTCCTGCATTATTGTTCACCAAAACCGTTCGCCGAAACAAAAATAGGTAAATAGGTAACCTATTTACCATGGTATCTCTCCCCTGGGTGCCTTTTGTTTTGCGCAGGCTGCTCTTGATCTCCGTGAACGCACCCGCTGTCTCCAAACCTTGCAGAGCAGCACATTGAAGCGCTTGAAAACACAGCACAACATTCCCTAATAACACTTGCAATGCATTATGACTTCAAAGGTATGACTTTAAGTCTATGACATTATTATTTTATTGATTTTATTTTGTTTTTTTTTCTTTGATCACCAACTGCCACGACAACACACTCGTTTTTTTTTATGCAGTACTCCTGACGAACTTCACCCATTGCCCGCATCGTACCGGCTCTTAAGGTAGCTTGTGTTGGAGCAGCAGGACAAGCTCACCATCCCGCCCGCTGCTTTCCTGCATTATTGCTCACCAAAACACAACGCATCTCCCCTGGGTGCCTTTTGTTTTGCGCCGGCTGCTCTTGATCTCCGTGAACGCACCCGCTGTCTCCAAACCTTGCAGAGCAGCACATTGAAGCGCTTGAAAACACAGCACAACATTCCCTAATAACACTTGCAATGCATTATGACTTCAAAGGTATGACTTTAAGTCTATGACATTATTATTTATTGATTTTATTTTGTTTTATTTCTTTGATCACCAACTGCCACGACAACACACTCGTTTTTTTTACGCAGTACTCCTGACGAACTTCACCCATTGCCCGCATCGTACCGGCTCTTACGGTAGCTTGTATTGGAGCAGCAGGACAAGCTCGCCATCCCGCCCGCTGCTTTCCTGCATTATTGCTCACGAAAACACAACGCACCCAGGGGAGAGATACCATGGTAAATATGTAACCTATTTACCATGGTATCCCTCCCCTGCGGCGGCTGCTCTTGATCTCCGGCTGCTCATGATCTCCGTGAACGCACCCGCTGTCTCCAAACCTTGCAGAGCAGCACATTGAAGCGCTTGAAAACACAGCACAACATTCCCTAATAACACTTGCAATGCATTATGACTTCAAAGGTATGACTTTAAGTCTATGACATTATTATTTATTGATTTTATTTTGTTTTATTTCTTTGATCACCAACTGCCACGACAACACACTCGTTTTTTTATGCAGTACTCCTGACGAACTTCACCCATTGCCCGCATCGTACCGGCTCTTAAGGTAGCTTGTGTTGGAGCAGCAGGACAAGCTCGCCATCCCGCCCGCTGCTTTCCTGCATTATTGCTCACGAAAACACAACGCACACAGGGGAGAGATACCATGGTAAATAGGTAACCTATTAGGTAATCTGCGTTCACGGAGATAGGTAACCTATTTACCATGGTATCCCTCCCCTGCGGCGGCTGCTCTTGATCTCCGGCTGCTCATGATCTCCTAGAACGCACCCGCTGTCTCCAAACCTTGCAGAGCAGCACATTGAAGCGCTTGAAAACACAGCACAACATTCCCTAATAACACTTGCAATGCATTATGACTTCAAAGGTATGACTTTAGGTCTATGACATTATTATTTATTAATTTTATTTTGTTTTATTTCTTTGATCACCAACTGCCACGACAACACACTCGTTTTTTTTTATGCAGTACTCCTGACGAACTTCACCCATTGCCCGCATCGTACCGACTCTTAAGGTAGCTTGTGTTGGAGCAGCAGGACAAGCTCGCCATCCCGCCCGCTGCTTTCCTGCATTATTGCTCACGAAAACACAACGCACACAGGGGAGAGATACCATGGTAAATAGGTAACCTATTAGGTAATCTGCGTTCACGGAGATAGGTAACCTATTTACCATGGTATCCCTCCCCTGCGGCGGCTGCTCTTGATCTCCGGCTGCTCATGATCTCCTAGAACGCACCCGCTGTCTCCAAACCTTGCAGAGCAGCACATTGAAGCGCTTGAAAACACAGCACAACATTCCCTAATAACACTTGCAATGCATTATGACTTCAAAGGTATGACTTTAAGTCTATGACATTATTATTTATTAATTTTATTTTGTTTTATTTCTTTGATCACCAACTGCCACGACAACACACTCGTTTTTTTTTATGCAGTACTCCTGACGAACTTCACCCATTGCCCGCATCGTACCGACTCTTAAGGTAGCTTGTGTTGGAGCAGCAGGACAAGCTCGCCATCCCGCCCGCTGCTTTCCTGCATTATTGCTCACGAAAACACAACGCACCCAGGGGAGAGATACCATGGTAAATAGGTAACCTATTTACCATGGTATCCCTCCCCTGCGGCGGCTGCTCTTGATCTCCTGCTGCTCATGATCTCCGTGAACGCACCCGCTGTCTCCAAACCTTGCAGAGCAGCACATTGAAGCGCTTGAAAACACAGCACAACATTCCCTAATAACACTTGCAATGCATTATGACTTCAAAGGTATGACTTTAAGTCTATGACATTATTATTATTTATTGATTTTATTTTGTTTTATTTCTTTGATCACCAACTGCCACGACAACACACTCGTTTTTTTATGCAGTACTCCTGACGAACTTCACCCATTGCCCGCATCGTACCGGCTCTAAGGTAGCTTGTGTTTGAGCAGCAGGACAAGCTCGCCATCCCGCCCGCTGCTTTCCTGCATTATTGCTCACGAAAACACAACGCACCCAGGGGAGAGATACCATGGTAAATAGGTAACCTATTTACCATGGTATCCCTCCCCTGCGGCGGCTGCTCTTGATCTCCGGCTGCTCATGATCTCCGTGAACGCACCCGCTGTCTCCAAACCTTGCAGAGCAGCACATTGAAGCGCTTGAAAACACAGCACAACATTCCCTAATAACACTTGCAATGCATTATGACTTCAAAGGTATGACTTTAAGTCTATGACATTATTATTTATTGATTTTATTTTGTTTTATTTCTTTGATCACCAACTGCCACGACAACACACTCGTTTTTTTTTTATGCAGTACTCCTGACGAACTTCACCCATTGCCCGCATCGTACCGGCTCTTAAGGTAGCTTGTGTTGGAGCAGCAGGACAAGCTCGCCATCCCGCCCGCTGCTTTCCTGCATTATTGCTCACGAAAACACAACGCACCCAGGGGAGAGATACCATGGTAAATAGGTAACCTATTTACCATGGTATCCCTCCCCTGCGGCGGCTGCTCTTGATCTCCTGCTGCTCATGATCTCCGTGAACGCACCCGCTGTCTCCAAACCTTGCAGAGCAGCACATTGAAGCGCTTGAAAACACTGCACAACATTCCCTAATAACACTTGCAATGCATTATGACTTCAAAGGTATGACTTTAAGTCTATGACATTATTATTTATTGATTTTATTTTGTTTTATTTCTTTGATCACCAACTGCCACGACAACACACTCGTTTTTTTTATGCAGTACTCCTGACGAACTTCACCCATTGCCCGCATCGTACCGGCTCTTAAGGTAGCTTGTGTTGGAGCAGCAGGACGAGCTCGCCATCCCGCCCGCTGCTTTCCTGCATTATTGCTCACGAAAACACAACGCACCCAGGGGAGAGATACCATGGTAAATAGGTAACCTATTTACCATGGTATCCCTCCCCTGCGGCGGCTGCTCTTGATCTCCGGCTGCTCATGATCTCCGTGAACGCACCCGCTGTCTCCAAACCTTGCAGAGCAGCACATTGAAGCGCTTGAAAACACAGCACAACATTCCCTAATAACACTTGCAATGCATTATGACTTCAAAGGTATGACTTTAAGTCTATGACATTATTATTATTTATTGATTTTATTTTGTTTTATTTCTTTGATCACCAACTGCCACGACAACACACTCGTTTTTTTATGCAGTACTCCTGACGAACTTCACCCATTGCCCGCATCGTACCGGCTCTAAGGTAGCTTGTGTTTGAGCAGCAGGACAAGCTCGCCATCCCGCCCGCTGCTTTCCTGCATTATTGCTCACGAAAACACAACGCACCCAGGGGAGAGATACCATGGTAAATAGGTAACCTATTTACCATGGTATCCCTCCCCTGCGGCGGCTGCTCTTGATCTCCGGCTGCTCATGATCTCCGTGAACGCACCCGCTGTCTCCAAACCTTGCAGAGCAGCACATTGAAGCGCTTGAAAACACAGCACAACATTCCCTAATAACACTTGCAATGCATTATGACTTCAAAGGTATGACTTTAAGTCTATGACATTATTATTTATTGATTTTATTTTGTTTTATTTCTTTGATCACCAACTGCCACGACAACACACTCGTTTTTTTTTTATGCAGTACTCCTGACGAACTTCACCCATTGCCCGCATCGTACCGGCTCTTAAGGTAGCTTGTGTTGGAGCAGCAGGACAAGCTCGCCATCCCGCCCGCTGCTTTCCTGCATTATTGCTCACGAAAACACAACGCACCCAGGGGAGAGATACCATGGTAAATAGGTAACCTATTTACCATGGTATCCCTCCCCTGCGGCGGCTGCTCTTGATCTCCTGCTGCTCATGATCTCCGTGAACGCACCCGCTGTCTCCAAACCTTGCAGAGCAGCACATTGAAGCGCTTGAAAACACAGCACAACATTCCCTAATAACACTTGCAATGCATTATGACTTCAAAGGTATGACTTTAAGTCTATGACATTATTATTTATTGATTTTATTTTGTTTTATTTCTTTGATCACCAACTGCCACGACAACACACTCGTTTTTTTTATGCAGTACTCCTGACGAACTTCACCCATTGCCCGCATCGTACCGGCTCTTAAGGTAGCTTGTGTTGGAGCAGCAGGACGAGCTCGCCATCCCGCCCGCTGCTTTCCTGCATTATTGCTCACGAAAACACAACGCACCCAGGGGAGAGATACCATGGTAAATAGGTAACCTATTTACCATGGTATCCCTCCCCTGCGGCGGCTGCTCTTGATCTCCGGCTGCTCATGATCTCCGTGAACGCACCCGCTGTCTCCAAACCTTGCAGAGCAGCACATTGAAGCGCTTGAAAACACAGCACAACATTCCCTAATAACACTTGCAATGCATTATGACTTCAAAGGTATGACTTTAAGTCTATGACATTATTATTATTTATTGATTTTATTTTGTTTTATTTCTTTGATCACCAACTGCCACGACAACACACTCGTTTTTTTATGCAGTACTCCTGACGATCTTCACCCATTGCCCGCATCGTACCGGCTCTAAGGTAGCTTGTGTTGGAGCAGCAGGACAAGCTCGCCATCCCGCCCGCTGCTTTCCTGCATTATTGCTCACGAAAACACAACGCACCCAGGGGAGAGATACCATGGTAAATAGGTAACCTATTTACCATGGTATCCCTCCCCTGCGGCGGCTGCTCTTGATCTCCGGCTGCTCATGATCTCCGTGAACGCACCCGCTGTCTCCAAACCTTGCAGAGCAGCACATTGAAGCGCTTGAAAACACAGCACAACATTCCCTAATAACACTTGCAATGCATTATGACTTCAAAGGTATGACTTTAAGTCTATGACATTATTATTATTTATTGATTTTATTTTGTTTTATTTCTTTGATCACCAACTGCCACGACAACACACTCGTTTTTTTATGCAGTACTCCTGACGATCTTCACCCATTGCCCGCATCGTACCGGCTCTAAGGTAGCTTGTGTTGGAGCAGCAGGACAAGCTCGCCATCCCGCCCGCTGCTTTCCTGCATTACTGCTCACGAAAACACAACGCACCCAGGGGAGAGATACCATGGTAAATAGGTAACCTATTTACCATGGTATCCCTCCCCTGCGGCGGCTGCTCTTGATCTCCTGCTGCTCATGATCTCCGTGAACGCACCCGCTGTCTCCAAACCTTGCAGAGCAGCACATTGAAGCGCTTGAAAACACAGCACAACATTCCCTAATAACACTTGCAATGCATTATGACTTCAAAGGTATGACTTTAAGTCTATGACATTATTATTTATTGATTTTATTTTGTTTTATTTCTTTGATCACCAACTGCCACGACAACACACTCGTTTTTTTTATGCAGTACTCCTGACGAACTTCACCCATTGCCCGCATCGTACCGGCTCTTAAGGTAGCTTGTGTTGGAGCAGCAGGACGAGCTCGCCATCCCGCCCGCTGCTTTCCTGCATTATTGCTCACGAAAACACAACGCACCCAGGGGAGAGATACCATGGTAAATAGGTAACCTATTTACCATGGTATCCCTCCCCTGCGGCGGCTGCTCTTGATCTCCGGCTGCTCATGATCTCCGTGAACGCACCCGCTGTCTCCAAACCTTGCAGAGCAGCACATTGAAGCGCTTGAAAACACAGCACAACATTCCCTAATAACACTTGCAATGCATTATGACTTCAAAGGTATGACTTTAAGTCTATGACATTATTATTATTTATTGATTTTATTTTGTTTTATTTCTTTGATCACCAACTGCCACGACAACACACTCGTTTTTTTATGCAGTACTCCTGACGATCTTCACCCATTGCCCGCATCGTACCGGCTCTAAGGTAGCTTGTGTTGGAGCAGCAGGACAAGCTCGCCATCCCGCCCGCTGCTTTCCTGCATTATTGCTCACGAAAACACAACGCACCCAGGGGAGAGATACCATGGTAAATAGGTAACCTATTTACCATGGTATCCCTCCCCTGCGGCGGCTGCTCTTGATCTCCGGCTGCTCATGATCTCCGTGAACGCACCCGCTGTCTCCAAACCTTGCAGAGCAGCACATTGAAGCGCTTGAAAACACAGCACAACATTCCCTAATAACACTTGCAATGCATTATGACTTCAAAGGTATGACTTTAAGTCTATGACATTATTATTATTTATTGATTTTATTTTGTTTTATTTCTTTGATCACCAACTGCCACGACAACACACTCGTTTTTTTATGCAGTACTCCTGACGATCTTCACCCATTGCCCGCATCGTACCGGCTCTAAGGTAGCTTGTGTTGGAGCAGCAGGACAAGCTCGCCATCCCGCCCGCTGCTTTCCTGCATTACTGCTCACGAAAACACAACGCACCCAGGGGAGAGATACCATGGTAAATAGGTAACCTATTTACCATGGTATCCCTCCCCTGCGGCGGCTGCTCTTGATCTCCTGCTGCTCATGATCTCCGTGAACGCACCCGCTGTCTCCAAACCTTGCAGAGCAGCACATTGAAGCGCTTGAAAACACAGCACAACATTCCCTAATAACACTTGCAATGCATTATGACTTCAAAGGTATGACTTTAAGTCTATGACATTATTATTTATTGATTTTATTTTGTTTTATTTCTTTGATCACCAACTGCCACGACAACACACTGGTTTTTTTTATGCAGTACTCCTGACGAACTTCACCCATTGCCCGCATCGTACCGGCTCTTAAGGTAGCTTGTGTTGGAGCAGCAGGACGAGCTCGCCATCCCGCCCGCTGCTTTCCTGCATTATTGCTCACGAAAACACAACGCACCCAGGGGAGAGATACCATGGTAAATAGGTAACCTATTTACCATGGTATCCCTCCCCTGCGGCGGCTGCTCTTGATCTCCGGCTGCTCATGATCTCCGTGAACGCACCCGCTGTCTCCAAACCTTGCAGAGCAGCACATTGAAGCGCTTGAAAACACAGCACAACATTCCCTAATAACACTTGCAATGCATTATGACTTCAAAGGTATGACTTTAAGTCTATGACATTATTATTATTTATTGATTTTATTTTGTTTTATTTCTTTGATCACCAACTGCCACGACAACACACTCGTTTTTTTATGCAGTACTCCTGACGAACTTCACCCATTGCCCGCATCGTACCGGCTCTTAAGGTAGCTTGTGTTGGAGCAGCAGGACTAGCTCGCCATCCCGCCCGCTGCTTTCCTGCATTATTGCTCACGAAAACACAACGCACCCAGGGGAGAGATACGCACCCGCTGTCTCCAAACCTTGCAGAGCAGCACATTGAAGCGCTTGAAAACACAGCACAACATTCCCTAATAACACTTGCAATGCATTATGACTTCAAAGGTATGACTTTAAGTCTATGACATTATTATTTATTGATTTTATTTTGTTTTATTTCTTTGATCACCAACTGCCACGGCAACACACTCGTTTTTTTATGCAGTACTCCTGACGAACTTCACCCATTGCCCGCATCGTACCGGCTCTTAAGGTAGCTTGTGTTGGAGCAGCAGGACAAGCTCGCCATCCCGCCCGCTGCTTTCCTGCATTATTGCTCACGAAAACACAACGCACCCAGGGGAGAGATACCATGGTAACCTATTTACCATGGTATCCCTCCCCTGCGGCGGCTGCTCTTGATCTCCGGCTGCTCATGATCTCCGTGAACGCACCCGCTGTCTCCAAACCTTGCAGAGCAGCACATTGAAGCGCTTGAAAACACAGCACAACATTCCCTAATAACACTTGCAATGCATTATGACTTCAAAGGTATGACTTTAAGTCTATGACATTATTATTATTTATTGATTTTATTTTGTTTTATTTCTTTGATCACCAACTGCCACGACAACACACTCGTTTTTTTTTTATGCAGTACTCCTGACGAACTTCACCCATTGCCCGCATCGTACCGGCTCTAAGGTAGCTTGTGTTGGAGCAGCAGGACAAGCTCGCCATCCCGCCCGCTGCTTTCCTGCATTATTGCTCACGAAAACACAACGCACCCAGGGGAGAGATACCATGGTAAATAGGTAACCTATTTACCATGGTATCCCTCCCCTGCGGCGGCTGCTCTTGATCTCCGGCTGCTCATGATCTCCGTGAACGCACCCGCTGTCTCCAAACCTTGCAGAGCAGCACATTGAAGCGCTTGAAAACACAGCATAACATTCCCTAATAACACTTGCAATGCATTATGACTTCAAAGGTATGACTTTAAGTCTATGACATTATTATTTATTGATTTTATTTTGTTTTATTTCTTTGATCACCAACTGCCACGACAACACACTCGTTTTTTATGCAGTACTCCTGACGAACTTCACCCATTGCCCGCATCGTACCGGCTCTTAAGGTAGCTTGTGTTGGAGCAGCAGGACAAGCTCGCCATCCCGCCCGCTGCTTTCCTGCATTATTGCTCACGAAAACACAACGCACCCAGGGGAGAGATACCATGGTAAATAGGTAACCTATTTACCATGGTATCCCTCCCCTGCGGCGGCTGCTCTTGATCTCCGGCTGCTCTTGATCTCCTAGAACGCACCCGCTGTCTCCAAACCTTGCAGAGCAGCACATTGAAGCGCTTGAAAACACAGCACAACATTCCCTAATAACACTTGCAATGCATTATGACTTCAAAGGTATGACTTTAAGTCTATGACATTATTATTTATTGATTTTATTTTGTTTTATTTCTTTGATCACCAACTGCCACGACAACACACTCGTTTTTTTTATGCAGTACTCCTGACGAACTTCACCCATTGCCCTAATCGTACCGGCTCTTAAGGTAGCTTGTGATGGAGCAGCAGGACAAGCTCGCCATCCCGCCCGCTGCTTTCCTGCATTATTGCTCACCAAAACACAACGCACCCAGGGGAGATATACCATGGTAAATAGGTAACCTATTTACCATGGTATCCCTCCCCTGCGGCGGCTGCTCTTGATCTCCGGCTGCTCTTGATCTCCGTGAACGCACCCGCTGTCTCCAAACCTTGCAGAGCAGCACATTGAAGCGCTTGAAAACACAGCACAACATTCCCTAATAACACTTGCAAACCTTGCAGAGCAGCACATTGAAGCGCTTGAAAACACAGCACAACATTCCCTAATAACACTTGCAATGCATTATGACTTCAAAGGTATGACTTTAAGTCTATGACATTATTATTTATTTTGTTTTATTTCTTTGATCACCAACTGCCACGACAACACACTCGTTTTTTTATGCAGTACTCCTGACGAACTTCACCCATTGCCCGCATCGTACCGGCTCTTAAGGTAGCTTGTGTTGGAGCAGCAGGACAAGCTCGCCATCCCGCCCGCTGCTTTCCTGCATTATTGCTCACGAAAACACAACGCACCCAGGGGAGAGATACCATGGTAAATAGGTAACCTATTTACCATGGTATCCCTCCCCTGCGGCGGCTGCTCTTGATCTCCGGCTGCTCATGATCTCCGTGAACGCACCCGCTGTCTCCAAACCTTGCAGAGCAGCACATTGAAGCGCTTGAAAACACAGCACAACATTCCCTAATAACACTTGCAAACCTTGCAGAGCAGCACATTGAAGCGCTTGAAAACACAGCACAACATTCCCTAATAACACTTGCAATGCATTATGACTTCAAAGGTATGACTTTAAGTCTATGACATTATTATTTATTTTGTTTTATTTTGTTTTATTTCTTTGATCACCAACTGCCACGACAACACACTCGTTTTTTTTACGCAGTACTCCTGACGAACTTCACCCATTGCCCGCATCGTACCGGCTCTTAAGGTAGCTTGTGTTGGAGCAGCAGGACAAGCTCGCCATCCCGCCCGCTGCTTTCCTGCATTATTGCTCACGAAAACACAACGCACCCAGGGGAGAGATACCATGGTAAATATGTAACCTATTTACCATGGTATCCCTCCCCTGCGGCGGCTGCTCTTGATCTCCGGCTGCTCATGATCTCCTAGAACGCACCCGCTGTCTCCAAACCTTGCAGAGCAGCACATTGAAGCGCTTGAAAACACAGCACAACATTCCCTAATAACACTTGCAATGCATTATGACTTCAAAGGTATGACTTTAAGTCTATGACATTATTATTATTTATTGATTTTATTTTGTTTTATTTCTTTGATCACCAACTGCCACGACAACACACTCGTTTTTTTATGCAGTACTCCTGACGAACTTCACCCATTGCCCGCATCGTACCGGCTCTAAGGTAGCTTGTGTTGGAGCAGCAGGACAAGCTCGCCATCCCGCCCGCTGCTTCCCTGCATTATTGCTCACGAAAACACAACGCACCCAGGGGAGAGATACCATGGTAAATAGGTAACCTATTTACCATGGTATCCCTCCCCTGCGGCGGCTGCTCTTGATCTCCGGCTGCTCATGATCTCCGTGAACGCACCCGCTGTCTCCAAACCTTGCAGAGCAGCACATTGAAGCGCTTGAAAACACAGCACAACATTCCCTAATAACACTTGCAATGCATTATGACTTCAAAGGTATGACTTTAAGTCTATGACATTATTATTTATTGATTTTATTTTGTTTTATTTCTTTGATCACCAACTGCCAAGACAACACACTCGTTTTTTTATGCAGTACTCCTGACGAACTTCACCCATTGCCCGCATCGTACCGGCTCTAAGGTAGCTTGTGTTGGAGCAGCAGGACAAGCTCGCCATCCCGCCCGCTGCTTTCCTGCATTATTGCTCACGAAAACACAACGCACCCAGGGGAGAGATACCATGGTAAATAGGTAACCTATTTACCATGGTATCCCTCCCCTGCGGCGGCTGCTCTTGATCTCCGGCTGCTCATGATCTCCGTGAACGCACCCGCTGTCTCCAAACCTTGCAGAGCAGCACATTGAAGCGCTTGAAAACACAGCACAACATTCCCTAATAACACTTGCAATGCATTATGACTTCAAAGGTATGACTTTAAGTCTATGACATTATTATTTATTGATTTTATTTTGTTTTATTTCTTTGATCACCAACTGCCACGACAACACACTCGTTTTTTTTACGCAGTACTCCTGACGAACTTCACCCATTGCCCGCATCGTACCGGCTCTTAAGGTAGCTTGTGTTGGAGCAGCAGGACAAGCTCGCCATCCCGCCCGCTGCTTTCCTGCATTATTGCTCACGAAAACACAACGCACCCAGGGGAGAGATACCATGGTAAATATGTAACCTATTTACCATGGTATCCCTCCCCTGCGGCGGCTGCTCTTGATCTCCGGCTGCTCATGATCTCCGTGAACGCACCCGCTGTCTCCAAACCTTGCAGAGCAGCACATTGAAGCGCTTGAAAACACAGCACAACATTCCCTAATAACACTTGCAATGCATTATGACTTCAAAGGTATGACTTTAAGTCTATGACATTATTATTATTTATTGATTTTATTTTGTTTTATTTCTTTGATCACCAACTGCCACGACAACACACTCGTTTTTTTATGCAGTACTCCTGACGAACTTCACCCATTGCCCGCATCGTACCGGCTCTAAGGTAGCTTGTGTTGGAGCAGCAGGACAAGCTCGCCATCCCGCCCGCTGCTTCCCTGCATTATTGCTCACGAAAACACAACGCACCCAGGGGAGAGATATACCTCCCCTGCGGCGGCTGCTCTTGATCTCCGGCTGCTCATGATCTCCGTGAACGCACCCGCTGTCTCCAAACCTTGCAGAGCAGCACATTGAAGCGCTTGAAAACACAGCACAACATTCCCTAATAACACTTGCAATGCATTATGACTTCAAAGGTATGACTTTAAGTCTATGACATTATTATTTATTTTGTTTTATTTCTTTGATCACCAACTGCCACGACAACACACTCGTTTTTTTATGCAGTACTCCTGACGAACTTCACCCATTGCCCGCATCGTACCGGCTCTTAAGGTAGCTTGTGTTGGAGCAGCAGGACAAGCTCGCCATCCCGCCCGCTGCTTTCCTGCATTATTGCTCACGAAAACACAACGCACCCAGGGGAGAGATACCATGGTAAATAGGTAACCTATTTACCATGGTATCCCTCCCCTGCGGCGGCTGCTCTTGATCTCCGGCTGCTCATGATCTCCGTGAACGCACCCGCTGTCTCCAAACCTTGCAGAGCAGCACATTGAAGCGCTTGAAAACACAGCACAACATTCCCTAATAACACTTGCAATGCATTATGACTTCAAAGGTATGACTTTAAGTCTATGACATTATTATTATTGATTGATTTTATTTTGTTTTATTTCTTTGATCACCAACTGCCACGACAACACACTCGTTTTTTTATGCAGTACTCCTGACGAACTTCACCCATTGCCCGCATCGTACCGGCTCTAAGGTAGCTTGTGTTGGAGCAGCAGGACAAGCTCGCCATCCCGCCCGCTGCTTTCCTGCATTATTGCTCACGAAAACACAACGCACCCAGGGGAGAGATACCATGGTAAATAGGTAACCTATTTACCATGGTATCCCTCCCCTGCGGCGGCTGCTCTTGATCTCCGGCTGCTCATGATCTCCGTGAACGCACCCGCTGTCTCCAAACCTTGCAGAGCAGCACATTGAAGCGCTTGAAAACACAGCACAACATTCCCTAATAACACTTGCAATGCATTATGACTTCAAAGGTATGACTTTAAGTCTATGACATTATTATTTATTGATTTTATTTTGTTTTATTTCTTTGATCACCAACTGCCACGACAACACACTCGTTTTTTTTATGCAGTACTCCTGACGAACTTCACCCATTGCCCGCATCGTACCGGCTCTTAAGGTAGCTTGTGTTGGAGCAGCAGGACAAGCTCGCCATCCCGCCCGCTGCTTTCCTGCATTATTGCTCACGAAAACACAACGCACCCAGGGGAGAGATAGCATGGTAAATAGGTAACCTATTTACCATGGTATCCCTCCCCTGCGGCGGCTGCTCTTGATCTCCGGCTGCTCATGATCTCCGTGAACGCACCCGCTGTCTCCAAACCTTGCAGAGCAGCACATTGAAGCGCTTGAAAACACAGCACAACATTCCCTAATAACACTTGCAATGCATTATGACTTCAAAGGTATGACTTTAAGTCTATGACATTATTATTTATTAATTTTATTTTGTTTTATTTCTTTGATCACCAACTGCCACGACAACACACTCGTTTTTTTTTATGCAGTACTCCTGACGAACTTCACCCATTGCCCGCATCGTACCGGCTCTTAAGGTAGCTTGTGTTGGAGCAGCAGGACAAGCTCGCCATCCCGCCCGCTGCTTTCCTGCATTATTGCTCACGAAAACACAACGCACACAGGGGAGAGATACCATGGTAAATAGGTAACCTATTTACCATGGTATCCCTCCCCTGCGGCGGCTGCTCTTGATCTCCGGCTGCTCATGATCTCCGTGAACGCACCCGCTGTCTCCAAACCTTGCAGAGCAGCACATTGAAGCGCTTGAAAACACAGCACAACATTCCCTAATAACACTTGCAATGCATTATGACTTCAAAGGTATGACTTTAAGTCTATGACATTATTATTTATTGATTTTATTTTGTTTTATTTCTTTGATCACCAACTGCCACGACAACACACTCGTTTTTTTATGCAGTACTCCTGACGAACTTCACCCATTGCCCGCATCGTACCGGCTCTTAAGGTAGCTTGTGTTGGAGCAGCAGGACAAGCTCGCCATCCCGCCCGCTGCTTTCCTGCATTATTGCTCACGAAAACACAACGCACCCAGGGGAGAGATAACATGGTAAATAGGTAACCTATTTACCATGGTATCCCTCCCCTGCGGCGGCTGCTCTTGATCTCCGGCTGCTCATGATCTCCGTGAACGCACCCGCTGTCTCCAAACCTTGCAGAGCAGCACATTGAAGCGCTTGAAAACACAGCACAACATTCCCTAATAACACTTGCAATGCATTATGACTTCAAAGGTATGACTTTAAGTCTAAGACATTATTATTATTTATTGATTTTATTTTGTTTTATTTCTTTGATCACCAACTGCCACGACAACACACTCGTTTTTTTATGCAGTACTCCTGACGAACTTCACCCATTGCCCGCATCGTACCGGCTCTTAAGGTAGCTTGTGTTGGAGCAGCAGGACAAGCTCGCCATCCCGCCCGCTGCTTTCCTGCATTATTGCTCACGAAAACACAACGCACACAGGGGAGAGATACCATGGTAAATAGGTAACCTATTAGGTAATCTGCGTTCACGGAGATAGGTAACCTATTTACCATGGTATCTCTCCCCTGCGGAGGCTGCTCTTGATCTCCGGCTGCTCATGATCTCCTAGAACGCACCCGCTGTCTCCAAACCTTGCAGAGCAGCACATTGAAGCGCTTGAAAACACAGCACAACATTCCCTAATAACACTTGCAATGCATTATGACTTCAAAGGTATGACTTTAAGTCTATGACATTATTATTTATTGATTTTATTTTGTTTTATTTCTTTGATCACCAACTGCCACGACAACACACTGGTTTTTTTTATGCAGTACTCCTGACGAACTTCACCCATTGCCCGCATCGTACCGGCTCTTAAGGTAGCTTGTGTTGGAGCAGCAGGACAAGCTCGCCATCCCGCCCGCTGCTTTCCTGCATTATTGCTCACGAAAACACAACGCACCCAGGGGAGAGATACCATGGTAAATAGGTAACCTATTTACCATGGTATCCCTCCCCTGCGGCGGCTGCTCTTGATCTCCGGCTGCTCATGATCTCCGTGAACGCACCCGCTGTCTCCAAACCTTGCAAAGCAGCACATTGAAGCGCTTGAAAACACAGCACAACATTCCCTAATAACACTTGCAATGCATTATGACTTCAAAGGTATGACTTTAAGTCTATGACATTATTATTATTTATTGATTTTATTTTGTTTTATTTCTTTGATCACCAACTGCCACGACAACACACTCGTTTTTTTATGCAGTACTCCTGACGAACTTCACCCATTGCCCGCATCGTACCGGCTCTTAAGGTAGCTTGTGTTGGAGCAGCAGGACAAGCTCGCCATCCCGCCCGCTGCTTTCCTGCATTATTGCTCACGAAAACACAACGCACCCAGGGGAGAGATACCATGGTAAATAGGTAACCTATTTACCATGGTATCCCTCCCCTGCGGCGGCTGCTCTTGATCTCCGGCTGCTCATGATCTCCGTGAACGCACCCGCTGTCTCCAAACCTTGCAGAGCAGCACATTGAAGCGCTTGAAAACACAGCACAACATTCCCTAATAACACTTGCAATGCATTATGACTTCAAAGGTATGACTTTAAGTCTATGACATTATTATTATTTATTGATTTTATTTTGTTTTATTTCTTTGATCACCAACTGCCACGACAACACACTCGTTTTTTTATGCAGTACTCCTGACGAACTTCACCCATTGCCCGCATCGTACCGGCTCTTAAGGTAGCTTGTGTTGGAGCAGCAGGACAAGCTCGCCATCCCGCCCGCTGCTTTCCTGCATTATTGCTCACGAAAACACAACGCACCCAGGGGAGAGATACCATGGTAAATAGGTAACCTATTTACCATGGTATCCCTCCCCTGCGGCGGCTGCTCTTGATCTCCGGCTGCTCATGATCTCCGTGAACGCACCCGCTGTCTCCAAACCTTGCAGAGCAGCACATTGAAGCGCTTGAAAACACAGCACAACATTCCCTAATAACACTTGCAATGCATTATGACTTCAAAGGTATGACTTTAAGTCTATGACATTATTATTTATTGATTTTATTTTGTTTTATTTCTTTGATCACCAACTGCCACGACAACACACTCGTTTTTTTATGCAGTACTCCTGACGAACTTCACCCATTGCCCGCATCGTACCGGCTCTAAGGTAGCTTGTGTTGGAGCAGCAGGACAAGCTCGCCATTCCGCCCGCTGCTTTCCTGCATTATTGCTCACGAAAACACAACGCACCCAGGGGAGAGATACCATGGTAAATAGGTAACCTATTTACCATGGTATCCCTCCCCTGCGGCGGCTGCTCTTGATCTCCGGCTGCTCATGATCTCCGTGAACGCACCCGCTGTCTCCAAACCTTGCAGAGCAGCACATTGAAGCGCTTGAAAACACAGCACAACATTCCCTAATAACACTTGCAATGCATTATGACTTCAAAGGTATGACTTTAAGTCTATGACATTATTATTTATTGATTTTATTTTGTTTTATTTCTTTGATCACCAACTGCCACGACAACACACTCGTTTTTTTATGCAGTACTCCTGACGAACTTCACCCATTGCCCGCATCGTACCGGCTCTTAAGGTAGCTTGTGTTGGAGCAGCAGGACAAGCTCGCCATCCCGCCCGCTGCTTTCCTGCATTATTGCTCAGGAAAACACAACGCACACAGGGGAGAGATACCATGGTAAATAGGTAACCTATTAGGTAATCTGCGTTCACGGAGATATGTAACCTATTTACCATGGTATCCCTCCCCTGCGGCGGCTGCTCTTGATCTCCGGCTGCTCATGATCTCCTAGAACGCACCCGCTGTCTCCAAACCTTGCAGAGCAGCACATTGAAGCGCTTGAAAACACAGCACAACATTCCCTAATATCACTTGCAATGCATTATGACTTCAAAGGTATGACTTTAAGTCTATGACATTGTTATTTATTGATTTTATTTTGTTTTATTTCTTTGATCACCAACTGCCACGACAACACACTCGTTTTTTTTATGCAGTACTCCTGACGAACTACACCCATTGCCCGCATCGTACCGGCTCTTAAGGTAGCTTGTGTTGGAGCAGCAGGACAAGCTCGCCATCCCGCCCGCTGCTTTCCTGCATTATTGCTCACGAAAACACAACGCACCCAGGGGAGAGATACCATGGTAAATAGGTAACCTATTTACCATGGTATCCCTCCCCTGCGGCGGCTGCTCTTGATCTCCGGCTGCTCATGATCTCCGTGAACGCACCCGCTGTCTCCAAACCTTGCAGAGCAGCACATTGAAGCGCTTGAAAACACAGCACAACATTCCCTAATAACACTTGCAATGCATTATGACTTCAAAGGTATGACTTTAAGTCTATGACGTTATTATTATTTATTGATTTTATTTTGTTTTATTTCTTTGATCACCAACTGCCACGACAACACACTCGTTTTTTTATGCAGTACTCCTGACGAACTTCACCCATTGCCCGCATCGTACCGGCTCTTAAGGTAGCTTGTGTTGGAGCAGCAGGACAAGCTCGCCATCCCGCCCTCTGCTTTCCTGCATTATTGCTCAGGAAAACACAACGCACACAGGGGAGAGATACCATGGTAAATAGGTAACCTATTAGGTAATCTGCGTTCACGGAGATATGTAACCTATTTACCATGGTATCCCTCCCCTGCGGCGGCTGCTCTTGATCTCCGGCTGCTCATGATCTCCTAGAACGCACCCGCTGTCTCCAAACCTTGCAGAGCAGCACATTGAAGCGCTTGAAAACACAGCACAACATTCCCTAATAACACTTGCAATGCATTATGACTTCAAAGGTATGACTTTAAGTCTATGACATTATTATTTATTGATTTTATTTTGTTTTATTTCTTTGATCACCAACTGCCACGACAACACACTCGTTTTTTTTATGCAGTACTCCTGACGAACTACACCCATTGCCCGCATCGTACCGGCTCTTAAGGTAGCTTGTGTTGGAGCAGCAGGACAAGCTCGCCATCCCGCCCGCTGCTTTCCTGCATTATTGCTCACGAAAACACAACGCACCCAGGGGAGAGATACCATGGTAAATAGGTAACCTATTTACCATGGTATCCCTCCCCTGCGGCGGCTGCTCTTGATCTCCGGCTGCTCATGATCTCCGTGAACGCACCCGCTGTCTCCAAACCTTGCAGAGCAGCACATTGAAGCGCTTGAAAACACAGCACAACATTCCCTAATAACACTTGCAATGCATTATGACTTCAAAGGTATGACTTTAAGTCTATGACATTATTATTATTTATTGATTTTATTTTGTTTTATTTCTTTGATCACCAACTGCCACGACAACACACTCGTTTTTTTATGCAGTACTCCTGACGAACTTCACCCATTGCCCGCATCGTACCGGCTCTAAGGTAGCTTGTGTTGGAGCAGCAGGACAAGCTCGCCATCCCGCCCGCTGCTTTCCTGCATTATTGCTCACGAAAACACAACGCACCCAGGGGAGAGATACCATGGTAAATAGGTAACCTATTTACCATGGTATCCCTCCCCTGCGGCGGCTGCTCTTGATCTCCGGCTGCTCATGATCTCCGTGAACGCACCCGCTGTCTCCAAACCTTGCAGAGCAGCACATTGAAGCGCTTGAAAACACAGCACAACATTCCCTAATAACACTTGCAATGCATTATGACTTCAAAGGTATGACTTTAAGTCTATGACATTATTATTTATTGATTTTATTTTGTTTTATTTCTTTGATCACCAACTGCCACGACAACACACTCGTTTTTTTTTATGCAGTACTCCTGACGAACTTCACCCATTGCCCGCATCGTACCGGCTCTTAAGGTAGCTTGTGTTGGAGCAGCAGGACAAGCTCGCCATCCCGCCCGCTGCTTTCCTGCATTATTGCTCACCAAAACACAACGCACCCAGGGGAGAGATACCATGGTAAATAGGTAACCTATTAGGTAATCTGCGTTCACGGAGATATGTAACCTATTTACCATGGTATCCCTCCCCTGCGGCGGCTGCTCTTGATCTCCGGCTGCTCATGATCTCCTAGAACGCACCCGCTGTCTCCAAACCTTGCAGAGCAGCACATTGAAGCGCTTGAAAACACAGCACAACATTCCCTAATAACACTTGCAATGCATTATGACTTCAAAGGTATGACTTTAAGTCTATGACATTATTATTTATTGATTTTATTTTGTTTTATTTCTTTGATCACCAACTGCCACGACAACACACTCGTGATTTTTATGCAGTACTCCTGACGAACTACACCCATTACCCGCATCGTACCGGCTCTTAAGGTAGCTTGTGTTGGAGCAGCAGGACAAGCTCGCCATCCCGCCCGCTGCTTTCCTGCATTATTGCTCACGAAAACACAACGCACCCAGGGGAGAGATACCATGGTAAATAGGTAACCTATTTACCATGGTATCCCTCCCCTGCGGCGGCTGCTCTTGATCTCCGGCTGCTCATGATCTCCGTGAACGCACCCGCTGTCTCCAAACCTTGCAGAGCAGCACATTGAAGCGCTTGAAAACACAGCACAACATTCCCTAATAACACTTGCAATGCATTATGACTTCAAAGGTATGACTTTAAGTCTATGACATTATTATTATTTATTGATTTTATTTTGTTTTATTTCTTTGATCACCAACTGCCACGACAACACACTCGTTTTTTTATGCAGTACTCCTGACGAACTTCACCCATTGCCCGCATCGTACCGGCTCTAAGGTAGCTTGTGTTGGAGCAGCAGGACAAGCTCGCCATCCCGCCCGCTGCTTTCCTGCATTATTGCTCACGAAAACACAACGCACCCAGGGGAGAGATACCATGGTAAATAGGTAACCTATTTACCATAGGTAACCTATTTACCATGGTATCCCTCCCCTGCGGCGGCTGCTCTTGATCTCCGGCTGCTCATGATCTCCTAGAACGCACCCGCTGTCTCCAAACCTTGCAGAGCAGCACATTGAAGCGCTTGAAAACACAGCACAACATTCCCTAATAACACTTGCAATGCATTATGACTTCAAAGGTATGACTTTAAGTCTATGACATTATTATTTATTAATTTTATTTTGTTTTATTTCTTTGATCACCAACTGCCACGACAACACACTCGTTTTTTTTTATGCAGTACTCCTGACGAACTTCACCCATTGCCCGCATCGTACCGGCTCTTAAGGTAGCTTGTGTTGGAGCAGCAGGACAAGCTCGCCATCCCGCCCGCTGCTTTCCTGCATTATTGCTCACGAAAACACAACGCACCCAGGGGAGAGATACCATGGTAAATAGGTAACCTATTTACCATGGTATCCCTCCCCTGCGGCGGCTGCTCTTGATCTCCGGCTGCTCATGATCTCCGTGAACGCACCCGCTGTCTCCAAACCTTGCAGAGCAGCACATTGAAGCGCTTGAAAACACAGCACAACATTCCCTAATAACACTTGCAATGCATTATGACTTCAAAGGTATGACTTTAAGTCTATGACATTATTATTTATTGATTTTATTTTGTTTTATTTCTTTGATCACCAACTGCCACGACAACACACTCGTTTTTTTATGCAGTACTCCTGACGAACTTCACCCATTGCCCGCATCGTACCGGCTCTAAGGTAGCTTGTGTTGGAGCAGCAGGACAAGCTCGCCATCCCGCCCGCTGCTTTCCTGCATTATTGCTCACGAAAACACAACGCACCCAGGGGAGAGATACCATGGTAAATAGGTAACCTATTTACCATGGTATCCCTCCCCTGCGGCGGCTGCTCTTGATCTCCGGCTGCTCATGATCTCCGTGAACGCACCCGCTGTCTCCAAACCTTGCAGAGCAGCACATTGAAGCGCTTGAAAACACAGCACAACATTCCCTAATAACACTTGCAATGCATTATGACTTCAAAGGTATGACTTTAAGTCTATGACATTATTTTTTATTGATTTTATTTTGTTTTATTTCTTTGATCACCAACTGCCACGACAACACACTCGTTTTTTTATGCAGTACTCCTGACGAACTTCACCCATTGCCCGCATCGTACCGGCTCTTAAGGTAGCTTGTGTTGGAGCAGCAGGACAAGCTCGCCATCCCGCCCGCTGCTTTCCTGCATTATTGCTCAGGAAAACACAACGCACACAGGGGAGAGATACCATGGTAAATAGGTAACCTATTAGGTAATCTGCGTTCACGGAGATATGTAACCTATTTACCATGGTATCCCTCCCCTGCGGCGGCTGCTCTTGATCTCCGGCTGCTCATGATCTCCTAGAACGCACCCGCTGTCTCCAAACCTTGCAGAGCAGCACATTGAAGCGCTTGAAAACACAGCACAACATTCCCTAATATCACTTGCAATGCATTATGACTTCAAAGGTATGACTTTAAGTCTATGACATTATTATTTATTGATTTTATTTTGTTTTATTTCTTTGATCACCAACTGCCACGACAACACACTCGTTTTTTTTATGCAGTACTCCTGACGAACTACACCCATTGCCCGCATCGTACCGGCTCTTAAGGTAGCTTGTGTTGGAGCAGCAGGACAAGCTCGCCATCCCGCCCGCTGCTTTCCTGCATTATTGCTCACGAAAACACAACGCACCCAGGGGAGAGATACCATGGTAAATAGGTAACCTATTTACCATGGTATCCCTCCCCTGCGGCGGCTGCTCTTGATCTCCGGCTGCTCATGATCTCCGTGAACGCACCCGCTGTCTCCAAACCTTGCAGAGCAGCACATTGAAGCGCTTGAAAACACAGCACAACATTCCCTAATAACACTTGCAATGCATTATGACTTCAAAGGTATGACTTTAAGTCTATGACGTTATTATTATTTATTGATTTTATTTTGTTTTATTTCTTTGATCACCAACTGCCACGACAACACACTCGTTTTTTTATGCAGTACTCCTGACGAACTTCACCCATTGCCCGCATCGTACCGGCTCTTAAGGTAGCTTGTGTTGGAGCAGCAGGACAAGCTCGCCATCCCGCCCTCTGCTTTCCTGCATTATTGCTCAGGAAAACACAACGCACACAGGGGAGAGATACCATGGTAAATAGGTAACCTATTAGGTAATCTGCGTTCACGGAGATATGTAACCTATTTACTATGGTATCCCTCCCCTGCGGCGGCTGCTCTTGATCTCCGGCTGCTCATGATCTCCTAGAACGCACCCGCTGTCTCCAAACCTTGCAGAGCAGCACATTGAAGCGCTTGAAAACACAGCACAACATTCCCTAATAACACTTGCAATGCATTATGACTTCAAAGGTATGACTTTAAGTCTATGACATTATTATTTATTGATTTTATTTTGTTTTATTTCTTTGATCACCAACTGCCACGACAACACACTCGTTTTTTTTATGCAGTACTCCTGACGAACTACACCCATTGCCCGCATCGTACCGGCTCTTAAGGTAGCTTGTGTTGGAGCAGCAGGACAAGCTCGCCATCCCGCCCGCTGCTTTCCTGCATTATTGCTCACGAAAACACAACGCACCCAGGGGAGAGATACCATGGTAAATAGGTAACCTATTTACCATGGTATCCCTCCCCTGCGGCGGCTGCTCTTGATCTCCGGCTGCTCATGATCTCCGTGAACGCACCCGCTGTCTCCAAACCTTGCAGAGCAGCACATTGAAGCGCTTGAAAACACAGCACAACATTCCCTAATAACACTTGCAATGCATTATGACTTCAAAGGTATGACTTTAAGTCTATGACATTATTATTATTTATTGATTTTATTTTGTTTTATTTCTTTGATCACCAACTGCCACGACAACACACTCGTTTTTTTATGCAGTACTCCTGACGAACTTCACCCATTGCCCGCATCGTACCGGCTCTAAGGTAGCTTGTGTTGGAGCAGCAGGACAAGCTCGCCATCCCGCCCGCTGCTTTCCTGCATTATTGCTCACGAAAACACAACGCACCCAGGGGAGAGATACCATGGTAAATAGGTAACCTATTTACCATGGTATCCCTCCCCTGCGGCGGCTGCTCTTGATCTCCGGCTGCTCATGATCTCCGTGAACGCACCCGCTGTCTCCAAACCTTGCAGAGCAGCACATTGAAGCGCTTGAAAACACAGCACAACATTCCCTAATAACACTTGCAATGCATTATGACTTCAAAGGTATGACTTTAAGTCTATGACATTATTATTTATTGATTTTATTTTGTTTTATTTCTTTGATCACCAACTGCCACGACAACACACTCGTTTTTTTTTATGCAGTACTCCTGACGAACTTCACCCATTGCCCGCATCGTACCGGCTCTTAAGGTAGCTTGTGTTGGAGCAGCAGGACAAGCTCGCCATCCCGCCCGCTGCTTTCCTGCATTATTGCTCACCAAAACACAACGCACCCAGGGGAGAGATACCATGGTAAATAGGTAACCTATTAGGTAATCTGCGTTCACGGAGATATGTAACCTATTTACCATGGTATCCCTCCCCTGCGGCGGCTGCTCTTGATCTCCGGCTGCTCATGATCTCCTAGAACGCACCCGCTGTCTCCAAACCTTGCAGAGCAGCACATTGAAGCGCTTGAAAACACAGCACAACATTCCCTAATAACACTTGCAATGCATTATGACTTCAAAGGTATGACTTTAAGTCTATGACATTATTATTTATTGATTTTATTTTGTTTTATTTCTTTGATCACCAACTGCCACGACAACACACTCGTGATTTTTATGCAGTACTCCTGACGAACTACACCCATTACCCGCATCGTACCGGCTCTTAAGGTAGCTTGTGTTGGAGCAGCAGGACAAGCTCGCCATCCCGCCCGCTGCTTTCCTGCATTATTGCTCACGAAAACACAACGCACCCAGGGGAGAGATACCATGGTAAATAGGTAACCTATTTACCATGGTATCCCTCCCCTGCGGCGGCTGCTCTTGATCTCCGGCTGCTCATGATCTCCGTGAACGCACCCGCTGTCTCCAAACCTTGCAGAGCAGCACATTGAAGCGCTTGAAAACACAGCACAACATTCCCTAATAACACTTGCAATGCATTATGACTTCAAAGGTATGACTTTAAGTCTATGACATTATTATTATTTATTGATTTTATTTTGTTTTATTTCTTTGATCACCAACTGCCACGACAACACACTCGTTTTTTTATGCAGTACTCCTGACGAACTTCACCCATTGCCCGCATCGTACCGGCTCTAAGGTAGCTTGTGTTGGAGCAGCAGGACAAGCTCGCCATCCCGCCCGCTGCTTTCCTGCATTATTGCTCACGAAAACACAACGCACCCAGGGGAGAGATACCATGGTAAATAGGTAACCTATTTACCATAGGTAACCTATTTACCATGGTATCCCTCCCCTGCGGCGGCTGCTCTTGATCTCCGGCTGCTCATGATCTCCTAGAACGCACCCGCTGTCTCCAAACCTTGCAGAGCAGCACTTTGAAGCGCTTGAAAACACAGCACAACATTCCCTAATAACACTTGCAATGCATTATGACTTCAAAGGTATGACTTTAAGTCTATGACATTATTATTTATTAATTTTATTTTGTTTTATTTCTTTGATCACCAACTGCCACGACAACACACTCGTTTTTTTTTATGCAGTACTCCTGACGAACTTCACCCATTGCCCGCATCGTACCGGCTCTTAAGGTAGCTTGTGTTGGAGCAGCAGGACGAGCTCGCCATCCCGCCCGCTGCTTTCCTGCATTATTGCTCACGAAAACACAACGCACCCAGGGGAGAGATACCATGGTAAATAGGTAACCTATTTACCATGGTATCCCTCCCCTGCGGCGGCTGCTCTTGATCTCCGGCTGCTCATGATCTCCGTGAACGCACCCGCTGTCTCCAAACCTTGCAGAGCAGCACATTGAAGCGCTTGAAAACACAGCACAACATTCCCTAATAACACTTGCAATGCATTATGACTTCAAAGGTATGACTTTAAGTCTATGACATTATTATTTATTAATTTTATTTTGTTTTATTTCTTTGATCACCAACTGCCACGACAACACACTCGTTTTTTTTTATGCAGTACTCCTGACGAACTTCACCCATTGCCCGCATCGTACCGGCTCTTAAGGTAGCTTGTGTTGGAGCAGCAGGACAAGCTCGCCATCCCGCCCGCTGCTTTCCTGCATTATTGCTCACGAAAACACAACGCACACAGGGGAGAGATACCATGGTAAATAGGTAACCTATTTACCATGGTATCCCTCCCCTGCGGCGGCTGCTCTTGATCTCCGGCTGCTCATGATCTCCGTGAACGCACCCGCTGTCTCCAAACCTTGCAGAGCAGCACATTGAAGCGCTTGAAAACACAGCACAACATTCCCTAATAACACTTGCAATGCATTATGACTTCAAAGGTATGACTTTAAGTCTATGACATTATTATTATTTATTGATTTTATTTTGTTTTATTTCTTTGATCACCAACTGCCACGACAACACACTCGTTTTTTTATGCAGTACTCCTGACGAACTTCACCCATTGCCCGCATCGTACCGGCTCTTAAGGTAGCTTGTGTTGGAGCAGCAGGACAAGCTCGCCATCCCGCCCGCTGCTTTCCTGCATTATTGCTCACGAAAACACAACGCACACAGGGGAGAGATACCATGGTAAATAGGTAACCTATTAGGTAATCTGCGTTCACGGAGATAGGTAACCTATTTACCATGGTATCCCTCCCCTGCGGAGGCTGCTCTTGATCTCCGGCTGCTCATGATCTCCTAGAACGCACCCGCTGTCTCCAAACCTTGCAGAGCAGCACATTGAAGCGCTTGAAAACACAGCACAACATTCCCTAATAACACTTGCAATGCATTATGACTTCAAAGGTATGACTTTAAGTCTATGACATTATTATTTATTGATTTTATTTTGTTTTATTTCTTTGATCACCAACTGCCACGACAACACACTGGTTTTTTTTATGCAGTACTCCTGACGAACTTCACCCATTGCCCGCATCGTACCGGCTCTTAAGGTAGCTTGTGTTGGAGCAGCAGGACAAGCTCGCCATCCCGCCCGCTGCTTTCCTGCATTATTGCTCACGAAAACACAACGCACCCAGGGGAGAGATACCATGGTAAATAGGTAACCTATTTACCATGGTATCCCTCCCCTGCGGCGGCTGCTCTTGATCTCCGGCTGCTCATGATCTCCGTGAACGCACCCGCTGTCTCCAAACCTTGCAGAGCAGCACATTGAAGCGCTTGAAAACACAGCACAACATTCCCTAATAACACTTGCAATGCATTATGACTTCAAAGGTATGACTTTAAGTCTATGACATTATTATTATTTATTGATTTTATTTTGTTTTATTTCTTTGATCACCAACTGCCACGACAACACACTCGTTTTTTTATGCAGTACTCCTGACGAACTTCACCCATTGCCCGCATCGTACCGGCTCTTAAGGTAGCTTGTGTTGGAGCAGCAGGAAAAGCTCGCCATCCCGCCCGCTGCTTTCCTGCATTATTGCTCACGAAAACACAACGCACCCAGGGGAGAGATACCATGGTAAATAGGTAACCTATTTACCATGGTATCCCTCCCCTGCGGCGGCTGCTCTTGATCTCCGGCTGCTCATGATCTCCTAGAACGCACCCGCTGTCTCCAAACCTTGCAGAGCAGCACATTGAAGCGCTTGAAAACACAGCACAACATTCCCTAATAACACTTGCAATGCATTATGACTTCAAAGGTATGACTTTAAGTCTATGACATTATTATTTATTAATTTTATTTTGTTTTATTTCTTTGATCACCAACTGCCACGACAACACACTCGTTTTTTTTTATGCAGTACTCCTGACGAACTTCACCCATTGCCCGCATCGTACCGGCTCTTAAGGTAGCTTGTGTTGGAGCAGCAGGACAAGCTCGCCATCCCGCCCGCTGCTTTCCTGCATTATTGCTCACGAAAACACAACGCACCCAGGGGAGAGATACCATGGTAAATAGGTAACCTATTTACCATGGTATCCCTCCCCTGCGGCGGCTGCTCTTGATCTCCGGCTGCTCATGATCTCCGTGAACGCACCCGCTGTCTCCAAACCTTGCAGAGCAGCACATTGAAGCGCTTGAAAACACAGCACAACATTCCCTAATAACACTTGCAATGCATTATGACTTCAAAGGTATGACTTTAAGTCTATGACATTATTATTATTTATTGATTTTATTTTGTTTTATTTCTTTGATCACCAACTGCCAAGACAACACACTCGTTTTTTTATGCAGTACTCCTGACGAACTTCACCCATTGCCCGCATCGTACCGGCTCTAAGGTAGCTTGTGTTGGAGCAGCAGGACAAGCTCGCCATCCCGCCCGCTGCTTTCCTGCATTATTGCTCACGAAAACACAACGCACCCAGGGGAGAGATACCATGGTAAATAGGTAACCTATTTACCATGGTATCCCTCCCCTGCGGCGGCTGCTCTTGATCTCCGGCTGCTCATGATCTCCGTGAACGCACCCGCTGTCTCCAAACCTTGCAGAGCAGCACATTGAAGCGCTTGAAAACACAGCACAACATTCCCTAATAACACTTGCAATGCATTATGACTTCAAAGGTATGACTTTAAGTCTATGACATTATTATTTATTGATTTTATTTTGTTTTATTTCTTTGATCACCAACTGCCACGACAACACACTCGTTTTTTTTTATGCAGTACTCCTGACGAACTTCACCCATTGCCCGCATCGTACCGGCTCTTAAGGTAGCTTGTGTTGGAGCAGCAGGACAAGCTCGCCATCCCGCCCGCTGCTTTCCTGCATTATTGCTCACCAAAACACAACGCACCCAGGGGAGAGATACCATGGTAAATAGGTAACCTATTAGGTAATCTGCGTTCACGGAGATAGGTAACCTATTTACCATGGTATCTTTCCCCTGCGGCGGCTGCTCTTGATCTCCGGCTGCTCATGATCTCCGTGAACGCACCCGCTGTCTCCAAACCTTGCAGAGCAGCACATTGAAGCGCTTCAAAACACAGCACAACATTCCCTAATAACACTTGCAATGCATTATGACTTCAAAGGTATGACTTTAAGTCTATGACATTATTATTTATTGATTTTATTTTGTTTTATTTCTTTGATCACCAACTGCCACGACAACACACTCGTTTTTTTTATGCAGTACTCCTGACGAACTACACCCATTGCCCGCATCGTACCGGCTCTTAAGGTAGCTTGTGTTGGAGCAGCAGGACAAGCTCGCCATCCCGCCCGCTGCTTTCCTGCATTATTGCTCACGAAAACACAACGCACCCAGGGGAGAGATACCATGGTAAATAGGTAACCTATTTACCATGGTATCCCTCCCCTGCGGCGGCTGCTCTTGATCTCCGGCTGCTCATGATCTCCGTGAACGCACCCGCTGTCTCCAAACCTTGCAGAGCAGCACATTGAAGCGCTTGAAAACACAGCACAACATTCCCTAATAACACTTGCAATGCATTATGACTTCAAAGGTATGACTTTAAGTCTATGACATTATTATTATTTATTGATTTTATTTTGTTTTATTTCTTTGATCACCAACTGCCACGACAACACACTCGTTTTTTTATGCAGTACTCCTGACGAACTTCACCCATTGCCCGCATCGTACCGGCTCTTAAGGTAGCTTGTGTTGGAGCAGCAGGACAAGCTCGCCATCCCGCCCGCTGCTTTCCTGCATTATTGCTCACGAAAACACAACGCACCCAGGGGAGAGATACCATGGTAAATAGGTAACCTATTTACCATGGTATCCCTCCCCTGCGGCGGCTGCTCTTGATCTCCGGATGCTCATGATCTCCGTGAACGCACCCGCTGTCTCCAAACCTTGCAGAGCAGCACATTGAAGCGCTTGAAAACACAGCACAACATTCCCTAATAACACTTGCAATGCATTATGACTTCAAAGGTATGACTTTAAGTCTATGACATTATTATTTATTAATTTTATTTTGTTTTATTTCTTTGATCACCAACTGCCACGACAACACACTCGTTTTTTTTTATGCAGTACTCCTGACGAACTTCACCCATTGCCCGCATCGTACCGGCTCTAAGGTAGCTTGTGTTGGAGCAGCAGGACAAGCTCGCCATCCCGCCCGCTGCTTTCCTGCATTATTGCTCACCAAAACACAACGCACCCAGGGGAGAGATACCATGGTAAATAGGTAACCTATTAGGTAATCTGCGTTCACGGAGATAGGTAACCTATTTACCATGGTATCCCTCCCCTGCGGCGGCTGCTCTTGATCTCCGGCTGCTCATGATCTCCGTGAACGCACCCGCTGTCTCCAAACCTTGCAGAGCAGCACATTGAAGCGCTTCAAAACACAGCACAACATTCCCTAATAACACTTGCAATGCATTATGACTTCAAAGGTATGACTTTAAGTCTATGACATTATTATTTATTAATTTTATTTTGTTTTATTTCTTTGATCACCAACTGCCACGACAACACACTCGTTTTTTTTATGCAGTACTCCTGATGAACTTCACCCATTGCCCGCATCGTACCGGCTCTTAAGGTAGCTTGTGTTGGAGCAGCAGGACAAGCTCGCCATCCCGCCCGCTGCTTTCCTGCATTATTGCTCACGAAAACACAACGCACCCAGGGGAGAGATACCATGGTAAATAGGTAACCTATTTACCATGGTATCCCTCCCCTGCGGCGGCTGCTCTTGATCTCCGGCTGCTCATGATCTCCGTGAACGCACCCGCTGTCTCCAAACCTTGCAGAGCAGCACATTGAAGCGCTTGAAAACACAGCACAACATTCCCTAATAACACTTGCAATGCATTATGACTTCAAAGGTATGACTTTAAGTCTATGACATTATTATTATTTATTGATTTTATTTTGTTTTATTTCTTTGATCACCAACTGCCAAGACAACACACTCGTTTTTTTATGCAGTACTCCTGACGAACTTCACCCATTGCCCGCATCGTACCGGCTCTAAGGTAGCTTGTGTTGGAGCAGCAGGACAAGCTCGCCATCCCGCCCGCTGCTTTCCTGCATTATTGCTCACGAAAACACAACGCACCCAGGGGAGAGATACCATGGTAAATAGGTAACCTATTTACCATGGTATCCCTCCCCTGCGGCGGCTGCTCTTGATCTCCGGCTGCTCATGATCTCCGTGAACGCACCCGCTGTCTCCAAACCTTGCAGAGCAGCACATTGAAGCGCTTGAAAACACAGCACAACATTCCCTAATAACACTTGCAATGCATTATGACTTCAAAGGTATGACTTTAAGTCTATGACATTATTATTTATTGATTTTATTTTGTTTTATTTCTTTGATCACCAACTGCCACGACAACACACTCGTTTTTTTTTATGCAGTACTCCTGACGAACTTCACCCATTGCCCGCATCGTACCGGCTCTAAAGGTAGCTTGTGTTGGAGCAGCAGGACAAGCTCGCCATCCCGCCCGCTGCTTTCCTGCATTATTGCTCACCAAAACACAACGCACCCAGGGGAGAGATACCATGGTAAATAGGTAACCTATTAGGTAATCTGCGTTCACGGAGATAGGTAACCTATTTACCATGGTATCTTTCCCCTGCGGCGGCTGCTCTTGATCTCCGGCTGCTCATGATCTCCGTGAACGCACCCGCTGTCTCCAAACCTTGCAGAGCAGCACATTGAAGCGCTTCAAAACACAGCACAACATTCCCTAATAACACTTGCAATGCATTATGACTTCAAAGGTATGACTTTAAGTCTATGACATTATTATTTATTGATTTTATTTTGTTTTATTTCTTTGATCACCAACTGCCACGACAACACACTCGTTTTTTTTATGCAGTACTCCTGACGAACTACACCCATTGCCCGCATCGTACCGGCTCTTAAGGTAGCTTGTGTTGGAGCAGCAGGACAAGCTCGCCATCCCGCCCGCTGCTTTCCTGCATTATTGCTCACGAAAACACAACGCACCCAGGGGAGAGATACCATGGTAAATAGGTAACCTATTTACCATGGTATCCCTCCCCTGCGGCGGCTGCTCTTGATCTCCGGCTGCTCATGATCTCCGTGAACGCACCCGCTGTCTCCAAACCTTGCAGAGCAGCACATTGAAGCGCTTGAAAACACAGCACAACATTCCCTAATAACACTTGCAATGCATTATGACTTCAAAGGTATGACTTTAAGTCTATGACATTATTATTATTTATTGATTTTATTTTGTTTTATTTCTTTGATCACCAACTGCCACGACAACACACTCGTTTTTTTATGCAGTACTCCTGACGAACTTCACCCATTGCCCGCATCGTACCGGCTCTTAAGGTAGCTTGTGTTGGAGCAGCAGGACAAGCTCGCCATCCCGCCCGCTGCTTTCCTGCATTATTGCTCACGAAAACACAACGCACCCAGGGGAGAGATACCATGGTAAATAGGTAACCTATTTACCATGGTATCCCTCCCCTGCGGCGGCTGCTCTTGATCTCCGGCTGCTCATGATCTCCGTGAACGCACCCGCTGTCTCCAAACCTTGCAGAGCAGCACATTGAAGCGCTTGAAAACACAGCACAACATTCCCTAATAACACTTGCAATGCATTATGACTTCAAAGGTATGACTTTAAGTCTATGACATTATTATTTATTAATTTTATTTTGTTTTATTTCTTTGATCACCAACTGCCACGACAACACACTCGTTTTTTTTTATGCAGTACTCCTGACGAACTTCACCCATTGCCCGCATCGTACCGGCTCTAAGGTAGCTTGTGTTGGAGCAGCAGGACAAGCTCGCCATCCCGCCCGCTGCTTTCCTGCATTATTGCTCACCAAAACACAACGCACCCAGGGGAGAGATACCATGGTAAATAGGTAACCTATTAGGTAATCTGCGTTCACGGAGATAGGTAACCTATTTACCATGGTATCCCTCCCCTGCGGCGGCTGCTCTTGATCTCCGGCTGCTCATGATCTCCGTGAACGCACCCGCTGTCTCCAAACCTTGCAGAGCAGCACATTGAAGTGCTTCAAAACACAGCACAACATTCCCTAATAACACTTGCAATGCATTATGACTTCAAAGGTATGACTTTAAGTCTATGACATTATTATTTATTAATTTTATTTTGTTTTATTTCTTTGATCACCAACTGCCACGACAACACACTCGTTTTTTTTATGCAGTACTCCTGATGAACTTCACCCATTGCCCGCATCGTACCGGCTCTTAAGGTAGCTTGTGTTGGAGCAGCAGGACAAGCTCGCCATCCCGCCCGCTGCTTTCCTGCATTATTGCTCACGAAAACACAACGCACCCAGGGGAGAGATACCATGGTAAATAGGTAACCTATTTACCATGGTATCCCTCCCCTGCGGCGGCTGCTCTTGATCTCCGGCTGCTCATGATCTCCGTGAACGCACCCGCTGTCTCCAAACCTTGCAGAGCAGCACATTGAAGCGCTTGAAAACACAGCACAACATTCCCTAATAACACTTGCAATGCATTATGACTTCAAAGGTATGACTTTAAGTCTATGACATTATTATTTATTGATTTTATTTTGTTTTATTTCTTTGATCACCAACTGCCACGACAACACACTCGTTTTTTTATGCAGTACTCCTGACGAACTTCACCCATTGCCCGCATCGTACCGGCTCTTAAGGTAGCTTGTGTTGGAGCAGCAGGACAAGCTCGCCATCCCGCCCGCTGCTTTCCTGCATTATTGCTCACGAAAACACAACGCACACAGGGGAGAGATACCATGGTAAATAGGTAACCTATTTACCATGGTATCCCTCCCCTGCGGCGGCTGCTCTTGATCTCCGGCTGCTCATGATCTCCGTGAACGCACCCGCTGTCTCCAAACCTTGCAGAGCAGCACATTGAAGCGCTTGAAAACACAGCACAACATTCCCTAATAACACTTGCAATGCATTATGACTTCAGAGGTATGACTTTAAGTCTATGACATTATTATTTATTGATTTTATTTTGTTTTATTTCTTTGATCACCAACTGCCACGACAACACACTCGTTTTTTTTTATGCAGTACTCCTGACGAACTTCACCCATTGCCCGCATCGTACCGGCTCTTAAGGTAGCTTGTGTTGGAGCAGCAGGACAAGCTCGCCATCCCGCCCGCTGCTTTCCTGCATTATTGCTCACCAAAACACAACGCACCCAGGGGAGAGATACCATGGTAAATAGGTAACCTATTAGGTAATCTGCGTTCACGGAGATAGGTAACCTATTTACCATGGTATCTTTCCCCTGCGGCGGCTGCTCTTGATCTCCGGCTGCTCATGATCTCCGTGAACGCACCCGCTGTCTCCAAACCTTGCAGAGCAGCACATTGAAGCGCTTCAAAACACAGCACAACATTCCCTAATAACACTTGCAATGCATTATGACTTCAAAGGTATGACTTTAAGTCTATGACATTATTATTTATTGATTTTATTTTGTTTTATTTCTTTGATCACCAACTGCCACGACAACACACTCGTTTTTTTTATGCAGTACTCCTGACGAACTACACCCATTGCCCGCATCGTACCGGCTCTTAAGGTAGCTTGTGTTGGAGCAGCAGGACAAGCTCGCCATCCCGCCCGCTGCTTTCCTGCATTATTGCTCACGAAAACACAACGCACCCAGGGGAGAGATACCATGGTAAATAGGTAACCTATTTACCATGGTATCCCTCCTCTGCGGCGGCTGCTCTTGATCTCCGGCTGCTCATGATCTCCGTGAACGCACCCGCTGTCTCCAAACCTTGCAGAGCAGCACATTGAAGCGCTTGAAAACACAGCACAACATTCCCTAATAACACTTGCAATGCATTATGACTTCAAAGGTATGACTTTAAGTCTATGACATTATTATTATTTATTGATTTTATTTTGTTTTATTTCTTTGATCACCAACTGCCACGACAACACACTCGTTTTTTTATGCAGTACTCCTGACGAACTTCACCCATTGCCCGCATCGTACCGGCTCTTAAGGTAGCTTGTGTTGGAGCAGCAGGACAAGCTCGCCATCCCGCCCGCTGCTTTCCTGCATTATTGCTCACGAAAACACAACGCACCCAGGGGAGAGATACCATGGTAAATAGGTAACCTATTTACCATGGTATCCCTCCCCTGCGGCGGCTGCTCTTGATCTCCGGCTGCTCATGATCTCCGTGAACGCACCCGCTGTCTCCAAACCTTGCAGAGCAGCACATTGAAGCGCTTGAAAACACAGCACAACATTCCCTAATAACACTTGCAATGCATTATGACTTCAAAGGTATGACTTTAAGTCTATGACATTATTATTTATTAATTTTATTTTGTTTTATTTCTTTGATCACCAACTGCCACGACAACACACTCGTTTTTTTTTATGCAGTACTCCTGACGAACTTCACCCATTGCCCGCATCGTACCGGCTCTAAGGTAGCTTGTGTTGGAGCAGCAGGACAAGCTCGCCATCCCGCCCGCTGCTTTCCTGCATTATTGCTCACGAAAACACAACGCACCCAGGGGAGAGATACCATGGTAAATAGGTAACCTATTTACCATGGTATCCCTCCTCTGCGGCGGCTGCTCTTGATCTCCGGCTGCTCATGATCTCCGTGAACGCACCCGCTGTCTCCAAACCTTGCAGAGCAGCACATTGAAGCGCTTGAAAACACAGCACAACATTCCCTAATAACACTTGCAATGCATTATGACTTCAAAGGTATGACTTTAAGTCTATGACATTATTATTATTTATTGATTTTATTTTGTTTTATTTCTTTGATCACCAACTGCCACGACAACACACTCGTTTTTTTATGCAGTACTCCTGACGAACTTCACCCATTGCCCGCATCGTACCGGCTCTTAAGGTAGCTTGTGTTGGAGCAGCAGGACAAGCTCGCCATCCCGCCCGCTGCTTTCCTGCATTATTGCTCACGAAAACACAACGCACCCAGGGGAGAGATACCATGGTAAATAGGTAACCTATTTACCATGGTATCCCTCCCCTGCGGCGGCTGCTCTTGATCTCCGGCTGCTCATGATCTCCGTGAACGCACCCGCTGTCTCCAAACCTTGCAGAGCAGCACATTGAAGCGCTTGAAAACACAGCACAACATTCCCTAATAACACTTGCAATGCATTATGACTTCAAAGGTATGACTTTAAGTCTATGACATTATTATTTATTAATTTTATTTTGTTTTATTTCTTTGATCACCAACTGCCACGACAACACACTCGTTTTTTTTTATGCAGTACTCCTGACGAACTTCACCCATTGCCCGCATCGTACCGGCTCTAAGGTAGCTTGTGTTGGAGCAGCAGGACAAGCTCGCCATCCCGCCCGCTGCTTTCCTGCATTATTGCTCACCAAAACACAACGCACCCAGGGGAGAGATACCATGGTAAATAGGTAACCTATTAGGTAATCTGCGTTCACGGAGATAGGTAACCTATTTACCATGGTATCCCTCCCCTGCGGCGGCTGCTCTTGATCTCCGGCTGCTCATGATCTCCGTGAACGCACCCGCTGTCTCCAAACCTTGCAGAGCAGCACATTGAAGCGCTTCAAAACACAGCACAACATTCCCTAATAACACTTGCAATGCATTATGACTTCAAAGGTATGACTTTAAGTCTATGACATTATTATTTATTAATTTTATTTTGTTTTATTTCTTTGATCACCAACTGCCACGACAACACACTCGTTTTTTTTATGCAGTACTCCTGATGAACTTCACCCATTGCCCGCATCGTACCGGCTCTTAAGGTAGCTTGTGTTGGAGCAGCAGGACAAGCTCGCCATCCCGCCCGCTGCTTTCCTGCATTATTGCTCACGAAAACACAACGCACCCAGGGGAGAGATACCATGGTAAATAGGTAACCTATTTACCATGGTATCCCTCCCCTGCGGCGGCTGCTCTTGATCTCCGGCTGCTCATGATCTCCGTGAACGCACCCGCTGTCTCCAAACCTTGCAGAGCAGCACATTGAAGCGCTTGAAAACACAGCACAACATTCCCTAATAACACTTGCAATGCATTATGACTTCAAAGGTATGACTTTAAGTCTATGACATTATTATTTATTGATTTTATTTTGTTTTATTTCTTTGATCACCAACTGCCACGACAACACACTCGTTTTTTTATGCAGTACTCCTGACGAACTTCACCCATTGCCCGCATCGTACCGGCTCTTAAGGTAGCTTGTGTTGGAGCAGCAGGACAAGCTCGCCATCCCGCCCGCTGCTTTCCTGCATTATTGCTCACGAAAACACAACGCACCCAGGGGAGAGATACCATGGTAAATAGGTAACCTATTTACCATGGTATCCCTCCCCTGCGGCGGCTGCTCTTGATCTCCGGCTGCTCATGATCTCCGTGAACGCACCCGCTGTCTCCAAACCTTGCAGAGCAGCACATTGAAGCGCTTGAAAACACAGCACAACATTCCCTAATAACACTTGCAATGCATTATGACTTCAAAGGTGTAGGAGCCAATTAGTATTTTTTGCCTATATTATTTATGAGAAGACATATTTTGATACATTATATTTGTCTATTACGCATTTACAGTAATAGGGTAGTATATCTTTAAGAGAGCGAGCTTTGTTAGGTTCTGGGGCTCGTGCGCTTTTGTAAAAATTCGTTAAATAACTGTCACTTGTTACTCTGTTGTAGACATAGCTTTGGAGCCTCACGGTTTTCTTACCGTGTCGTGTAATCTTCGTTATTCTGTGGAAATTACCAGTCAATAACTTATCTGTTATTACGCTGAAGATCCTGTAAAATAACTGTGAATACTAACCTGTGGAAATCTGAGGAATAAAAGTTGTATTGCTTTATTTTACTACGGAGTCTGTGTGGATTGGATAACGTTAGATGGATACGCGTCAGCCATACCAGCCCAAGCTATGCAAATTTGGATTTTACACATACATATAGTAAGAAAACCCAGCTCCGGTTGGAAAATTGAACGTGTAAAAAAGGAGCTTTTGGATACTAGGACAAGTACAAAGAAGGATACGGAAGGTCGCGTTGAATGGGCAAACTCGACAGCAAAGTAAGTCCTGTTCATTTCTCAGTGTAGCCTTCGCTATTTATGTCACAGTAAAAAGGGATAGTACAGTTCCGGATTTATCTCCTTCGTTGCTAGTTCTATGTGTCGGACGTCGTGAAGGAATATTAGTGGAATATTGGACCATTTGCTGTATTTAGTGTGACGCAGCTATACTTTGGAAGTGCTTTGGAACGTACTGTGCTAGCTAAGCTACGTCATCATGGATGGTGATGAAGCGTTAGCTGTTTTACCTGTGGTTAAAAGGCAAGTGAAACCTACAGTGAAAGCTATGGAGGAAACACAGAATCGTCTCATCGGCTCACGGAAAGCCAAGCTAGGTCAGCTGACAGGCAAAATGAATGAGATGCATCTTTTAATGGATGATGATGGTAACTTGGAAGTAATTAAGAACAAGCTGATGATTGAGCTCAGCCAGCTGTTTGGGGATTTTTGTGAGCTAAACACATCAGTAAAATGGTTACTTCAGCAGCAATCAGAGAAGGAAATGAATGACGATCAGCTTAACTGGTTTGAGCCCAAAGCTAGTTCATTCAGAGAATTCATAGAGAAAACAGAGGTATGGATGGAAGAAGTCCATCAACGTATGGAGCAAGTTAGGCAGTGTGATGAAGAGGTACAGCCATCAGATAGCATATCTAGTGCGTCATTTACTACTCGGAGGAAAAAACAAAGTCACGCTGGGCTTTCTTCACAAGCTTCATCTTCTGCCTCATCTGCACGTTTAAAGGCTGAAGTAGAAAGAGCTGCTTTGCTAGCTCAAGCAGCTGCTCTGAAGCAAAAGCAAGCTTTAGACAGACAGGAAATCCAGCTAAAGGCTCAGAGAGAAGAGCTGGAGTTACAAACCGCTTTAGCAGCCTCAAATGCTAAAATTAAGGTTTTGGAAGAGTTGGAGGGTTTTCAAGTCCCACCCAAATGCCTGAGTGATGAAATGAACTCCTACCTGGAGTCACACAAGGTCCTACCTGCTATGAAAAAGGTTAGTTATAGCAACAAAGATGAAGAGTCACTTGAAGCTCGATGCCAAAGCCAGCCTACCTCTACCGCCGTACGTACTGCTGTGGAGGGAGAACAACAGTTGAGTTTCAGTAACCAAAGAACACCTACCAGTGCCGCTCTGCCAGAAGATGATGTTACAGGGACGTTGTACAGTGTCATGCTGCGACAAAACAATATCACAGAATTCCTGGTGAAACAACAAAGGCTATCTACACTACCACCATTGGACATACCCATCTTCAAAGGGGACCCTTTGGAGTACAAGCTGTTCATCAGAGCGTTTGAACACGGAGTGGAGGATAGGACAGATAGCAGCAAGGACAGACTTTACTTCATGGAGCAATACACCAATGGACAGCCCAGAGAGTTGATTAGGAGCTGCCTCCACATGGATCCAGAACGAGGGTATCGTAAAGCGAAGAAGCTTTTGGAAGAGCACTTTGGAGATGAATACAAGGTCTCTGTGGCATACATAGACAAGGCTCTGAGTTGGTCTACCATTAAGTCTGATGATGGAGAGGCACTCCATTCGTACGCTCTCTTTCTCACTGGATGTTGTAATGCCATGACGGATATGGAGTACATGGAAGAGCTCGACAATGCAGCTAACATGCGTGCTATTATTGCCAAACTTCCATACAAGCTGAGGGAGAGGTGGAGAGGCATGGCCTATGATATACAGGAGCGGCAGAAACGAAGAGCAAAGTTCAAAGACCTTGTCAACTTTGTCAACAAGCAAGCTAAGATAGCACTGCACCCGCTGTTTGGAGACATAAAGGATGCCGCTGCAGTGAGGGGACAAGTGAAGTCTCATACATACTCAAAGTCACACAAGACAAGTGGTAGCAGGAAGAGTTTCACCACAGCTGCCACACCGGTGGACAACCAGACGGAAGGCACAGAGTCTAGGCCTATGGGAAATAATTATGGCAGTCCTAGCAGTGCATTTAACAAGCCCTGTCTCTTCTGCCAAGGTGATCATAGCATGGAGCTGTGTAAACAGATGAAGAAGTCTCTTCACAAGGAGAAGATTGACTTTCTACGGAGCAAAGGGCTATGCTTTGGCTGTCTGAAAAAAGGACATATGAGTAAAACTTGCAAGGAGAAGCTAAGTTGCAAAGTATGCTCGTTGACACACCCTACTGTGTTGCACATGAAGATCAAGGAAAATGCTACTCTCAAGAAAGAGCCGGAAGAGCCATCAGAAGATGGTGAAAAACGGTCAGTCACTAGTGGTTTTGTTGGAACAGAGAAGGCGATCTGTGGACGTACCAAGGCCGGTGACGCTGACAGCATTTTGGCTATTGTACCCGTTCGAATCAAGTCGAAGAAGGGCAATAAAGTGGTGGCTACCTATGCTTTCCTTGACCCAGGCAGTACTGCCACTTTCTGCACTGAGGAGCTTATGAGTGAGCTCAATGTCAACGGTAGGAAGATAGACATACTGCTGAGAACCATGGGTGAAGAAAAGATTGTCAGCAGTCAGGTTGTGTCAGGTTTGGAGGTGAGCAGTCTGGAGGACAGCAACTTCATAAATCTTCCAGATGTCTTCGCTCAGAAGACCATTCCAGTGAGCAAGGAGAACATCCCACTGCAAAAGGAGGTGAACAGGTGGCCTTACCTGGAACAAGTGCGACTCCCTCATATTGACGCAAAGATAGGGCTGCTGATAGGGACGAACACGCCAAAGGCAATGGAGCCATGGCAGGTCATCAATAGTGTTGATGATGGACCTTATGCAGTGAGAACCATACTGGGATGGACTGTGAATGGTCCTCTTAGAGAAGACACAGGTAACGGGATAAGAAGTGGACTGATCCAGGTAACAACAAACCGAATATCAGTGGCCAGGCTGGATGAGCTGTGGAGTCAGCAGTTCAAGAATGACTTCCCTGAGTGTGGTCAGGATGACCAACTGGAAATGTCAAGGGAAGACCACCAGTTTATTGATTTGGTCTCACAGTCTGCCAAACTAGTGGACGGATATTACAGCATTAGGCTGCCGTTAAGGAATGAAGTGATCAACATGCCGAACAACCGCAGAGTAGCTGAACAGCGCGCTCTGAATTTAAGAAATAAGTTAATCAAGAATCCCTCGTTTCACGCCGACTACACTGCATTCATGGGTGACATCATCGCGAAAGGCTATGCCAAGAGGGTTACCTGCGAGGAGGCCAGCCGCAATGACGGAAAGGTATGGTACATACCACATCACGGGGTGTACCATCCCAAGAAGAAGAAGATCCGTGTGGTGTTCGATTGTGGGGCATCGTTTCAAGGTACCACATTGAATGACCAGCTGCTACAGGGGCCGGATCTCACCAGCACTCTGATAGGTGTTATCACCAGGTTCAGACAGGAGCCAGTGGTGATTATGGCTGATGTGGAAGCCATGTTTCATCAAGTGAAAGTGCCAGCTGAAGATTCTGACCTTCTCAGATTTCTCTGGTGGCCACAGGGTGACATCAGACTAGCCATGGTGGAGTACAAGATGGTCGTGCACTTGTTCGGTGCAACGTCGTCACCAAGCTGTGCCAGTTTTGCCCTCAGAAAATGTGCCGAAGACAACAGAGAACAGTTTGACGCCAAGGTGGTCGACACAGTGCTGCACAATTTTTATGTCGATGACTGTCTGAAATCAGTCAGCTCAAAGGAAGAAGCTGTGTTATTGTATCATGACCTGAGAGCCATCTGTGCAAAGGGAGGATTCCGACTGACGAAATGGATGAGTAATTGTCGAGGTGTACTGTCTGCTATTCCTGAAGAGGAGAGAGCCAAGCAAGTCAAGGACTTGGACCTGGAACAAGATGTACTCCCTGTAGAGCGAGCATTAGGCGTACAGTGGTGTGTCCAGTCTGATACCTTCAAGTTCAGAATTGTCATTCAAGACAGGCCTTTTACCAGAAGGGGTATCCTTTCTGTAGTCAGCTCGATCTATGATCCTTTGGGAATCTTGTCGCCAGTGGTTCTGCCAGCTAAGAAGATCCTGCAAGAGCTTTGCAGAATGAAGCTAAGCTGGGATGATGTCATACCAGATCAGCTTGCTCAGCAGTGGTATGACTGGATGAAAGAGCTCCATCTGCTGAAAGACTTTGAGGTTGAGCGGTGTTTTAAACCTGCAGGCTTTGGAGACTCCTCATTCGCTCAGTTGCATCATTTTGCAGATGCGAGTGAAGAAGGCTATGGTACAGTGAGCTACCTGCTGCAATGGAACAGCTGCAATCAAGTACATTGCTCCTTTGTTATGGGGAAGGCCAGAGTTGCTCCGCTCAAGACAACCACCATTCCTCGCATGGAGCTCACTGCAGCCACTATGGCAGGACGCATGGATAAGATGCTGAGAAGGGAGCTGCAGCTGCAGCTCAAAGATTCCGTGTTTTGGACAGATAGTACTGCTGTACTGAAGTACATTAAAAATGAGACCACTAGGTTCCACACCTTTGTGGCCAATAGAATATCAGCGATCCTGAAGATGTCCGAAGCTTCGCAGTGGAGGTACGTTAATACTGCCAAGAATCCAGCTGATCATGCGTCGAGGGGACTGAAGGTGGATTCCTTCATGCGAAATGAAGCCTGGATCTCAGGGCCAGACTTTCTTGTGAAGTCGAAGGAGGATTGGCCAGAGTACCCAGACCTCCCTGTAGATTCTGCCATGGAGGACCCAGAGGTCAGAAGGGATGTTGTTGTGTACACTCTGACTGCTGAAGAGGAGTTGGATACAATTCAGCAGATGATGGAACACTTCTCTTCTTGGATTCGTCTTAAGAGGGCAGTGGCATGGGTCCTCAAGTTGAGAGGCACTCTGGTGCGTTTTTGTCAAAAGAGGAAGGAGTTGAGTGTGGCCATCGCTCAGTCTGAGGATGATAAGAATCAACAAAAACTTGTGCTGGACAAGGAGATGCAGAGCTTCAAAGCAAGCCTAGACAAGAGAAACGTCACTGTGAAGGACCTTAAGGACGCTGAGTCGGAGATTATCCGCTACAGCCAGAGGAAGAAGTTTCCTGAGGAGATATCCACCCTGCAGAAGGGTGAGAGTGTGAAGAAGAGCAGTCATATTTATAAGCTCAACCCTGTGTTACAAGATGGAGTACTTAGAGTCGGTGGAAGACTCAGTAGGGCAGCTATGCCTGAAGAATCTAAACACCCTGCCATCCTATCGAAAGACCTCCATGTGGCAGAGCTTATCCTACGTGAGATCCACCAGGATGTGGGTCACAGTGGTCGCAACCATATGCTATCCAAGCTGCGCTTAAACTATTGGATTCCTGGTGCCAATGCAGCTATAAGAAGAGTTCTATCCAAGTGTGTTGTCTGTCGGCGGTTTCATGGTGCTGCTGGGCGACAACAGATGGCTGATCTACCCCAGGACAGAGTCTTGCCGGATGAACCTCCATTCACGAACACTGGTGTAGACTACTTTGGTCCGTTTGAGGTTCGGCGTGGAAGAAGTGTTGTGAAGAGGTATGGGGTTATCTTTACCTGCATGGCTATCCGGGCTGTCCATATTGAGGTAGCGTCATCTCTGGATACAGACTCGTTTATCAATGCACTTCGCCGCTTTATAGCCAGAAGAGGTCAAGTGTCATTGCTTCGTTCAGACAATGGAACTAACTTCATTGGAGCTGAACGTGAACTTAGGGAAGCAATCAAAGGATGGAATTGCTCCAAGATCAAAAACACTCTCCTTCAGAATGGAATCAAGTGGATGTTCAACCCCCCTACAGGATCTCATCATGGTGGTGTCTGGGAGAGGTTGATCAGGTCAGTAAGGAAGATTCTTAATGCCACTTTGAGAGTACAAGTTCTGGACGAGGAGGGCCTTCACACTGTTCTGTGTGAGGCAGAAGCTATCATCAATAGTCGTCCGATTACTAAGGCATCCAATGACCCAAATGATCTGGAGGCGTTAACACCTAATCACCTGCTGCTCCTCAAGATCAAGCCATCTCTGCCTCCAGGGCTCTTTCAGAAGGAAGACATCTACTCTCGTAGAAGGTGGAAGCAAGTCCAGTACATGTCGGACCTGTTCTGGAAGAGGTGGACTAGGGAATATCTACCTCAGCTACAGGAGCGCCAGAAGTGGTCACGTGCGTCGCGCAACTTCGTTGTTGGAGATGTCGTGCTGGTGGTGGACGACTCAGCACCTCGTAATTCCTGGGTCATGGGAAAGGTCATCCAGGTTGTGCCAGACAGACATGGATTTGTACGTCAGGTCCGCATCAAGACTAAGACCAGCGTACTGTACAGACCCATCACTAAGGTCTGTCTACTTCAAGAAGCTGAATAAGAATGAGACAGTGGTAAAGACTGTTCTCCTACGGTGAGTCATGTACTAGTAACCTCTGACTCCAGGTAATGTAAGGTAATTGAAGACTCAAGATTGCTCAAGAAAAGGTTTTCAGTTAACTTGGCTCCTTGTTTTTTATTTGGTTAGTAATTGTTTTGTGATTTAGATAACAATTAGGGGCCGGTATGTAGGAGCCAATTAGTATTTTTTGCCTATATTATTTATGAGAAGACATATTTTGATACATTATATTTGTCTATTACGCATTTACAGTAATAGGGTAGTATATCTTTAAGAGAGCGAGCTTTGTTAGGTTCTGGGGCTCGTGCGCTTTTGTAAAAATTCGTTAAATAACTGTCACTTGTTACTCTGTTGTAGACATAGCTTTGGAGCCTCACGGTTTTCTTACCGTGTCGTGTAATCTTCGTTATTCTGTGGAAATTACCAGTCAATAACTTATCTGTTATTACGCTGAAGATCCTGTAAAATAACTGTGAATACTAACCTGTGGAAATCTGAGGAATAAAAGTTGTATTGCTTTATTTTACTACGGAGTCTGTGTGGATTGGATAACGTTAGATGGATACGCGTCAGCCATACCAGCCCAAGCTATGCAAATTTGGATTTTACACATACAAAAGGTATGACTTTAAGTCTATGACATTATTATTTATTGATTTTATTTTGTTTTATTTCTTTGATCACCAACTGCCACGACAACACACTCGTTTTTTTATGCAGTACTCCTGACGAACTTCACCCATTGCCCGCATCGTACCGGCTCTTAAGGTAGCTTGTGTTGGAGCAGCAGGACAAGCTCGCCATCCCGCCCGCTGCTTTCCTGCATTATTGCTCACGAAAACACAACGCACACAGGGGAGAGATACCATGGTAAATAGGTAACCTATTAGGTAATCTGCGTTCACGGAGATAGGTAACCTATTTACCATGGTATCCCTCCCCTGCGGCGGCTGCTCTTGATCTCCGGCTGCTCATGATCTCCTAGAACGCACCCGCTGTCTCCAAACCTTGCAGAGCAGCACATTGAAGCGCTTGAAAACACAGCACAACATTCCCTAATAACACTTGCAATGCATTATGACTTCAAAGGTATGACTTTAAGTCTATGACATTATTATTTATTAATTTTATTTTGTTTTATTTCTTTGATCACCAACTGCCACGACAACACACTCGTTTTTATTTTATGCAGTACTCCTGACGAACTTCACCCATTGCCCGCATCGTACCGGCTCTTAAGGTAGCTTGTGTTGGAGCAGCAGGACAAGTTCGCCATCCCGCCCGCTGCTTTCCTGCATTATTGCTCACAAAAACACAACGCACCCAGGGGAGAGATACCATGGTAAATAGGTAACCTATTTACCATGGTATCCCTCCCCTGCGGCGGCTGCTCTTGATCTCCGGCTGCTCATGATCTCCGTGAACGCACCCGCTGTCTCCAAACCTTGCAGAGCAGCACATTGAAGCGCTTGAAAACACAGCACAACATTCCCTAATAACACTTGCAATGCATTATGACTTCAAAGGTATGACTTTAAGTCTATGACATTATTATTTATTGATTTTATTTTGTTTTATTTCTTTGATCACCAACTGCCACGACAACACACTCGTTTTTTTTATGCAGTACTCCTGATGAACTTCACCCATTGCCCGCATCGTACCGGCTCTTAAGGTAGCTTGTGTTGGAGCAGCAGGACAAGCTCGCCATCCCGCCCGCTGCTTTCCTGCATTATTGCTCACGAAAACACAACGCACCCAGGGGAGAGATACCATGGTAAATAGGTAACCTATTTACCATGGTATCCCTCCCCTGCGGCGGCTGCTCTTGATCTCCGGCTGCTCATGATCTCCGTGAACGCACCCGCTGTCTCCAAACCTTGCAGAGCAGCACATTGAAGCGCTTGAAAACACAGCACAACATTCCCTAATAACACTTGCAATGCATTATGACTTCAAAGGTATGACTTTAAGTCTATGACATTATTATTTATTGATTTTATTTTGTTTTATTTCTTTGATCACCAACTGCCACGACAACACACTCGTTTTTTTATGCAGTACTCCTGACGAACTTCACCCATTGCCCGCATCGTACCGGCTCTAAGGTAGCTTGTGTTGGAGCAGCAGGACAAGCTCGCCATCCCGCACCCTGCTTTCCTGCATTATTGCTCACGAAAACACAACGCACCCAGGGGAGAGATACCATGGTAAATAGGTAACCTATTTACCAAGGTATCCCTCCCCTTCGGCGGCTGCTCTTGATCTCCGGCTGCTAATGATCTCCGTGAACGCACCCGCTGTCTCCAAACCTTGCAGAGCAGCACATTGAAGCGCTTGAAAACACAGCACAACATTCCCTAATAACACTTGCAATGCATTATGACTTCAAAGGTATGACTTTAAGTCTATGACATTATTATTTATTGATTTTATTTAGTTTTATTTCTTTGATCACCAACTGCCACGACAACACACTCGTTTTTTTATGCAGTACTCCTGACGAACTTCACCCATTGCCCGCATCGTACCGGCTCTTAAGGTAGCTTGTGTTGGAGCAGCAGGACAAGCTCGCCATCCCGCCCGCTGCTTTCCTGCATTATTGCTCACGAAAACACAACGCACCCAGGGGAGAGATACCATGGTAAATAGGTAACCTATTTACCATGGTATCCCTCCCCTGCGGCGGCTGCTCTTGATCTCCGGCTGCTCATGATCTCCGTGAACGCACCCGCTGTCTCCAAACCTTGCAGAGCAGCACATTGAAGCGCTTGAAAACACAGCACAACATTCCCTAATAACACTTGCAATGCATTATGACTTCAAAGGTATGACTTTAAGTCTATGACATTATTATTTATTGATTTTATTTTGTTTTATTTCTTTGATCACCAACTGCCACGACAACACACTCGTTTTTTTTATGCAGTACTCCTGACGAACTTCACCCATTGCCCGCATCGTACCGGCTCTTAAGGTAGCTTGTGTTGGAGCAGCAGGACAAGCTCGCCATCCCGCCCGCTGCTTTCCTGCATTATTGCTCACGAAAACACAACGCACCCAGGGGAGAGATACCATGGTAAATAGGTAACCTATTTACCATGGTATCCCTCCCCTGCGGCGGCTGCTCTTGATCTCCGGCTGCTCATGATCTCCGTGAACGCACCCGCTGTCTCCAAACCTTGCAGAGCAGCACATTGAAGCGCTTGAAAACACAGCACAACATTCCCTAATAACACTTGCAATGCATTATGACTTCAAAGGTATGACTTTAAGTCTATGACATTATTATTTATTGATTTTATTTTGTTTTATTTCTTTGATCACCAACTGCCACGACAACACACTCGTTTTTTTATGCAGTACTCCTGACGAACTTCACCCATTGCCCGCATCGTACCGGCTCTTAAGGTAGCTTGTGTTGGAGCAGCAGGACAAGCTCGCCATCCCGCCCGCTGCTTTCCTGCATTATTGCTCACGAAAACACAACGCACCCAGGGGAGAGATACCATGGTAAATAGGTAACCTATTTACCATGGTATCCCTCCCCTGCGGCGGCTGCTCTTGATCTCCGGCTGCTCATGATCTCCGTGAACGCACCCGCTGTCTCCAAACCTTGCAGAGCAGCACATTGAAGCGCTTGAAAACACAGCACAACATTCCCTAATAACACTTGCAATGCATTATGACTTCAAAGGTATGACTTTAAGTCTATGACATTATTATTTATTGATTTTATTTTGTTTTATTTCTTTGATCACCAACTGCCACGACAACACACTCGTTTTTTTATGCAGTACTCCTGACGAACTTCACCCATTGCCCGCATCGTACCGGCTCTTAAGGTAGCTTGTGTTGGAGCAGCAGGACAAGCTCGCCATCCCGCCCGCTGCTTTCCTGCATTATTGCTCACGAAAACACAACGCACACAGGGGAGAGATACCATGGTAAATAGGTAACCTATTAGGTAATCTGCGTTCACGGAGATAGGTAACCTATTTACCATGGTATCCCTCCCCTGCGGCGGCTGCTCTTGATCTCCGGCTGCTCATGATCTCCTAGAACGCACCCGCTGTCTCCAAACCTTGCAGAGCAGCACATTGAAGCGCTTGAAAACACAGCACAACATTCCCTAATAACACTTGCAATGCATTATGACTTCAAAGGTATGACTTTAAGTCTATGACATTATTATTTATTAATTTTATTTTGTTTTATTTCTTTGATCACCAACTGCCACGACAACACACTCGTTTTTTTTTATGCAGTACTCCTGACGAACTTCACCCATTGCCCGCATCGTACCGGCTCTTAAGGTAGCTTGTGTTGGAGCAGCAGGACAAGCTCGCCATCCCGCCCGCTGCTTTCCTGCATTATTGCTCACGAAAACACAACGCACCCAGGGGAGAGATACCATGGTAAATAGGTAACCTATTTACCATGGTATCCCTCCCCTGCGGCGGCTGCTCTTGATCTCCGGCTGCTCATGATCTCCGTGAACGCACCCGCTGTCTCCAAACCTTGCAGAGCAGCACATTGAAGCGCTTGAAAACACAGCACAACATTCCCTAATAACACTTGCAATGCATTATGACTTCAAAGGTATGACTTTAAGTCTATGACATTATTATTTATTGATTTTATTTTGTTTTATTTCTTTGATCACCAACTGCCACGACAACACACTCGTTTTTTTTATGCAGAACTCCTGATGAACTTCACCCATTGCCCGCATCGTACCGGCTCTTAAGGTAGCTTGTGTTGGAGCAGCAGGACAAGCTCGCCATCCCGCCCGCTGCTTTCCTGCATTATTGCTCACGAAAACACAACGCACCCAGGGGAGAGATACCATGGTAAATAGGTAACCTATTTACCATGGTATCCCTCCCCTGCGGCGGCTGCTCTTGATCTCCGGCTGCTCATGATCTCCGTGAACGCACCCGCTGTCTCCAAACCTTGCAGAGCAGCACATTGAAGCGCTTGAAAACACAGCACAACATTCCCTAATAACACTTGCAATGCATTATGACTTCAAAGGTATGGCTTTAGGTCTATGACATTATTATTTATTGATTTTATTTTGTTTTATTTCTTTGATCACCAACTGCCACGACAACACACTCGTTTTTTTATGCAGTACTCCTGACGAACTTCACCCATTGCCCGCATCGTACCGGCTCTAAGGTAGCTTGTGTTGGAGCAGCAGGACAAGCTCGCCATCCCGCCCGCTGCTTTCCTGCATTATTGCTCACGAAAACACAACGCACCCAGGGGAGAGATACCATGGTAAATAGGTAACCTATTTACCATGGTATCCCTCCCCTGCGGCGGCTGCTCTTGATCTCCGGCTGCTCATGATCTCCGTGAACGCACCCGCTGTCTCCAAACCTTGCAGAGCAGCACATTGAAGCGCTTGAAAACACAGCACAACATTCCCTAATAACACTTGCAATGCATTATGACTTCAAAGGTATGACTTTAAGTCTATGACATTATTATTTATTGATTTTATTTTGTTTTATTTCTTTGATCACCAACTGCCACGACAACACACTCGTTTTTTTATGCAGTACTCCTGACGAACTTCACCCATTGCCCGCATCGTACCGGCTCTTAAGGTAGCTTGTGTTGGAGCAGCAGGACAAGCTCGCCATCCCGCCCGCTGCTTTCCTGCATTATTGCTCACGAAAACACAACGCACCCAGGGGAGAGATACCATGGTCAATAGGTAACCTATTTACCATGGTATCCCTCCCCTGCGGCGGCTGCTCTTGATCTCCGGCTGCTCATGATCTCCGTGAACGCACCCGCTGTCTCCAAACCTTGCAGAGCAGCACATTGAAGCGCTTGAAAACACAGCACAACATTCCCTAATAACACTTGCAATGCATTATGACTTCAAAGGTATGACTTTAAGTCTATGACATTATTATTTATTGATTTTATTTTGTTTTATTTCTTTGATCACCAACTGCCACGACAACACACTCGTTTTTTTTATGCAGTACTCCTGACGAACTTCACCCATTGCCCGCATCGTACCGGCTCTTAAGGTAGCTTGTGTTGGAGCAGCAGGACAAGCTCGCCATCCCGCCCGCTGCTTTCCTGCATTATTGCTCACCAAAACACAACGCACCCAGGGGAGAGATACCATGGTAAATAGGTAACATACTTACCATGGTATCCCTCCCCTGCGGCGGCTGCTCTTGATCTCCGGCTGCTCTTGATCTCCGTGAACGCACCCGCTGTCTCCAAACCTTGCAGAGCAGCACATTGAAGCGCTTTAAAACACAGCACAACATTCCCTAATAACACTTGCAATGCATTATGACTTCAAAGGTATGACTTTAGGTCTATGACATTATTATTTATTGATTTTATTTTGTTTTATTTCTTTGATCACCAACTGCCACGACAACACACTCGTTTTTTTTATGCAGTACTCCTGACGAACTTCACCCATTGCCCGCATCGTACCGGCTCTTAAGGTAGCTTGTGTTGGAGCAGTAGGACAAGCTCGCCATCCCGCCCGCTGCTTTCCTGCATTATTGCTCACCAAAACACAACGCACCCAGGGGAGAGATCCCTCCCCTGCGGCGGCTGCTCTTGATCTCCGGCTGCTCATGATCTCCGTGAACGCACCCGCTGTCTCCAAACCTTGCAGAGCAGCACATTGAAGCGCTTGAAATCACAGCACAACATTCCCTAATAACACTTGCAATGCATTATGACTTCAAAGGTATGGCTTTAGGTCTATGACATTATTATTTATTGATTTTATTTTGTTTTATTTCTTTGATCACCAACTGCCACGACAACACTCTCGTTTTTTTATATGCAGTAATCCTGAAGAACTTTACCTAATGCCCGCATCGTACCGGCTCTTAAGGTAGCTTGTGTTGGAGCAGCAGGACAAGCTCGCCATCCCGCCCGCTGCTTTCCTGCATTATTGCTCACCAAAACACAACGCACCCAGGGGAGAGATACCATGGTAAATAGGTAACATATTTACCATGGTATCCCTCCCCTGCGGCGGCTGCTCTTGATCTCCGGCTGCTCTTGATCTCCGTGAACGCACCCGCTGTCTCTAAACCTTGCAGAGCAGCACATAGCGCTTGAAAACACAGCACAACATTCCCTAATAACACTTGCAATGCATTATGACTTCAAAGGTATGACTTTAGGTCTATGACATTATTATTTATTGATTTTATTTTGTTTTATTTCTTTGATCACCAACTGCCACGACAACACACTCGTTTTTTTTATGCAGTACTCCTGACGAACTTCACCCATTGCCCGCATCGTACCGGCTCTTAAGGTAGCTTGTGTTGGAGCAGCAGGACAAGCTCGCCATCCCGCCCGCTGCTTTCCTGCATTATTACTCACCAAAACACAACGCACCCAGGGGAGAGATACCATGGTAAATAGGTAACCTATTTACCATGGTATCCCTCCCCTGCGGCGGCTGCTCTTGATCTCCGGCTGCTCTTGATCTCCGTGAACGCACACGCTGTCTCCAAACCTTGCAGAGCAGCACATTGAAGCGCTTGAAAACACAGCACAACATTCCCTAATAACACTTGTAATGCATTATGACTTCAAAGGTATGACTTTAAGTCTATGACATTATTATTTATTGATTTTATTTTGTTTTATTTCTTTGATCACCAACTGCCACGACAACACACTCGTTTTTTTATGCAGTACTCCTGACGAACTTCACCCATTGCCCGCATCGTACCGGCTCTTAAGGTAGCTTGTGTTGGAGCAGCAGGACAAGCTCGCCATCCCGCCCGGTGCTTTCCTGCATTATTGCTCACCAAAACACAACGCACCCAGGGGAGAGATACCATGGTAATAGGTAACCTATTTACCATGGTATCCCTCCCCTGCGGCGGCTGCTCTTGATCTCCAGCTGCTCTTGATCTCCGTGAACGCACCCGCTGTCTCCAAACCTTGCAGAGCAGCACATTGAAGCGCTTGAAAAAACAGCACAACATTCCCTAATAACACTTGCAATGCATTATGACTTCAAAGGTATGACTTTAAGTCTATGACATTATTATTTATTGATTTTATTTTGTTTTATTTCTTTGATCACCAACTGCCACGACAACACACTCGTTTTTTTATGCAGTACTCCTGACGAACTTCACCCATTGCCCGCATAGTACTGGCTCTCAAGGTAGCTTGTGTTGGAGCAGCAGGACAAGCTCGCCATCCTGCCCGCTGCTTTCCTGCATTACTGCTCACCAAAACCGTTCGCCGAAACAGAAATAGGTAAATAGGTAACCTATTTACCATGGTATCTCTCCCCTGGGTGCCTTGTGTTTTGCGCCGGCTGCTCTTGATCTCCGAGAACGCACCCGCTGTCTCCAAACCTTGCAGAGCAGCACATTGAAGCGCTTGAAAACACAGCACAACATTCCCTAATAACACTTGTAATGCATTATGACTTCAAAGGTATGACTTTAAGTCTATGACATTATTATTTATTGATTTTATTTTGTTTTATTTCTTTGATCACCAACTGCCACGACAACACACTCGTTTTTTTTATGCAGTACTACTGAGGAACTTCACCCATTGCCCGCATCGTACCGGCTCTTAAGGTAGCTTGTGTTGGAGCAGCAGGACAAGCTCGCTATCCCGCCCGCTGCTTTCCTGCATTATTGCTCACCAAAACACAACGCACCCAGGGGAGAGATCCCTCCCCTGCGGCGGCTGCTCTTGATCTCCGGCTGCTCTTGATCTCCGTGAACGCACCCGCTGTCTCCAAACCTTGCAGAGCAGCCCATTGAAGCGCTTGAAAACACAGCACAACATTCCCTAATAACACTTGCAATGCATTATGACTTCAAAGGTATGGCTTTAGGTCTATGACATTATTATTTATTGATTTTATTTTGTTTTATTTCTTTGATCACCAACTGCCACGACAACACTCTCATTTTTTTATATGCAGTACTCCTGAAGAACTTTACCCAATGCCCGCATCGTACCGGCTCTTAAGGTAGCTTGTGATGGAGCAGCAGGACAAGCTCGCCATCCCGCCCGCTGCTTTCCTGCATTATTGCTCACCAAAACACAACGCACCCAGGGGAGAGATACCATGGTAAATAGGTAACAGGGATACCATGGTAAATAGGTAACCTATTTACCATGGTATCCCTCCCCTGCGGCGGCTGCTCTTGATCTCCGGCTGCTCTTGATCTCCGTGAACGCACCCGCTGTCTCCAAACCTTGCAGAGCAGCACATTGAAGCGCTTGAAAACACAGCACAACATTCCCTAATAACACTTGTAATGCATTATGACTTCAAAGGTATGACTTTAAGTCTATGACATTATTATTTATTGATTTTATTTTGTTTTATTTCTTTGATCACCAACTGCCACGACAACACACTCGTTTTTTTATGCAGTACTCCTGACGAACTTCACCCATTGCCCGCATCGTACCGGCTCTTAAGGTAGCTTGTGTTGGAGCAGCAGGACAAGCTCGCCATCCCGCCCGCTGCTTTCCTGCATTATTGCTCACCAAAACACAACGCACCCAGGGGAGAGATACCATGGTAATAGGTAACCTATTTACCATGGTATCCCTCCCCTGCGGCGGCTGCTCTTGATCTCCGGCTGCTCATGATCTCCGTGAACGCACCCGCTGTCTCCAAACCTTGCAGAGCAGCACATTGAAGCGCTTGAAAAAACAGCACAACATTCCCTAATAACACTTGCAATGCATTATGACTTCAAAGGTATGGCTTTAGGTCTATGACATTATTATTTATTGATTTTATTTTGTTTTATTTCTTTGATCACCAACTGCCACGACAACACACCCGTATTTTTTATGCAGTAATTCCTGACGAACTTCACCCATTGCCCGCATCGTACCGGCTCTTAAGGTAGCTTGTGTTGGAGCAGCAGGACAAGCTCGCCATCCCGCCCGCTGCTTTCCTGCATTATTGCTCACCAAAACACAACGCTCCCAGGGGAGAGATACCATGGTAAATAGGTAACCTATTTACCATGGTATCCCTCCCCTGCGGCGGCTGCTCTTGATCTCCGGTTGCTCTTGATCTCCGTGAACGCACGCGCTGTCTCCAAGCCTTGCAGAGCAGCACATTGAAGTGCATGAAAACACATCACAACATTCCCTAATAACACTTGCAATGCATTATGACTTCAAAGGTATGACTTTAAGTCTATGACATTATTATTTATTGATTTTATTTTTATTTTTTTTCTTTGATCACCAACTGCCACGACAACACACTCGTTTTTTTATGCAGTACTCCTGACGAACTTCACCCATTGCCCGCATCGTACCGGCTCTTAAGGTAGCTTGTGTTGGAGCAGCAGGACAAGCTCGCCATCCCGCCCGCTGCTTTCCTGCATTATTGCTCACCAAAACACAACGCACCCAGGCGAGAGATACCATGGTAAATAGGTAACCTATTTACCATGGTATCCCTCCCCTGCGGCGGCTGCTCTTGATCTCCGGCTGCTCTTGATCTCCGTGAACGCACGCGCTGTCTCCAAACCTTGCAGAGCAGCACATTGAAGCGCTTGAAAACACAGCACAACATTCCCAATAACACTTGCAATGCATTATGACTTCAAAGGTATGACTTTAAGTCTATGACATTATTATTTATTGATTTTATTTAGTTTTATTTCTTTGATCACCAACTGCCACGACAACACACTCGTTTTTTTATGCAGTACTCTTGACGAACTTCACCCATTGCCCGCATCGTACCGGCTCTTAAGGTAGCTTGTGTTGGAGCAGCAGGACAAGCTCGCCATCCCGCCCGCTGCTTTCCTGCATTATTGCATTATTGCTCACCAAAACACAACGCACCCAGGGGAGAGATCCCTCCCCTGCGGCGGCTGCTTTTGATCTCCGGCTGCTCTTGATCTCCGTGAACGCACCCGCTGTCTCCAAACCTTGCAGAGCAGCACATTGAAGCGCTTGAAAACACAGCACAACATTCCCTAATAACACTTGCAATGCATTATGACTTCAAAGGTATGACTTTAGGTCTATGACATTATTATTTATTGATTTTATTTTGTTTTATTTCTTTGATCACCAACTGCCACGACAACACACTCGTTTTTTTTATGCAGTACTCCTGACGAACTTCACCCATTGCCCGCATCGTACCGGCTCTTAAGGTAGCTTGTGTTGGAGCAGCAGACGCTCACCATCCCGCCCGCTGCTTTCCTGCATTATTGCTCACCAAAACACAACACACCCAGGGGAGAGATACCATGGTAAATAGGTAACCTATTTACCATGGTATCCCTCCCCTGCGGCGGCTGCTCTTGATCTCCGGCTGCTCTTGATCTCCGTGAACGCACCCGCTGTCTCCAAACCTTGCAGAGCAGCACATTGAAGCGCTTGAAAACACAGCACAACATTCCCTAATAACACTTGCAATGCATTATGACTTCAAAGGAATGACTTTAGGTCTATGACATTATTATTTATTGATTTTATTTTGTTTTATTTCTTTGATCACCAACTGCCATGACAACACACTCGTTTTTTTTTATGCCGTTCTCCTGACGAACTTCACCCATTGCCCGCATCGTACCGGCTCTTAAGGTAGCTTGTGTTGGAGCAGCAGGAAAAGCTCGCCATCCCGCCCGCTGCTTTCCTGCATTATTGCTCACCAAAACACAACGCACCCAGGGGAGAGATACCATGGTAAATAGGTAACCTATTTACCATGGTATCCCTCCCCTGCGGCGGCTGCTCTTGATCTCCGGCTGCTCTTGATCTCCGTGAACGCACCCGCTGTCTCCAAACCTTGCAGAGCAGAACATTGAAGCGCTTGAAAACACAGCACAACATTCCCTAATAACACTTGCAATGCATTATGACTTCAAAGGTATGGCTTTAGGTCTATGACATTATTATTTATTGATTTTATTTTGTTTTATTTCTTTGATCACCAACTGCCAAGACAACACACTCGTTTTTTTATGCAGTACTCCTTACGAACTTCACCCATTGCCCGCATCGTACCGGCTCTTAAGGAAGCTTGTGTTGGAGCAGCAGGACAAGCTCGCCATCCTGCCCGCTGCTTTCCTGCATTACTGCTCACCAAAACCGTTCGCCGAAACAGAAATAGGTAAATAGGTAACCTATTTACCATGGTATCTCTCCCCTGGGTGCCTTGTGTTTTGCGCCGGCTGCTCTTGATCTCCGTGAACGCACCCGCTGTCTCCAAACCTTGCAGAGCAGCACATTGAAGCGCTTGAAAACACAGCACAACATTCCCTAATAACACTTGTAATGCATTATGACTTCAAAGGTATGACTTTAAGTCTATGACATTATTATTTATTGATTTTATTTTGTTTTATTTCTTTGATCACCAACTGCCACGACAACACACTCGTTTTTTTTATGCAGTACTACTGACGAACTTCACCCATTGTCCGCATCGTACCGGCTCTTAAGGTAGCTTGTGTTGGAGCAGCAGGACAAGCTCGCCATCCCGCCCGCTGCTTTCCTGCATTATTGCTCACCAAAACACAACGCACCCAGGGGAGAGATCCCTCCCCTGCGGCGGCTGCTCTTGATCTCCGGCTGCTCTTGATCTCCGTGAACGCACCCGCTGTCTCCAAACCTTGCAGAGCAGCACATTGAAGCGCTTGAAAACACAGCACAAAATTCCCTTATAACACTTGCAATGCATTATGACTTCAAAGGTATGGCTTTAGGTCTATGACATTATTATTTATTGATTTTATTTTGTTTTATTTCTTTGATCACCAACTGCCACGACAACACTCTCGTTTTTTTATATGCAGTACTCCTGAAGAACTTTACCCAATGCCCGCATCGTACCGGCTCTTAAGGTAGCTTGTGTTGGAGCAGCAGGACAAGCTCGCCATCCCGCCCGCTGCTTTCCTGCATTATTGCTCACCAAAACACAACGCACCCAGGGGAGAGATCCCTCCCCTGCGGCGGCTGCTCTTGATCTCCGGCTGCTCTTGATCTCCGTGAACGCACCCGCTGTCTCCAAACCTTGCAGAGCAGCACATTGAAGCGCTTGAAAACACAGCACAACATTCCCTAATAACACTTGCAATGCATTATGACTTCAAAGATATGGCTTTAGGTCTATGACATTATTATTTATTGATTTTATTTTGTTTTATTTCTTTGATCACCAACTGCCACGACAACACATTCGTATTTTTTATGCAGTACTCCTGACGAACTTCACCCATTGCCCGCATCGTACCGGCTCTTAAGGTTACTTGTGATGGAGCAGCAGGACAAGCTCGCCATCCCGCCCGCTGCTTTCGTGCATTATTGCTCACCAAAATACAATGCACCCAGGGGAGAGTTACCATGGTAAATAGGTAAACTATTTACCATGGTATCCCTCCCCTGCGGCGGCTGCTCTTGATCTCCGGCTGCTCTTGATCTCCGTGAACGCACCCGCTGTCTCCAAACCTTGCAGAGCAGCACATTGAAGCGCTTGAAAACACAGCACAACATTCCCTAATAACACTTGCAATGCATTATGACTTCAAAGGTATGGCTTTAGGTCTATGACATTATTATTTATTGATTTTATTTTGTTTTATTTCTTTGATCACCAACTGCCACGACAACACACTCGTATTTTTTATGCAGTACTCCTGACGAACTTCACCCATTGCCCGCATCGTACCGGCTCTTAAGGTAGCTTGTGTTGGAGCAGCAGGACAAGCTCGCCATCCCGCCCGCTGCTTTCCTGCATTATTGCTCACCAAAACACAACGCACCCAGGGGAGAGATACCATGGTAAATAGGTAACCTATTTACCATGGTATCCCTCCCCTGCGGCGGCTGCTCTTGATCTCCGGCTGCTCTTGATCTCTGTGAACGCACCCGCTGTCTCCAAACCTTGCAGAGCAGCACATTGAAGCGCTTGAAAACACAGCACAACATTCCCTAATAACACTTGTAATGCATTATGACTTCAAAGGTATGACTTTAAGTCTATGACATTATTATTTATTGATTTTATTTTGTTTTATTTCTTTGATCACCAACTGCCACGACAACACACTCGTTTTTTTATGCAGTACTCCTGACGAACTTCACCCATTGCCCGCATCGTACCGGCTCTTAAGGTAGCTTGTGTTGGAGCAGCAGGACAAGCTCGCCATCCCGCCCGCTGCTTTCCTGCATTATTGCTCACCAAAACACAACGCACCCAGGGGAGAGATACCATGGTAATAGGTAACCTATTTACCATGGTATCCCTCCCCTGCGGCGGCTGCTCTTGATCTCCGGCTGCTCTTGATCTCCGTGAACGCACCCGCTGTCTCCAAACCTTGCAGAGCAGCACATTGAAGCGCTTGAAAACACAGCACAACATTCCCTAATAACACTTGCAATGCATTATGACTTCAAAGGTATGACTTTATGTCTATGACATTATTATTTATTGATTTTATTTTGTTTTATTTCTTTGATCACCAACTGCCACGACAACACACTCGTTTTTTTATGCAGTACTCCTGACGAACTTCACCCATTGCCCGCATAGTACCGGCTCTTAAGGTAGCTTGTGTTGGAGCAGCAGGACAAGCTCGCCATCCCGCCCGCTGCTTTCCTGCATTATTGCTCACCAAAACACAACGCACCCAGGGGAGAGATACCATGGTAAATAGGTAACCTATTTACCATGGTATCCCTCCCCTGCGGCGGCTGCTCTTGATCTCCGGCTGCTCTTGATCTCCGTGAATGCACCCGCTGTCTCCAAACCTTGCAGAGCAGCACATTGAAGCGCTTGAAAACACAGCACAACATTCCCTAATAACACTTGCAATGCATTATGACTTCAAAGGTATGGCTTTAGGTCTATGACATTATTATTTATTGATTTTATTTTGTTTTATTTCTTTGATCACCAACTGCCACGACAACACACTCGTATTTTTTATGCAGTACTCCTGACGAACTTCACCCATTGCCCGCATCGTACCGGCTCTTAAGGTAGCTTGTGTTGGAGCAGCAGGACAAGCTCGCCATCCCGCCCGCTGCTTTCCTGCATTATTGCTCACCAAAACACAACGCACCCAGGGGAGAGATACCATGGTAAATAGGTAACCTATTTACCATGGTATCCCTCCCCTGCGGCGGCTGCTCTTGATCTCCGGTTGCTCTTGATCTCCGTGAACGCACGCGCTGCCTCCAAGCCTTGCAGAGCAGCACATTGAAGCGCTTGAAAACACAGCACAACATTCCCTAATAACACTTGCAATGCATTATGACTTCAAAGGTATGACTTTAAGTCTATGACATTATTATTTATTGATTTTATTTTGTTTTTTTTTCTTTGATCACCAACTGCCACGACAACACACTCGTTTTTTTATGCAGTACTCCTGACGAACTTCACCCATTGCACGCATCGTACCGGCTCTTAAGGTAGCTTGTGTTGGAGCAGCAGGACAAGCTCGCCATCCCGCCCGCTGCTTTCCTGCATTATTGCTCACCAAAACACAACGCACCCAGGGGAGAGATACCATGGTAAATAGGTAACCTATTTACCATGGTATCCCTCCCCTGCGGCGGCTGCTCTTGATCTCCGGCTGCTCTTGATCTCCGTGAACGCACGCGCTGTCTCCAAACCTTGCAGAGCAGCACATTGAAGCGCTTGAAAACACAGCACAACATTCCCTAATAACACTTGCAATGCATTATGACTTCAAAGGTATGGCTTTAGGTCTATGACATTATTATTTATTGATTTTATTTTGTTTTATTTCTTTGATCACCAACTGCCACGACAACACACTCGTATTTTTTATGCAGTACTCCTGATGAACTTCACCCATTGCCCGCATCGTACCGGCTCTTAAGGTAGCTTGTGTTGGAGCAGCAGGATAAGCTCGCCATCCCGCCCGCTGCTTTCCTGCATTATTGCTCACCAAAACCGTTCGCCGAAACAAAAATAGGTAAATAGGTAACCTATTTACCATGGTATCCCTCCCCTGCGGCGGCTGCTCTTGATCTCCGGCTGCTCTTGATCTCCGTGAACGCACCCGCTGTCTCCAAACCTTGCAGAGCAGCACATTGAAGCGCTTGAAAACACAGCACAACATTCCCTAATAACACTTGCAATGCATTATGACTTCAAAGGTATGGCTTTAGGTCTATGACATTATTATTTATTGATTTTATTTTGTTTTATTTCTTTGATCACCAACTGCCACGACAACACACTCGTTTTTTTATGCAGTACTCCTGACGAACTTCACCCATTGCCCGCATCGTACCGGCTCTTAAGGTAGCTTGTGTTGGAGCAGCAGGACAAGCTCGCCATCCCGCCCGCTGCTTTCCTGCATTATTGCTCACCAAAACCGTTCGCCGAAACAAAAATAGGTAAATAGGTAACCTATTTACCATGGTATCTCTCCCCTGGGTGCCTTTTGTTTTGCGCCGGCTGCTCTTGATCTCCGTGAACGCACCCGCTGTCTCCAAACCTTGCAGAGCAGCACATTGAAGCGCTTGAAAACACAGCACAACATTCCCTAATAACACTTGCAATGCATTATGACTTCAAAGGTATGGCTTTAGGTCTATGACATTATTATTTATTGATTTTATTTTGTTTTATTTCTTTGATCACCAACTGCCACGACAACACACTCGTTTTTTTTATGCAGTACTCGTGACGAACTTCACCCATTGCCCGCATCGTACCGGCTCTTAAGGTAGCTTGTGTTGGAGCAGCAGGACAAGCTCGCCATCCCGCCCGCTGCTTTCCTGCATTATTGCTCACCAAAATACAACGCACCCAGGGGAGAGTTACCATGGTAAATAGGTTACCTATTTACCATGGTATCCCTCCCCTGCGGCGGCTGCTCTTGATCTCCGGCTGCTCTTGATCTCCGTGAACGCACCCGCTGTCTCCAAACCTTGCAGAGCAGCACATTGAAGCGCTTGAAAACACAGCACAACATTCAATAATAACACTTGTAATGCATTATGACTTCAAAGGTATGACTTTAAGTCTATGACATTATTATTTATTGATTTTATTTTGTTTTATTTCTTTGATCACCAACTGCCACGACAACACACTCGTTTTTTTTATGCAGTACTCCTGACGAACTTCACCCATTGCCCGCATCGTACCGGCTCTTAAGGTAGCTTGTGATGGAGCAGCAGGACAAGCTCGCCATCCCGCCCGCTGCTTTCCTGCATTATTGCTCACCAAAACCGTTCGCCGAAACAAAAATAGGTAAATAGGTAACCTATTTACCATGGTATCTCTCCCCTGGGTGCCTTTTGTTTTGCGCCGGCTGCTCTTGATCTCCGTGAACGCACCCGCTGTCTCCAAACCTTGCAGAGCAGCACATTGAAGCGCTTGAGAACACAGCACAACATTCCCTAATAACACTTGCAATGCATTATGACTTCAAAGGTATGGCTTTAGGTCTATGACATTATTATTTATTGATTTTATTTTGTTTTATTTCTTTGATCACCAACTGCCACGACAACACACTCGTTTTTTTATGCAGTACTCCTGACGAACTTCACCCATTGCCCGCATCGTACCGGCTCTTAAGGTAGCTTGTGTTGGAGCAGCAGGACAAGCTCGCCATCCCGCCCGCTGCTTTCCTGCATTATTGCTCACCAAAACACAACGCACCCAGGGGAGAGATACCATGGTAAATAGGTAACCTATTTACCATGGTATCCCTCCCCTGCGGCGGCTGCTCTTGATCTCCGGCTGCTCTTGATCTCCGTGAACGCACCCGCTGTCTCCAAACCTTGCAGAGCAGCACATTGAAGCGCTTGAAAACACAGCACAACATTCCCTAATAACACTTGCAATGCATTATGACTTCAAAGGTATGGCTTTAGGTCTATGACATTATTATTTATTGATTTTATTTTGTTTTATTTCTTTGATCACCAACTGCCACGACAACACACTCGTATTTTTTATGCAGTACTCCTGACGAACTTCACCCATTGCCCGCATCGTACCGGCTCTTAAGGTAGCTTGTGTTGGAGCAGCAGGACAAGCTCGCCATCCCGCCCGCTGCTTTCCTGCATTATTGTTCACCAAAACCGTTCGCCGAAACAAAAATAGGTAAATAGTTAACCTATTTACCATGGTATCTCTCCCCTGGGTGCCTTTTGTTTTGCGCCGGCTGCTCTTGATCTCCGTGAACGCACCCGCTGTCTCCAAACCTTGCAGAGCAGCACATTGAAGCGCTTGAAAACACAGCACAACATTCCCTAATAACACTTGCAATGCATTATGACTTCAAAGGTATGGATTTAGGTCTATGACATTATTATTTATTTATTTTATTTTGTTTTATTTCTTTGATCACCAACTGCCACGACAACACACTCGTTTTTTTATGCAGTACTCCTGACGAACTTCACCCATTGCCCGCATCGTACCGGCTCTTAAGGTAGCTTGTGTTGGAGCAGCAGGACAAGCTCGCCATCCCGCCCGCTGCTTTCCTGCATTATTGCTCACCAAAACACAACGCACCCAGGGGAGAGATACCATGGTAAATAGGTAACCATATTTACCATGGTATCCCTCCCCTGCGGCGGCTGCTCTTGATCTCCGGCTGCTCTTGATCTCCGTGAACGCACCCGCTGTCTCCAAACCTTGCAGAGCAGCACATTGAAGCGCTTGAAAACACAGCACAACATTCCCTAATAACACTTGCAATGCATTATGACTGCAAAGGTATGACTTTAAGTCTATGACATTATTATTTATTGATTTTATTTTGTTTTTTTTTCTTTGATCACCAACTGCCACGACAACACACTCGTATTTTTTATGCAGTACTCCTGACGAACTTCACCCATTGCCCGCATCGTACCGGCTCTTAAGGTAGCTTGTGATGGAGCAGCAGGACAAGCTCGCCATCCCTCCCGCTGCTTTCCTGCATTATTGCTCACCAAAACACAACGCACCCAGGGGAGAGATACCATGGTAAATAGGTAACCTATTTGCCATGGTATCCCTCCCCTGCGGCGGCTGCTCTTGATCTCCGGCTGCTCTTGATCTCCGTGAACGCACCCGCTGTCTCCAAACCTTGCAGAGCAGCACATTGAAGCGCTTGAAAACACAGCACAACATTCCCTAATAACACTTGCAATGCATTATGACTTCAAAGGTATGACTTTAAGTCTATGACATTATTATTTATTGATTTTATTTTGTTTTTTTTTCTTTGATCACCAACTGCCACGACAACACACTCGTATTTTTTATGCAGTACTCCTGATGAACTTCACCCATTGCCCGCATCGTACCGGCTCTTAAGGTAGCTTGTGTTGGAGCAGCAGGACAAGCTCGCCATCCCGCCCGCTGCTTTCCTGCATTATTGCTCACCAAAACACAACGCACCCAGGGGAGAGATACCATGGTAAATAGGTAACCTATTTACCATGGTATCCCTCCCCTGCGGCGGCTGCTCTTGATCTCCGGCTGCTCTTGATCTCCGTGAACGCACCCGCTGTCTCCAAACCTTGCAGAGCAGCACATTGAAGCGCTTGAAAACACAGCACAACATTCCCTAATAACACTTGCAATGCATTATGACTTCAAAGGTATGGCTTTAGGTCTATGACATTATTATTTATTGATTTTATTTTGTTTTATTTCTTTGATCACCAACTGCCACGACTGCTGCTCCAACACAAGCTACCTTAGAGCCGGTACGATGCGGGCAATGGGTGAAGTTCGTCAGGAGTACTGCATAAAAAAACGAGTGTGTTGTCGTGGCAGTTGGTGATCAAAGAAATAAAACAAAATAAAATCAATAAATAATAATGTCATAGACTTAAAGTCATACCTTTGAAGTCATAATGCATTGCAAGTGTTATTAGGGAATGTTGTGCTGTGTTTTCAAGCGCTTCAATGTGCTGCTCTGCAAGGTTTGGAGACAGCGGGTGCGTTCACGGAGATCATGAGCAGCCGGAGATCAAGAGCAGCCGCCGCAGGGGAGGGATACCATGGTAAATAGGTTACCTATTTACCATGGTATCTCTCCCCTGGGTGCGTTGTGTTTTCGTGAGCAATAATGCAGGAAAGCAGCGGGCGGGATGGCGAGCTTGTCCTGCTGCTCCAACACAAGCTACCTTAAGAGCCGGTACGATGCGGGCAATGGGTGAAGTTCGTCAGGAGTACTGCATAAAAAAAACGAGTGTGTTGTCGTGGCAGTTGGTGATCAAAGAAATAAAACAAAATAAAATCAATAAATAATAATGTCATAGACTTAAAGTCATACCTTTGAAGTCATAATGCATTGCAAGTGTTATTAGGGAATGTTGTGCTGTGTTTTCAAGCGCTTCAATGTGCTGCTCTGCAAGGTTTGGAGACAGCGGGTGCGTTCACGGAGATCATGAGCAGCCGGAGATCAAGAGCAGCCGCCGCAGGGGAGGGATACCATGGTAAATAGGTTACCTATTTACCATGGTATCTCTCCCCTGGGTGCGTTGTGTTTTCGTGAGCAATAATGCAGGAAAGCAGCGGGCGGGATGGCGAGCTTGTCCTGCTGCTCCAACACAAGCTACCTTAGAGCCGGTACGATGCGGGCAATGGGTGAAGTTCGTCAGGAGTACTGCATAAAAAAACCAGTGTGTTGTCGTGGCAGTTGGTGATCAAAGAAATAAAACAAAATAAAATCAATAAATAATAATGTCATAGACTTAAAGTCATACCTTTGAAGTCATAATGCATTGCAAGTGTTATTAGGGAATGTTGTGCTGTGTTTTCAAGCGCTTCAATGTGCTGCTCTGCAAGGTTTGGAGACAGCGGGTGCGTTCACGGAGATCATGAGCAGCCGGAGATCAAGAGCAGCCGCCGCAGGGGAGGGATACCATGGTAAATAGGTTACCTATTTACCATGGTATCTCTCCCCTGGGTGCGTTGTGTTTTCGTGAGCAATAATGCAGGAAAGCAGCGGGCGGGATGGCGAGCTTGTCCTGCTGCTCCAACACAAGCTACCTTAAGAGCCGGTACGATGCGGGCAATGGGTGAAGTTCGTCAGGAGTACTGCATAAAAAACGAGTGTGTTGTCGTGGCAGTTGGTGATCAAAGAAATAAAACAAAATAAAATCAATAAATAATAATGTCATAGACTTAAAGTCATACCTTTGAAGTCATAATGCATTGCAAGTGTTATTAGGGAATGTTATGCTGTGTTTTCAAGCGCTTCAATGTGCTGCTCTGCAAGGTTTGGAGACAGCGGGTGCGTTCACGGAGATCATGAGCAGCCGGAGATCAAGAGCAGCCGCCGCAGGGGAGGGATACCATGGTAAATAGGTTACCTATTTACCATGGTATCTCTCCCCTGGGTGCGTTGTGTTTTCGTGAGCAATAATGCAGGAAAGCAGCGGGCGGGATGGCGAGCTTGTCCTGCTGCTCCAACACAAGCTACCTTAAGAGCCGGTACGATGCGGGCAATGGGTGAAGTTCGTCAGGAGTACTGCATAAAAAAAACGAGTGTGTTGTCGTGGCAGTTGGTGATCAAAGAAATAAAACAAAATAAAATCAATAAATAATAATGTCATAGACTTAAAGTCATACCTTTGAAGTCATAATGCATTGCAAGTGTTATTAGGGAATGTTGTGCTGTGTTTTCAAGCGCTTCAATGTGCTGCTCTGCAAGGTTTGGAGACAGCGGGTGCGTATCTCTCCCCTGGGTGCGTTGTGTTTTCGTGAGCAATAATGCAGGAAAGCAGCGGGCGGGATGGCGAGCTAGTCCTGCTGCTCCAACACAAGCTACCTTAAGAGCCGGTACGATGCGGGCAATGGGTGAAGTTCGTCAGGAGTACTGCATAAAAAAACGAGTGTGTTGTCGTGGCAGTTGGTGATCAAAGAAATAAAACAAAATAAAATCAATAAATAATAATGCCATAGACTTAAAGTCATACCTTTGAAGTCATAATGCATTGCAAGTGTTATTAGGGAATGTTGTGCTGTGTTTTCAAGCGCTTCAATGTGCTGCTCTGCAAGGTTTGGAGACAGCGGGTGCGTTCACGGAGATCATGAGCAGCCGGAGATCAAGAGCAGCCGCCGCAGGGGAGGGATACCATGGTAAATAGGTTACCTATTTGCAAGTGTTATTAGGGAATGTTGTGCTGTGTTTTCAAGCGCTTCAATGTGCTGCTCTGCAAGGTTTGGAGACAGCGGGTGCGTTCACGGAGATCATGAGCAGCCGGAGATCAAGAGCAGCCGCCGCAGGGGAGGGATACCATGGTAAATAGGTTACCTATTTACCATGGTATCTCTCCCCTGGGTGCGTTGTGTTTTCGTGAGCAATAATGCAGGAAAGCAGCGGGCGGGATGGCGAGCTTGTCCTGCTGCTCCAACACAAGCTACCTTAAGAGCCGGTACGATGCGGGCAATGGGTGAAGTTCGTCAGGAGTACTGCATAAAAAAAACGAGTGTGTTGTCGTGGCAGTTGGTGATCAAAGAAATAAAACAAAATAAAATCAATAAATAATAATGTCATAGACTTAAAGTCATACCTTTGAAGTCATAATGCATTGCAAGTGTTATTAGGGAATGTTGTGCTGTGTTTTCAAGCGCTTCAATGTGCTGCTCTGCAAGGTTTGGAGACAGCGGGTGCGTATCTCTCCCCTGGGTGCGTTGTGTTTTCGTGAGCAATAATGCAGGAAAGCAGCGGGCGGGATGGCGAGCTAGTCCTGCTGCTCCAACACAAGCTACCTTAAGAGCCGGTACGATGCGGGCAATGGGTGAAGTTCGTCAGGAGTACTGCATAAAAAAACGAGTGTGTTGTCGTGGCAGTTGGTGATCAAAGAAATAAAACAAAATAAAATCAATAAATAATAATGCCATAGACTTAAAGTCATACCTTTGAAGTCATAATGCATTGCAAGTGTTATTAGGGAATGTTGTGCTGTGTTTTCAAGCGCTTCAATGTGCTGCTCTGCAAGGTTTGGAGACAGCGGGTGCGTTCACGGAGATCATGAGCAGCCGGAGATCAAGAGCAGCCGCCGCAGGGGAGGGATACCATGGTAAATAGGTTACCTATTTGCAAGTGTTATTAGGGAATGTTGTGCTGTGTTTTCAAGCGCTTCAATGTGCTGCTCTGCAAGGTTTGGAGACAGCGGGTGCGTTCACGGAGATCATGAGCAGCCGGAGATCAAGAGCAGCCGCCGCAGGGGAGGGATACCATGGTAAATAGGTTACCTATTTACCATGGTATCTCTCCCCTGGGTGCGTTGTGTTTTCGTGAGCAATAATGCAGGAAAGCAGCGGGCGGGATGGCGAGCTTGTCCTGCTGCTCCAACACAAGCTACCTTAAGAGCCGGTACGATGCGGGCAATGGGTGAAGTTCGTCAGGAGTACTGCATAAAAAAAACGAGTGTGTTGTCGTGGCAGTTGGTGATCAAAGAAATAAAACAAAATAAAATCAATAAATAATAATGTCATAGACTTAAAGTCATACCTTTGAAGTCATAATGCATTGCAAGTGTTATTAGGGAATGTTGTGCTGTGTTTTCAAGCGCTTCAATGTGCTGCTCTGCAAGGTTTGGAGACAGCGGGTGCGTATCTCTCCCCTGGGTGCGTTGTGTTTTCGTGAGCAATAATGCAGGAAAGCAGCGGGCGGGATGGCGAGCTAGTCCTGCTGCTCCAACACAAGCTACCTTAAGAGCCGGTACGATGCGGGCAATGGGTGAAGTTCGTCAGGAGTACTGCATAAAAAAACGAGTGTGTTGTCGTGGCAGTTGGTGATCAAAGAAATAAAACAAAATAAAATCAATAAATAATAATGCCATAGACTTAAAGTCATACCTTTGAAGTCATAATGCATTGCAAGTGTTATTAGGGAATGTTGTGCTGTGTTTTCAAGCGCTTCAATGTGCTGCTCTGCAAGGTTTGGAGACAGCGGGTGCGTTCACGGAGATCATGAGCAGCCGGAGATCAAGAGCAGCCGCCGCAGGGGAGGGATACCATGGTAAATAGGTTACCTATTTACCATGGTATCTCTCCCCTGGGTGCGTTGTGTTTTCGTGAGCAATAATGCAGGAAAGCAGCGGGCGGGATGGCGAGCTAGTCCTGCTGCTCCAACACAAGCTACCTTAAGAGCCGGTACGATGCGGGCAATGGGTGAAGTTCGTCAGGAGTACTGCATAAAAAAACGAGTGTGTTGTCGTGGCAGTTGGTGATCAAAGAAATAAAACAAAATAAAATCAATAAATAATAATGCCATAGACTTAAAGTCATACCTTTGAAGTCATAATGCATTGCAAGTGTTATTAGGGAATGTTGTGCTGTGTTTTCAAGCGCTTCAATGTGCTGCTCTGCAAGGTTTGGAGACAGCGGGTGCGTTCACGGAGATCATGAGCAGCCGGAGATCAAGAGCAGCCGCCGCAGGGGAGGGATACCATGGTAAATAGGTTACCTATTTACCATGGTATCTCTCCCCTGGGTGCGTTGTGTTTTCGTGAGCAATAATGCAGGAAAGCAGCGGGCGGGATGGCGAGCTTGTCCTGCTGCTCCAACACAAGCTACCTTAGAGCCGGTACGATGCGGGCAATGGGTGAAGTTCGTCAGGAGTACTGCATAAAAAAACGAGTGTGTTGTCGTGGCAGTTGGTGATCAAAGAAATAAAACAAAATAAAATCAATAAATAATAATGTCATAGACTTAAAGTCATACCTTTGAAGTCATAATGCATTGCAAGTGTTATTAGGTGTTGTGCTGTGTTTTCAAGCGCTTCAATGTGCTGCTCTGCAAGGTTTGGAGACAGCGGGTGCGTTCACGGAGATCATGAGCAGCCGGAGATCAAGAGCAGCCACCGCAGGGGAGGGATACCATGGTAAATAGGTTACCTATTTACCATGGTATCTCTCACCTGGGTGCGTTGTGTTTTCGTGAGCAATAATGCAGGAAAGCAGCGGGCGGGATGGCGAGCTTGTCCTGCTGCTCCAACACAAGCTACCTTAAGAGCCGGTACGATGCGGGCAATGGGTGAAGTTCGTCAGGAGTACTGCATAAAAAACGAGTGTGTTGTCGTGGCAGTTGGTGATCAAAGAAATAAAACAAAATAAAATCAATAAATAATAATGTCATAGACTTAAAGTCATACCTTTGAAGTCATAATGCATTGCAAGTGTTATTAGGGAATGTTATGCTGTGTTTTCAAGCGCTTCAATGTGCTGCTCTGCAAGGTTTGGAGACAGCGGGTGCGTTCACGGAGATCATGAGCAGCCGGAGATCAAGAGCAGCCGCCGCAGGGGAGGGATACCATGGTAAATAGGTTACCTATTTACCATGGTATCTCTCCCCTGGGTGCGTTGTGTTTTCGTGAGCAATAATGCAGGAAAGCAGCGGGCGGGATGGCGAGCTTGTCCTGCTGCTCCAACACAAGCTACCTTAAGAGCCGGTACGATGCGGGCAATGGGTGAAGTTCGTCAGGAGTACTGCATAAAAAAAAACGAGTGTGTTGTCGTGACAGTTGGTGATCAAAGAAATAAAACAAAATAAAATCAATAAATAATAATGTCATAGACTTAAAGTCATACCTTTGAAGTCATAATGCATTGCAAGTGTTATTAGGGAATGTTGTGCTATGCTTTCAAGCGCTTCAATGTGCTGCTCTGCAAGGTTTGGAGACAGCGGGTGCGTTCACGGAGATCATGAGCAGCCGGAGATCAAGAGCAGCCGCCGCAGGGGAGGGATACCATGGTAAATAGGTTACCTATTTACCATGGTATCTCTCCCCTGGGTGCGTTGTGTTTTCGTGAGCAATAATGCAGGAAAGCAGCGGGCGGGATGGCGAGCTTGTCCTGCTGCTCCAACACAAGCTACCTTAAGAGCCGGTACGATGCGGGCAATGGGTGAAGTTCGTCAGGAGTACTGCATAAAAAAACGAGTGTGTTGTCGTGGCAGTTGGTGATCAAAGAAATAAAACAAAATAAATAATAATGTCATAGACTTAAAGTCATACCTTTGAAGTCATAATGCATTGCAAGTGTTATTAGGGAATGTTGTGCTGTGTTTTCAAGCGCTTCAATGTGCTGCTCTGCAAGGTTTGGAGACAGCGGGTGCGTTCACGGAGATCATGAGCAGCCGGAGATCAAGAGCAGCCGCCGCAGGGGAGGGATACCATGGTAAATAGGTTACCTATTTACCATGGTATCTCTCCCCTGGGTGCGTTGTGTTTTCGTGAGCAATAATGCAGGAAAGCAGCGGGCGGGATGGCGAGCTTGTCCTGCTGCTCCAACACAAGCTACCTTAGAGCCGGTACGATGCGGGCAATGGGTGAAGATCGTCAGGAGTACTGCATAAAAAAACGAGTGTGTTGTCGTGGCAGTTGGTGATCAAAGAAATAAAACAAAATAAAATCAATAAATAATAAAACTGTCATAGACTTAAAGTCATACCTTTGAAGTCATAATGCATTGCAAGTGTTATTAGGGAATGTTGTGCTGTGTTTTCAAGCGCTTCAATGTGCTGCTCTGCAAGGTTTGGAGACAGCGGGTGCGTTCACGGAGATCATGAGCAGCCGGAGATCAAGAGCAGCCGCCGCAGGGGAGGGATACCATGGTAAATAGGTTACCTATTTGCAAGTGTTATTAGGGAATGTTGTGCTGTGTTTTCAAGCGCTTCAATGTGCTGCTCTGCAAGGTTTGGAGACAGCGGGTGCGTTCACGGAGATCATGAGCAGCCGGAGATCAAGAGCAGCCGCCGCAGGGGAGGGATACCATGGTAAATAGGTTACCTATTTACCATGGTATCTCTCCCCTGGGTGCGTTGTGTTTTCGTGAGCAATAATGCAGGAAAGCAGCGGGCGGGATGGCGAGCTTGTCCTGCTGCTCCAACACAAGCTACCTTAAGAGCCGGTACGATGCGGGCAATGGGTGAAGTTCGTCAGGAGTACTGCATAAAAAAAACGAGTGTGTTGTCGTGGCAGTTGGTGATCAAAGAAATAAAACAAAATAAAATCAATAAATAATAATGTCATAGACTTAAAGTCATACCTTTGAAGTCATAATGCATTGCAAGTGTTATTAGGGAATGTTGTGCTGTGTTTTCAAGCGCTTCAATGTGCTGCTCTGCAAGGTTTGGAGACAGCGGGTGCGTATCTCTCCCCTGGGTGCGTTGTGTTTTCGTGAGCAATAATGCAGGAAAGCAGCGGGCGGGATGGCGAGCTAGTCCTGCTGCTCCAACACAAGCTACCTTAAGAGCCGGTACGATGCGGGCAATGGGTGAAGTTCGTCAGGAGTACTGCATAAAAAAACGAGTGTGTTGTCGTGGCAGTTGGTGATCAAAGAAATAAAACAAAATAAAATCAATAAATAATAATGTCATAGACTTAAAGTCATACCTTTGAAGTCATAATGCATTGCAAGTGTTATTAGGGAATGTTGTGCTATGCTTTCAAGCGCTTCAATGTGCTGCTCTGCAAGGTTTGGAGACAGCGGGTGCGTTCACGGAGATCATGAGCAGCCGGAGATCAAGAGCAGCCGCCGCAGGGGAGGGATACCATGGTAAATAGGTTACCTATTTACCATGGTATCTCTCCCCTGGGTGCGTTGTGTTTTCGTGAGCAATAATGCAGGAAAGCAGCGGGCGGGATGGCGAGCTTGTCCTGCTGCTCCAACACAAGCTACCTTAAGAGCCGGTACGATGCGGGCAATGGGTGAAGTTCGTCAGGAGTACTGCATAAAAAAACGAGTGTGTTGTCGTGGCAGTTGGTGATCAAAGAAATAAAACAAAATAAATAATAATGTCATAGACTTAAAGTCATACCTTTGAAGTCATAATGCATTGCAAGTGTTATTAGGGAATGTTGTGCTGTGTTTTCAAGCGCTTCAATGTGCTGCTCTGCAAGGTTTGGAGACAGCGGGTGCGTTCACGGAGATCATGAGCAGCCGGAGATCAAGAGCAGCCGCCGCAGGGGAGGGATACCATGGTAAATAGGTTACCTATTTACCATGGTATCTCTCCCCTGGGTGCGTTGTGTTTTCGTGAGCAATAATGCAGGAAAGCAGCGGGCGGGATGGCGAGCTTGTCCTGCTGCTCCAACACAAGCTACCTTAGAGCCGGTACGATGCGGGCAATGGGTGAAGTTCGTCAGGAGTACTGCATAAAAAAACGAGTGTGTTGTCGTGGCAGTTGGTGATCAAAGAAATAAAACAAAATAAAATCAATAAATAATAAAACTGTCATAGACTTAAAGTCATACCTTTGAAGTCATAATGCATTGCAAGTGTTATTAGGGAATGTTGTGCTGTGTTTTCAAGCGCTTCAATGTGCTGCTCTGCAAGGTTTGGAGACAGCGGGTGCGTTCACGGAGATCATGAGCAGCCGGAGATCAAGAGCAGCCGCCGCAGGGGAGGGATACCATGGTAAATAGGTTACCTATTTGCAAGTGTTATTAGGGAATGTTGTGCTGTGTTTTCAAGCGCTTCAATGTGCTGCTCTGCAAGGTTTGGAGACAGCGGGTGCGTTCACGGAGATCATGAGCAGCCGGAGATCAAGAGCAGCCGCCGCAGGGGAGGGATACCATGGTAAATAGGTTACCTATTTACCATGGTATCTCTCCCCTGGGTGCGTTGTGTTTTCGTGAGCAATAATGCAGGAAAGCAGCGGGCGGGATGGCGAGCTTGTCCTGCTGCTCCAACACAAGCTACCTTAAGAGCCGGTACGATGCGGGCAATGGGTGAAGTTCGTCAGGAGTACTGCATAAAAAAAACGAGTGTGTTGTCGTGGCAGTTGGTGATCAAAGAAATAAAACAAAATAAAATCAATAAATAATAATGTCATAGACTTAAAGTCATACCTTTGAAGTCATAATGCATTGCAAGTGTTATTAGGGAATGTTGTGCTGTGTTTTCAAGCGCTTCAATGTGCTGCTCTGCAAGGTTTGGAGACAGCGGGTGCGTATCTCTCCCCTGGGTGCGTTGTGTTTTCGTGAGCAATAATGCAGGAAAGCAGCGGGCGGGATGGCGAGCTAGTCCTGCTGCTCCAACACAAGCTACCTTAAGAGCCGGTACGATGCGGGCAATGGGTGAAGTTCGTCAGGAGTACTGCATAAAAAAACGAGTGTGTTGTCGTGGCAGTTGGTGATCAAAGAAATAAAACAAAATAAAATCAATAAATAATAATGCCATAGACTTAAAGTCATACCTTTGAAGTCATAATGCATTGCAAGTGTTATTAGGGAATGTTGTGCTGTGTTTTCAAGCGCTTCAATGTGCTGCTCTGCAAGGTTTGGAGACAGCGGGTGCGTTCACGGAGATCATGAGCAGCCGGAGATCAAGAGCAGCCGCCGCAGGGGAGGGATACCATGGTAAATAGGTTACCTATTTACCATGGTATCTCTCCCCTGGGTGCGTTGTGTTTTCGTGAGCAATAATGCAGGAAAGCAGCGGGCGGGATGGCGAGCTTGTCCTGCTGCTCCAACACAAGCTACCTTAAGAGCCGGTACGATGCGGGCAATGGGTGAAGTTCGTCAGGAGTACTGCATAAAAAAACGAGTGTGTTGTCGTGGCAGTTGGTGATCAAAGAAATAAAACAAAATAAAATCAATAAATAATAATGCCATAGACTTAAAGTCATACCTTTGAAGTCATAATGCATTGCAAGTGTTATTAGGGAATGTTGTGCTGTGTTTTCAAGCGCTTCAATGTGCTGCTCTGCAAGGTTTGGAGACAGCGGGTGCGTTCACGGAGATCATGAGCAGCCGGAGATCAAGAGCAGCCGCCGCAGGGGAGGGATACCATGGTAAATAGGTTACCTATTTACCATGGTATCTCTCCCCTGGGTGCGTTGTGTTTTCGTGAGCAATAATGCAGGAAAGCAGCGGGCGGGATGGCGAGCTTGTCCTGCTGCTCCAACACAAGCTACCTTAGAGCCGGTACGATGCGCGCAATGGGTGAAGTTCGTCAGGAGTACTGCATAAAAAAACGAGTGTGTTGTCGTGGCAGTTGGTGATCAAAGAAATAAAACAAAATAAAATCAATAAATAATAATGTCATAGACTTAAAGTCATACCTTTGAAGTCATAATGCATTGCAAGTGTTATTAGGTGTTGTGCTGTGTTTTCAAGCGCTTCAATGTGCTGCTCTGCAAGGTTTGGAGACAGCGGGTGCGTTCACGGAGATCATGAGCAGCCGGAGATCAAGAGCAGCCACCGCAGGGGAGGGATACCATGGTAAATAGGTTACCTATTTACCATGGTATCTCTCCCCTGGGTGCGTTGTGTTTTCGTGAGCAATAATGCAGGAAAGCAGCGGGCGGGATGGCGAGCTTGTCCTGCTGCTCCAACACAAGCTACCTTAAGAGCCGGTACGATGCGGGCAATGGGTGAAGTTCGTCAGGAGTACTGCATAAAAAAAAACGAGTGTGTTGTCGTGGCAGTTGGTGATCAAAGAAATAAAACAAAATAAAATCAATAAATAATAATGTCATAGACTTAAAGTCATACCTTTGAAGTCATAATGCATTGCAAGTGTTATTAGGGAATGTTGTGCTATGCTTTCAAGCGCTTCAATGTGCTGCTCTGCAAGGTTTGCAGACAGCGGGTGCGTTCACGGAGATCATGAGCAGCCGGAGATCAAGAGCAGCCGCCGCAGGGGAGGGATACCATGGTAAATAGGTTACCTATTTACCATGGTATCTCTCCCCTGGGTGCGTTGTGTTTTCGTGAGCAATAATGCAGGAAAGCAGCGGGCGGGATGGCGAGCTTGTCCTGCTGCTCCAACACAAGCTACCTTAAGAGCCGGTACGATGCGGGCAATGGGTGAAGTTCGTCAGGAGTACTGCATAAAAAAACGAGTGTGTTGTCGTGGCAGTTGGTGATCAAAGAAATAAAACAAAATAAATAATAATGTCATAGACTTAAAGTCATACCTTTGAAGTCATAATGCATTGCAAGTGTTATTAGGGAATGTTGTGCTGTTCTTTCAAGCGCTTCAATGTGCTGCTCTGCAAGGTTTGGAGACAGCGGGTGCGTTCACGGAGACCATGAGCAGCCGGAGATCAAGAGCAGCCGCCGCAGGGGAGGGATACCATGGTAAATAGGTTACCTATTTACCATGGTATCTCTCCCCTGGGTGCGTTGTGTTTTCGTGAGCAATAATGCAGGAAAGCGGCGGGCGGGATGGCGAGCTTGTCCTGCTGCTCCAACACAAGCTACCTTAGAGCCGGTACGATGCGGGCAATGGGTGAAGTTCGTCAGGAGTACTGCATAAAAAAACGAGTGTGTTGTCGTGGCAGTTGGTGATCAAAGAAATAAAACAAAATAAAATCAATAAATAATAATAATGTCATAGACTTAAAGTCATACCTTTGAAGTCATAATGCATTGCAAGTGTTATTAGGGAATGTTGTGCTGTGTTTTCAAGCGCTTCAATGTGCTGCTCTGCAAGGTTTGGAGACAGCGGGTGCGTTCACGGAGATCATGAGCAGCCGGAGATCAAGAGCAGCCGCCGCAGGGGAGGGATACCATGGTAAATAGGTTACCTATTTACCATGGTATCTCTCCCCTGGGTGCGTTGTGTTTTCGTGAGCAATAATGCAGGAAAGCAGCGGGCGGGATGGCGAGCTTGTCCTGCTGCTCCAACACAAGCTACCTTAGAGCCGGTACGATGCGGGCAATGGGTGAAGTTCGTCAGGAGTACTGCATAAAAAAACGAGTGTGTTGTCGTGGCAGTTGGTGATCAAAGAAATAAAACAAAATAAAATCAATAAATAATAATAATGTCATAGACTTAAAGTCATACCTTTGAAGTCATAATGCATTGCAAGTGTTATTAGGGAATGTTGGGCTGTGTTTTCAAGCGCTTCAATGTGCTGCTCTGCAAGGTTTGGAGACAGCGGGTGCGTTCACGGAGATCATGAGCAGCCGGAGATCAAGAGCAGCCGCCGCAGGGGAGGGATACCATGGTAAATAGGTTACCTATTTACCATGGTATCTCTCCCCTGGGTGCGTTGTGTTTTCGTGAGCAATAATGCAGGAAAGCAGCGGGCGGGATGGCGAGCTTGTCCTGCTGCTCCAACACAAGCTACCTTAGAGCCGGTACGATGCGGGCAATGGGTGAAGATCGTCAGGAGTACTGCATAAAAAAACGAGTGTGTTGTCGTGGCAGTTGGTGATCAAAGAAATAAAACAAAATAAAATCAATAAATAATAATAATGTCATAGACTTAAAGTCATACCTTTGAAGTCATAATGCATTGCAAGTGTTATTAGGGAATGTTGTGCTGTGTTTTCATGCGCTTCAATGTGCTGCTCTGCAAGGTTTGGAGACAGCGGGTGCGTTCACGGAGATCATGAGCAGCCGGAGATCAAGAGCAGCCGCCGCAGGGGAGGGATACCATGGTAAATAGGTTACCTATTTACCATGGTATCTCTCCCCTGGGTGCGTTGTGTTTTCGTGAGCAATAATGCAGGAAAGCAGCGGGCGGGATGGCGAGCTCGTCCTGCTGCTCCAACACAAGCTACCTTAAGAGCCGGTACGATGCGGGCAATGGGTGAAGTTCGTCAGGAGTACTGCATAAAAAAAACGAGTGTGTTGTCGTGGCAGTTGGTGATCAAAGAAATAAAACAAAATAAAATCAATAAATAATAATGTCATAGACTTAAAGTCATACCTTTGAAGTCATAATGCATTGCAAGTGTTATTAGGGAATGTTGTGCTGTGTTTTCAAGCGCTTCAATGTGCTGCTCTGCAAGGTTTGGAGACAGCGGGTGCGTTCACGGAGATCATTAGCAGCAGGAGATCAAGAGCAGCCGCCGCAGGGGAGGGATACCATGGTAAATAGGTTACCTATTTACCATGGTATCTCTCCCCTGGGTGCGTTGTGTTTTCGTGAGCAGTAATGCAGGAAAGCAGCGGGCGGGATGGCGAGCTTGTCCTGCTGCTCCAACACAAGCTACCTTAGAGCCGGTACGATGCGGGCAATGGGTGAAGATCGTCAGGAGTACTGCATAAAAAAACGAGTGTGTTGTCGTGGCAGTTGGTGATCAAAGAAATAAAACAAAATAAAATCAATAAATAATAATAATGTCATAGACTTAAAGTCATACCTTTGAAGTCATAATGCATTGCAAGTGTTATTAGGGAATGTTGTGCTGTGTTTTCAAGCGCTTCAATGTGCTGCTCTGCAAGGTTTGGAGACAGCGGGTGCGTTCACGGAGATCATGAGCAGCCGGAGATCAAGAACAGCCGCCGCAGGGGAGGGATACCATGGTAAATAATGTACCTATTTACCATGGTATCTCTCCCCTGGGTGCGTTGTGTTTTCGTGAGCAATAATGCAGGAAAGCAGCGGGCGGGATGGCGAGCTTGTCCTGCTGCTCCAACACAAGCTACCTTAGAGCCGGTACGATGCGGGCAATGGGTGAAGTTCGTCAGGAGTACTGCATAAAAAAACGAGTGTGTTGTCGTGGCAGTTGGTGATCAAAGAAATAAAACAAAATAAAATCAATAAATAATAATAATGTCATAGACTTAAAGTCATACCTTTGAAGTCATAATGCATTGCAAGTGTTATTAGGGAATGTTGTGCTGTGTTTTCAAGCGCTTCAATGTGCTGCTCTGCAAGGTTTGGAGACAGCGGGTGCGTTCACGGAGATCATGAGCAGCCGGAGATCAAGAGCAGCCGCCGCAGGGGAGGGATACCATGGTAAATAGGTTACCTATTAGGTAACCTATTTACCATGGTATCTCTCCCCTGGGTGCGTTGTGTTTTCGTGAGCAATAATGCAGGAAAGCAGCGGGCGGGATGGCGAGCTCGTCCTGCTGCTCCAACACAAGCTACCTTAAGAGCCGGTACGATGCGGGCAATGGGTGAAGTTCGTCAAGAGTACTGCATAAAAAAAAACGAGTGTGTTGTCGTGGCAGTTGGTGATCAAAGAAATAAAACAAAATAAAATCAATAAATAATAATGTCATAGACTTAAAGTCATACCTTTGAAGTCATAATGCATTGCAAGTGTTATTAGGGAATGTTGTGCTATGTTTTCAAGCGCTTCAATGTGCTGCTCTGCAAGGTTTGGAGACAGCGGGTGCGTTCACGGAGATCATGAGCAGCCGGAGATCAAGAGCAGCCGCCGCAGGGGAGGGATACCATGGTAAATAGGTTACCTATTTACCATGGTATCTCTCCCCTGGGTGCGTTGTGTTTTCGTGAGCAATAATGCAGGAAAGCAGCGGGCGGGATGGCGAGCTCGTCCTGCTGCTCCAACACAAGCTACCTTAAGAGCCGGTACGATGCGGGCAATGGGTGAAGTTCGTCAGGAGTACTGCATAAAAAAAAACGAGTGTGTTGTCGTGGCAGTTGGTGATCAAAGAAATAAAACAAAATAAAATCAATAAATAATAATGTCATAGACTTAAAGTCATACCTTTGAAGTCATAATGCATTGCAAGTGTTATTAGGGAATGTTGTGCTGTGTTTTCAAGCGCTTCAATGTGCTGCTCTGCAAGGTTTGGAGACAGCGGGTGCGTTCACGGAGATCATGAGCAGCCGGAGATCAAGAGCAGCCGCCGCAGGGGAGGGATACCATGGTAAATAGGTTACCTATTTACCATGGTATCTCTCCCCTGGGTGCGTTGTGTTTTCGTGAGCAATAATGCAGGAAAGCAGCGGCCGGGATGGCGAGCTTGTCCTGCTGCTCCAACACAAGCTACCTTAGAGCCGGTACGATGCGGGCAATGGGTGAAGTTCGTCAGGAGTACTGCATAAAAAAACGAGTGTGTTGTCGTGGCAGTTGGTGATCAAAGAAATAAAACAAAATAAAATCAATAAATAATAATAATGTCATAGACTTAAAGTCATACCTTTGAAGTCATAATGCATTGCAAGTGTTATTAGGGAATGTTGTGCTGTGTTTTCAAGCGCTTCAATGTGCTGCTCTGCAAGGTTTGTTGACAGCGGGTGCGTTCACGGAGATCATGAGCAGCCGGAGATCAAGAGCAGCCGCCGCAGGGGAGGGATACCATGGTAAATAGGTTACCTATTTACCATGGTATCTCTCCCCTGGGTGCGTTGTGTTTTCGTGAGCAATAATGCAGGAAAGCAGCGGGCGGGATGGCGAGCTTGTCCTGCTGCTCCAACACAAGCTACCTTAGAGCCGGTACGATGCGGGCAATGGGTGAAGATCGTCAGGAGTACTGCATAAAAAAACGAGTGTGTTGTCGTGGCAGTTGGTGATCAAAGAAATAAAACAAAATAAAATCAATAAATAATAATAATGTCATAGACTTAAAGTCATACCTTTGAAGTCATAATGCATTGCAAGTGTTATTAGGGAATGTTGTGCTGTGTTTTCAAGCGCTTCAATGTGCTGCTCTGCAAGGTTTGGAGACAGCGGGTGCGTTCACGGAGATCATGAGCAGCCGGAGATCAAGAGCAGCCGCCGCAGGGGAGGGATACCATGGTAAATAGGTTACCTATTTACCATGGTATCTCTCCCCTGGGTGCGTTGTGTTTTCGTGAGCAATAATGCAGGAAAGCAGCGGGCGGGATGGCGAGCTCGTCCTGCTGCTCCAACACAAGCTACCTTAAGAGCCGGTACGATGCGGGCAATGGGTGAAGTTCGTCAGGAGTACTGCATAAAAAAAACGAGTGTGTTGTCGTGGCAGTTGGTGATCAAAGAAATAAAACAAAATAAAATCAATAAATAATAATGTCATAGACTTAAAGTCATACCTTTGAAGTCATAATGCATTGCAAGTGTTATTAGGGAATGTTGTGCTATGTTTTCAAGCGCTTCAATGTACTGCTCTGCAAGGTTTGGAGACAGCGGGTGCGTTCACGGAGATCATGAGCAGCAGGAGATCAAGAGCAGCCGCCGCAGGGGAGGGATACCATGGTAAATAGGTTACCTATTTACCATGGTATCTCTCCCCTGGGTGCGTTGTGTTTTCGTGAGCAATAATGCAGGAAAGCAGCGGGCGGGATGGCGAGCTTGTCCTGCTGCTCCAACACAAGCTACCTTAGAGCCGGTACGATGCGGGCAATGGGTGAAGATCGTCAGGAGTACTGCATAAAAAAACGAGTGTGTTGTCGTGGCAGTTGGTGATCAAAGAAATAAAACAAAATAAAATCAATAAATAATAATAATGTCATAGACTTAAAGTCATACCTTTGAAGTCATAATGCATTGCAAGTGTTATTAGGGAATGTTATGCTGTGTTTTCAAGCGCTTCAATGTGCTGCTCTGCAAGGTTTGGAGACAGCGGGTGCGTTCACGGAGATCATGAGCAGCCGGAGATCAAGAGCAGCCGCCGCAGGGGAGGGATACCATGGTAAATAGGTTACCTATTTACCATGGTATCTCTCCCCTGGGTGCGTTGTGTTTTCGTGAGCAATAATGCAGGAAAGCAGCGGGCGGGGTGGCGAGCTTGTCCTGCTGCTCCAACACAAGCTACCTTAAGAGCCGGTACGATGCTGGCAATGGGTGAAGTTCGTCAGGAGTACTGCATAAAAAAAAAACGAGTGTGTTGTCGTGGCAGTTGGTGAACAAAGAAATAAAACAAAATAAAATTAATAAATAATAATGTCATAGACTTAAAGTCATACATTTGAAGTCATAATGCATTGCAAGTGTTATTAGGGAATGTTGTGCTGTGTTTTCAAGCGCTTCAATGTGCTGCTCTGCAAGGTTTGGAGACAGCGGGTGCGTTCTAGGAGATCATGAGCAGCCGGAGATCAAGAGCAGCCGCCGCAGGGGAGGGATACCATGGTAAATAGGTTACCTATCTCCGTGAACGCAGATTACCTAATAGGTTACCTATTTACCATGGTATCTCTCCCCTGGGTGCGTTGTGTTTTCGTGAGCAATAATGCAGGAAAGCAGCGGGCGGGATGGCGAGCTTGTCCTGCTGCTCCAACACAAGCTACCTTAAGAGCCGGTACGATGCGGGCAATGGGTGAAGTTCGTCAGGAGTACTGCATAAAAAACGACGGTGTTGTCGTGGCAGTTGGTGATCAAAGAAATAAAACAAAATAAAATCAATAAATAATAATGTCATAGACTTAAAGTCATACCTTTGAAGTCATAATGCATTGCAAGTGTTATTAGGGAATGTTATGCTGTGTTTTCAAGCGCTTCAATGTGCTGCTCTGCAAGGTTTGGAGACAGCGGGTGCGTTCACGGAGATCATGAGCAGCCGGAGATCAAGAGCAGCCGCCGCAGGGGAGGGATACCATGGTAAATAGGTTACCTATTTACTATGGTATCTCTCCCCTGGGTGCGTTGTGTTTTCGTGAGCAATAATGCAGGAAAGCAGCGGGCGGGATGGCGAGCTTGTCCTGCTGCTCCAACACAAGCTACCTTAAGAGCCGGTACGATGCGGGCAATGGGTGAAGTTCGTCAGGAGTACTGCATAAAAAAAAACGAGTGTGTTGTCGTGGCAGTTGGTGATCAAAGAAATAAAACAAAATAAAATTAATAAATAATAATGTCATAGACTTAAAGTCATACCTTTGAAGTCATAATGCATTGCAAGTGTTATTAGGGAATGTTGTGCTGTGTTTTCAAGCGCTTCAATGTGCTGCTCTGCAAGGTTTGGAGACAGCGGGTGCGTTCTAGGAGATCATGAGCAGCCGGAGATCAAGAGCAGCCGCCGCAGGGGAGGGATACCATGGTAAATAGGTTACCTATCTCCGTGAACGCAGATTACCTAATAGGTTACCTATTTACCATGGTATCTCTTCCCTGTGTGCGTTGAGTTTTCGTGAGCAATAATGCAGGAAAGCAGCGGGCGGGATGGCGAGCTTGTCCTGCTGCTCCAACACAAGCTACCTTAAGAGCCGGTACGATGCGGGCAATGGGTGAAGTTCGTCAGGAGTACTGCATAAAAAAACGAGTGTGTTGTCGTGGCAGTTGGTGATCAAAGAAATAAAACAAAATAAAATCAATAAATAATAATGTCATAGACTTAAAGTCATACCTTTGAAGTCATAATGCATTGCAAGTGTTATTAGGGAATGTTGTGCTGTGTTTTCAAGCGCTTCAATGTGCTGCTCTGCAAGGTTTGGAGACAGCGGGTGCGTTCACGGAGATCAAGAGCAGCCGGCGCAAAACAAAAGGCACCCAGGGGAGATGCGTTGTGTTTTGGTGAGCAATAATGCAGGAAAGCAGCGGGCGGGATGGTGAGCTTGTCCTGCTGCTCCAACACAAGCTACCTTAAGAGCCGGTACGATGCGGGCAATGGGTGAAGTTCGTCAGGAGTACTGCATAAAAAAACGAGTGTGTTGTCGTGGCAGTTGGTGATCAAAGAAATAAAACAAAATAAAATCAATAAATAATAATGTCATAGACCTAAATCCATACCTTTGAAGTCATAATGCATTGCAAGTTTTATTAGGGAATGTTGTGCTGTGTTTTCAAGCGCTTCAATGTGCTGCTCTGCAAGGTTTGGAGACAGCGGGTGCGTTCACGGAGATCAAGAGCAGCCGGCGCAAAACAAAAGGCACCCAGGGGAGAGATACCATGGTAAATAGGTTACCTATTTACCTATTTTTGTTTCGGCGAACGGTTTTGGTGAGCAATAATGCAGGAAAGCAGCGGGCGGGATGGCGAGCTTGTCCTGCTGCTCCAACACAAGCTAACTTAAGAGCCGGTACGATGCGGGCAATGGGTGAAGTTCGTCAGGAGTACTGCATAAAAAAACGAGTGTGTTGTCGTGGCAGTTGGTGATCAAAGAAATAAAACAAAATAAAATCAATAAATAATAATGTCATAGACCTAAAGCCATACCTTTGAAGTCATAATGCATTGCAAGTGTTATTAGGGAATGTTGTGCTGTGTTTTCAAGCGCTTCAATGTGCTGCTCTGCAAGGTTTGGAGACAGCGGGTGCGTTCACGGAGATCAAGAGCAGCCGGAGATCAAGAGCAGCCGCCGCAGGGGAGGGATACCATGGTAAATAGGTTACCTATTTACCATGGTATCTCTCCCCTGGGTGCGTTGTGTTTTGGTGAGCAATAATGCAGGAAAGCAGCGGGCGGGATGGCGAGCTTGTCCTGCTGCTCCAACACAAGCTACCTTAAGAGCCGGTACGATGCGGGCAATGGGTGAAGTTTGTCAGGAGTACTGCATAAAAAATACGAGTGTGTTGTCGTGGCAGTTGGTGATCAAAGAAAAAAAAACAAAATAAAATCAATAAATAATAATGTCATAGACTTAAAGTCATACCTTTGAAGTCATAATGCATTGCAAGTGTTATTAGGGAATGTTGTGCTGTGTTTTCAAGCGCTTCAATGTGCTGCTCTGCAAGGTTTGGAGACAGCGGGTGCGTTCACGGAGATCAAGAGCAGCCGGAAATCAAGAGCAGCCGCCGCAGGGGAGGGATACCATGGTAAATAGGTTACCTATTTACCATGGTATCTCTCCCCTGGGTGCGTTGTGTTTTGGTGAGCAATAATGCAGGAAAGCAGCGGGCGGGATGGCGAGCTTGTCCTGCTGCTCCAACACAAGCTACCTTAAGAGCCGGTACGATGCGGGCAATGGGTGAAGTTTGTCAGGAGTACTGCATAAAAAATACGAGTGTGTTGTCGTGGCAGTTGGTGATCAAAGAAAAAAAAACAAAATAAAATCAATAAATAATAATGTCATAGACTTAAAGTCATACCTTTGAAGTCATAATGCATTGCAAGTGTTATTAGGGAATGTTGTGCTGTGTTTTCAAGCGCTTCAATGTGCTGCTCTGCAAGGTTTGGAGACAGCGGGTGCGTTCACGGAGATCAAGAGCAGCCGGAAATCAAGAGCAGCCGCCGCAGGGGAGGGATACCATGGTAAATAGGTTACCTATTTACCATGGTATCTCTCCCCTGGGTGCGTTGTGTTTTGGTGAGCAATAATGCAGGAAAGCAGCGGGCGGGATGGCGAGCTTGTCCTGCTGCTCCAACACAAGCTACCTTAAGAGCCGGTACGATGCGGGCAATGGGTGAAGTTCGTCAGGAGTACTGCATAAAAAAATGAGTGTGTTGTCGTGGCAGTTGGTGATCAAAGAAATAAAACAAAATAAAATCAATAAATAATAATGTCATAGACCTAAATCCATTCCTTTGAAGTCATAATGCATTGCAAGTGTTATTAGGGAATGTTGTGCTGTGTTTTCAAGCGCTTCAATGTGCTGCTCTGCAAGGTTTGGAGACAGCGGGTGCGTTCACGGAGATCAAGAGCAGCCGGCGCAAAACAAAAGGCACCCAGGGGAGAGATACCATGGTAAATAGGTTACCTATTTACCTATTTTTGTTTCGGCGAACGGTTTTGGTGAGCAATAATGCAGGAAAGCAGCGGGCGGGATGGCGAGCTTGTCCTGCTGCTCCAACACAAGCTACCTTAAGAGCCGGTACGATGCAGGCAATGGGTGAAGTTCGTCAGGAGTACTGCATAAAAAAACGAGTGTGTTGTCGTGGCAGTTGGTGATCAAAGAAATAAAACAAAATAAATAATAATGTCATAGACTTAAAGTCATACCTTTGAAGTCATAATGCATTGCAAGTGTTATTAGGGAATGTTGTGCTGTGTTTTCAAGCGCTTCAATGTGCTGCTCTGCAAGGTTTGGAGACAGCGGGTGCGTTCACGGAAATCAAGAGCAGCCGGCGCAAAACAAAAGGCACCCAGGGGAGATGCGTTGTGTTTTGGTGAGCAATAATGCAGGAAAGCAGCGGGCGGGATGGCGAGCTTGACCTGCTGCTCCAACAGAAGCTACCTTAAGAGCCTGTACGATGCGGGCAATGGGTGAAGTTCGTCAGGAGTACTGCATAAAAAATACGAGTGTGTTGTCGTGGCAGTTGGTGATCAAAGAAAAAAAAACAAAATAAAATCAATAAAATAATAATGTCATAGACTTAAAGTCATACCTTTGAAGTCATAATGCATTGCAAGTGTTATTAGGGAATGTTGTGCTGTGTTTTCAAGCGCTTCAATGTGCTGCTCTGCAAGGTTTGGAGACAGCGGGTGCGTTCACGGAGATCAAGAGCAGCCTGCGCAAAACAAAAGGCACCCAGGGGAGAGATACCATTGTAAATAGGTTACCTATTTACCTATTTTTGTTTCGGCGAACGGTTTTGGTGAACAATAATGCAGGAAAGCAGCGGGCGGGATGGCTAGCTTGTCCTACTGCTCCAACACAAGCTACCTTAAGAGCCGGTACGATGCGGGCAATGGGTGAAGTTCGTCAGGAGTACTGCATAAAAAATACGAGTGTGTTGTCGTGGCAGTTGGTGATCAAAGAAATAAAACAAAATAAAATCAATAAATAATAATGTCATAGACCTAAAGCCATACCTTTGAAGTCATAATGCATTGCAAGTGTTATTAGGGAATGTTGTGCTGTGTTTTCAAGCGCTTCAATGTGCTGCTCTGCAAGGTTTGGAGACAGCGGGTGCGTTCACGGAGATCAAGAGCAGCCGGAGATCAAGAGCAGCCGCCGCAGGGGAGGGATACCATGGTAAATAGGTTACCTATTTACCATGGTATCTCTCCCCTGGGTGCGTTGTGTTTTGGTGAGGAAAAATGCAGGAAAGCAGCGGGCGGGATGGCGAGCTTGTCCTGCTGCTCCATCACAAGCTACCTTAAGAGCCGGTACGATTCGGGCAATGGGTGAAGTTCGTCAGGAGTACTGCATAAAAAAAAAGAGTGTGTTGTCGTGGCAGTTGGTGATCAAAGAAATAAAACAAAATAAAATCAATAAATAATAATGTCATAGACTTAAAGTCATACCTTTGAAGTCATAATGCATTACAAGTGTTATTAGGGAATGTTGTGCTGTGTTTTCAAGCGCTTCAATGTGCTGCTCTGCAAGGTTTGGAGACAGCGGGTGCGTTCACGGAGATCAAGAGCAGCCGGAGATCAAGAGCAGCCGCCGCAGGGGAGGGTTGTACCATGGTAAATAGGTTACCTATTTACCATGGTATCTCTCCCCTGGGTGCGTTGTGTTTTGGTGAGCAATAATGCAGGAAAGCAGCGGGCGGGATGGCGAGCTTGTCCTGCTGCTCCAACACACGCTACCTTAAGAGCCGGTACGATGCGGGCAATGGGTGAAGTTCGTCAGGAGTACTGCATAAAAAAACGAGTGTGTTGTCGTGGCAGTTGGTGATCAAAGAAATAAAACAAAATAAAATCAATAAATAATAATGTCATAGACCTAAAGCCATACCTTTGAAGTCATAATGCATTGCAAGTGTTATTAGGGAATGTTGTGCTGTGTTTTCAAGCGCTTCAATGTGCTGCTCTGCAAGGTTTGGAGACAGCGGGTGCGTTCACGGAGATGAAGAGCAGCCTGCGCAAAACAAAAGGCACCCAGGGGAGAGATACCATGGTAAATAGGTTACCTATTTACCTATTTTTGTTTCGGCGAACGGTTTTGGTGAGCAATAATGCAGGAAAGCAGCGGGCGGTATGGCGAGCTTGTCCTGCTGCTCCAACACAAGCTACCTTAAGAGCCGGTACTATGCGGGCAATGGGTGAAGTTCGTCACGAGTACTGCATAAAAAAACGAGTGTGTTGTCGTGGCAGTTGGTGATCAAAGAAATAAAACACAATAAAATCAATAAATAATAATGTCTAGACTTAAAGTCATACCTTTGAAGTCATAATGCATTGCAAGTGTTATTAGGGAATGTTGTGCTGTGTTTTCAAGCGCTTCAATGTGCTGCTCTGCAAGGTTTGGAGACAGCGGGTGCGTTCATGGAGATCAAGAGCAGCCTGCGCAAAACAAAAGGCACCCAGGGGAGAGATACCATGGTAAATAGGTTACCTATTTACCTATTTTTGTTTCGGCGAACGGTTTTGGTGAGCAATAATGCAGGAAAGCAGCGGGCGGGATGGCGAGCTTGTCCTGCTGCTCCAACACAAGCTACCTTAAGAGCCGGTACGATGCGGGCAATGGGTGAAGTTCGTCAGGAGTACTGCATAAAAAAACGAGTGTGTCGTCGTGGCAGTTGGTGATCAAAGAAATAAAACAAAATAAAATCAATAAATAATAATGTCATAGACCTAAAGCCATACCTTTGAAGTCATAATGCATTGCAAGTGTTATTCGGGAATGTTGTGCTGTGTTTTCAAGCGCTTCAATGTGCTGCTCTGCAAGGTTTGGAGACAGCGGGTGCATTCACGGAGATCAAGAGCAGCCGGCGCAAAACAAAAGGCACCCAGGGGAGAGATACCATGGTAAATAGGTTACCTATTTACCTATTTTTGTTTCGGAGAAAGGTTTTGGTGAGCAATAATGCAGGAAAGCAGCGGGCGGGATGGCGAGCTTGTCTTGCTGCTCCCACACAAGCTACCTTAAGAGCCGGTACTATGCGGGCAATGGGTGAAGTTCGTCAGGAGTACTGCATAAAAAAACGAGTGTGTTGTCGTTGCAGTTGGTGATCAAAGAAATAAAACAAAATAAAATAAATAAATAATAATGTTATAGACCTAAATTCATACCTTTGAAGTCATAATGCATTGCAAGTGTTATTAGGGAATGTTGTGCTGTGTTTTCAAGCGCTTCAATGTGCTGCTCTTCAAGGTTTGGAGACAGCGCGTGCGTTCACGGAGATCAAGAGCAGCCGGAGATCAAGAGCAGCCGCCGCAGGGGAGGGATACCATGGTAACTCTCCCCTGGGTGCGTTGTATTTTGGTGAGCAATAATGCAGGAAAGCAGCGGGCGGGATGGCGAGCTAGTCCTGCTGCTCCAACACAAGCTACCTTAAGAGCCGGTACGATGCGGGCAATGGGTGAAGTTCGTCAGGAGTACTGCATAAAAAATACAAGTGTGTTGTCGTGGCAGTTGGTGATCAAAGAAATAAAACAAAATAAAATCAATAAATAATAATGTCATAGACCTAAAGTCATACCTTTGAAGTCATAATGCATTACAAGTGTTATTAGGGAATGTTGTGCTGTGTTTTCAATCGCTTCAATGTGCTGCTCTGCAAGGTTTGGAGACAGCGGGTGCGTTCACGGAGATCAAGAGCAGCCGGAGATCAAGAGCAGCCGCCGCAGGGGAGGGATACCATGGTAAATAGGTTACCTATTACCATGGTATCTCTCCCCTGGGTGCGTTGTGTTTTGGTGAGCAATAATGCAGGAAAGCAGCGGGCGGGATGGCGAGCTTGTCCTGCTGCTCCAACACAAGCTACCTTATGAGCCGGTACGATGCGGGCAATGGGTGAAGTTCGTCAGGAGTACTGCATAAAAAAACGAGTGTGTTGTCGTGGCAGTTGGTGATCAAAGAAATAAAACAAAATAAAATCAATAAATAATAATGTCATAGACTTAAAGTCATACCTTTGAAGTCATAATGCATTACAAGTGTTATTAGGGAATGTTGTGCTGTGTTTTCAAGCGCTTCAATGTGCTGCTCTGCAAGGTTTGGAGACAGCGGGTGCGTTCACAGAGATCAAGAGCAGCCGGAGATCAAGAGCAGCCGCCGCAGGGGAGGGATACCATGGTAAATAGGTTACCTATTTACCATGGTATCTCTCCCCTGGGTGCGTTGTGTTTTGGTGAGCAATAATGCAGGAAAGCAGCGGGCGGGATGGCGAGCTTGTCCTGCTGCTCCAACACAAGCTACCTTATGAGCCGGTACGATGCGGGCAATGGGTGAAGTTCGTCAGGAGTACTGCATAAAAAATACGAGTGTGTTGTCGTGGCAGTTGGTGATCAAAGAAATAAAACAAAATAAAATCAATAAATAATAATGTCATAGACCTAAAGTCATACCTTTGAAGTCATAATGCATTACAAGTGTTATTAGGGAATGTTGTGCTGTGTTTTCAATCGCTTCAATGTGCTGCTCTGCAAGGTTTGGAGACAGCGGGTGCGTTCACGGAGATCAAGAGCAGCCGGAGATCAAGAGCAGCCGCCGTAGGGGAGGGATACCATGGTAAATAGGTTACCTATTTACCATGGTATCTCTCCCCTGGGTGCGTTGTGTTTTGGTGAGCAATAATGCAGGAAAGCAGCGGGCGGGATGGCGAGCTTGTCCTGGTGCTCCAACACAAGCTACCTTAAGAGCCGGTACGATGCGGGCAATAGGTGAAGTTCGTCAGGAGAACTGCATAAAAAAAAACGAGTGTGTTGTCGTGGCAGTTGGTGATCAAAGAAATAAAACAAAATAAAATCAATAAATAATAATGTCATAGACCTAAAGTCATACCTTTGAAGTCATAATGCATTACAAGTGTTATTAGGGAATGTTGTGCTGTGTTTTCAATCGCTTCAATGTGCTGCTCTGCAAGGTTTGGAGACAGCGGGTGCGTTCACGGAGATCAAGAGCAGCCGGAGATCAAGAGCAGCCGCCGCAGGGGAGGGATACCATGGTAAATAGGTTACCTATTTACCATGGTAACTCTCCCCTGGGTGCGTTGTATTTTGGTGAGCAATAATGCAAGAAAGCAGCGGGCGGGATGGCGAGCTTGTCCTGCTGCTCCATCACAAGCTACCTTAAGAGCCGGTACGATGCGGGCAATGGGTGAAGTTCGTAAGGAGTACTGCATAAAAAAACGAGTGTGTTGTCGTGGCAGTTGGTGATCAAAGAAATAAAACAAAATAAAATCAATAAATAATAATGTCATAAACCTAAAGCCATACCTTTGAAGTCATAATGCATTGCAAGTGTTATTAGGGAATGTTGTGCTGTGTTTTCAAGCGCTTCAATGTTCTGCTCTGCAAGGTTTGGAGACAGCGGGTGCGTTCACGGAGATCAAGAGCAGCCGGAGATCAAGAGCAGCCGCCGCAGGGGAGGGATACCATGGTAAATAGGTTACCTATTTACCATGGTATCTCTCCCCTGGGTGCGTTGTGTTTTGGTGAGCAATAATGCAGGAAAGCAGCGGGCGGGATGGCGAGCTTGTCCTGCTGCTCCAACACAAGTTACCTTAAGAGCCGGTACGATGCGGGCATTGGGTAAAGTTCTTCAGGAGTACTGCATATAAAAAAACGAGAGTGTTGTCGTGGCAGTTGGTGATCAAAGAAATAAAACAAAATAAAATCAATAAATAATAATGTCATAGACCTAAAGCCATACCTTTGAAGTCATAATGCATTGCAAGTGTTATTAGGGAATGTTGTGCTGTGTTTTCAAGCGCTTCAATGTGCTGCTCTGCAAGGTTTGGAGACAGCGGGTGCGAACACGGAGATCAAGAGCAGCCGGCGCAAAACAAAAGGCACCCAGGGGAGAGATACCATGGTAAATAGGTTACCTATTTACCTATTTTTGTTTCGGCGAACGGTTTTGGTGAGCAATAATGCAGTAAAGCAGCGGGCGGGATGGAGAGCTTGTCCTGCTGCTCCAACACAAGCTACCTTAAGAGCCGGTACGATGCGGGCAATGGGTGAAGTTCGTCAGGAGTACTGCATAAAAAATACGAGTGTGTTGTCGTGGCAGTTGGTGATCAAAGAAATAAAACAAAATAAAATCAATAAATAATAATGTCATAGACCTAAAGCCATACCTTTGAAGTCATAATGCATTGCAAGTGTTATTAGGGAATGTTGTGCTGTGTTTTCAAGCGCTTCAATGTGCTGCTCTGCAAGGTTTGGAGACAGCGGGTGCGTTCACGGAGATCAAGAGCAGCCGGAGATCAAGAGCAGCCGCCGCAGGGGAGGGATACCATGGTAAATAGGTTACCTATTTACCATGGTATCTCTCCCCTGGGTGCGTTGTGTTTTGGTGAGCAATAATGCAGGAAAGCAGCGGGCGGGATGGCGAGCTTGTCCTGCTGCTCCAACACAAGCTACCTTAAGAGCCGGTACGATGCGGGCAATGGGTGAAGTTCATCAGGAGTACTGCATAAAAAAAACGAGTGTGTTGTCGTGGCAGTTGGTGATCAAAGAAAAAAAAAAAAAAAAAAAATCAATAAATAATACAGTCATAGACTTAAAGTCATACCTTTGAAGTCATAATGCATTGCAAGTGTTATTAGGGAATGTTGTGCTGTGTTTTCAAGCGCTTCAATGTGCTGCTCTGCAAGGTTTGGAGACAGCGGGTGCGTTCACGGAGATCAAGAGCAGCCGGAGATCAAGAGCAGCCGCCGCATGGGAGGGATACCATGGTAAATAGGTTACCTATTTACCATGGTAACTCTCCCCTGGGTGCGTTGTATTTTGGTGAGCAATAATGCAGGAAAGCAGCGGGCGGGATGGCGAGCTTGTCCTGCTGCTCCTACACAAGCTACCTTAAGAGCCAGTACGATGCGGGCAATGGGTGAAGTTCGTCAGGAGTACTGCATAAAAAATACGAGTGTGTTGTCGTGGCAGTTGGTGATCAAAGAAATAAAACAAAATAAAATCAATAAATAATAATGTCATAGACCTAAAGCCATACCTTTGAAGTCATAATGCATTGCAAGTGTTATTAGGGAATGTTGTGCTGTGTTTTCAAGCACTTCAATGTGCTGCTCTGCAAGGTTTGGAGACAGCGGGTGCGTTCACGGAGATCAAGAGCAGCCGGAGATCAAGAGCAGCCGCAGCAGGGTAGGGATACCATGGTAAATAGGTTACCTATTTACCTATTTTTGTTTCGGCGAACGGTTTTGGTGAGCAATAATGCAGGAAAGCAGCGGGCGGGATGGCGAGCTTGTCCTGCTGCTCCAACACAAACTACCTTAAGAGCCGGTACTATGCGGGCAATGGGTGAAGTTCGTCACGAGTACTGCATAAAAAAACGAGTGTGTTGTCGTGGCAGTTGGTGATCAAAGAAATAAAACACAATAAAATCAATAAATAATAATGTCATAGACTTAAAGTCATACCTTTGAAGTCATAATGCATTGCAAGTGTTATTAGGGAATGTTGTGCTGTGTTTTCAAGCGCTTCAATGTGCTGCTCTGCAAGGCTTGGAGACAGCGCGTGCGTTCACGGAGATCAAGAGCAGCCGGAGATCAAGAGCAGCCGCCGCAGGGGAGGGATACCATGGTAAATAGGTTACCTATTTACCATGGTATCTCTCCCCTGGGTGCGTTGTGTTTTGGTGAGCAATAATGCAGGAAAGCAGCGGGCGGGATGGCGAGCTTGTCCTGCTGCTCCAACACAAGCTACCTTAAGAGCCGGTACGATGCGGGCAATGGGTGAAGTTCGTCAGGAGTACTGCATAAAAAAACGAGTGTGTTGTCGTGGCAGTTGGTGATCAAAGAAATAAAACAAAATAAAATCAATAAATAATAATGTCATAGACTTAAAGTCATACCTTTGAAGTCATAATGCATTGCAAGTGTTATTAGGGAATGTTGTGCTGTGTTTTCAAGCGCTTCAATGTGCTGCTCTGCAAGGTTTGGAGACAGCGGGTGCGTTCACGGAGATCAAGAGCAGCCGGCGCAAAACAAAAGGCACCCAGGGGAGAGATACCATGGTAAATAGGTTACCTATTTACCTATTTTTGTTTCGGCGAACGGTTTTGGTGAGCAATAAT